>NW_024429213.1:9499750-9979750 GCF_017639785.1 Mesocricetus auratus
GTGTGCTTAACATGGGAGAGGCCCTGAGGCCCGGGGTCCATCCTCAGCAGCCTCAGCATCACTAAAGTGCTCCCTTTGCTTGTCCAGGGCAGAAGCACAGTTTCCTTGGAGATTTGCACCCTGACTTCCAATTACTATCTAAATGCAATGCTGATCTGTTGACTGGTGTTAAAAGTTAATTTCCAGGGGCTAGGGAGATGGTTCAGTCAGTAACGTGCTTGCCAAGTTTGGACTCCCCAGTACCTATGCAGAAGCCAAGAGATGTAGCGCATGCCCGCAAACTCAGAGCTGGGGAGGTGGAGTTGAGCAGGTGTTTGAAGCACACTGAGGAGTCAGTCTAGCTGAATAAGTGAGCTCTAGGCAGAGAGAGAGAGAGTCTGTCTCCAAACACGAAGGGAAGAACAATGGAGGAAGACATTCCTCTGTAGAAGACCGCTGGTGTGCTTTCACGTGTGCGCATACATGTCCCTTCACCCACACTCAGAAGATGCTTTCAGTCTTGAGAGAAGGCTTGGTGATTAAAAGCACTGGTCTACCAGAGGACTCTGGCTTCTGAGGTGTGCTTGTGTGGTGTGTGTGTGTGTGTACCTTTAATCCCCGCACTCGGGAGGCAGAGGCCAGAGGGAAAAAAAGAAGGCAAAATCATGACTTTCATACAGATATCAGTAAAGGAGCTTGAAATGTATCTCAGTGGCAGAGTGCATCCTGAGTTCATTGCATAACGATCAAAAATTTAAAAAAAAAATTTAAGCCGGGTGTTGGTGTCGCACGCCTTTAATCCCAGCACTCGGGAGGCAGAGGCAGGCGGATCTCTGTGAGTTCGAGACCAGCCTGGTCTACAAAGAGCGACTTCCAGGACAGCCTCCAAAGCCGCAGAGCTGTCTCGAAAAACCACAATGAATAAATAAATAAAATTTAAAGTTTCATTGAGTCTTTAGCGGAGAGAGTAAGACAGTCCTACCTACTAATTCAAACAGAATTCAAGGAACAGACCTATCTAAAGATAAGGAATATTGAAGTTTATAAATGGACACAAAACTGGCTTTTGGGGTAGGGTGAGGCTGACACTTCCCTTTCTTCAGAAGTTACTTGCTTGTCTGGAAGCTACAAGTATTCCCATTGCTACCAATTATAATTTACTTTATTTTTTAATAACTTTTTCGCTTGTTTTCTTGTTGTTTCTCGAGACAGGATTTCTCTGTGTAGTCCTGGCTATCCTTTTTTTTTTTTTTTTTTTTTTTTTTAAAGAAAAGCCCCTTAGAGTCCAGGTCTTTTATTTCTTAGGCCATGAATTCATATGGGATGGGCTCCAGCAGCTCAGGCTCCTTCGGGTTAGTCCTCACAAAGTGTGCCTCTCTGGGTGGCGCAGGCTGGCGCTTCAGCTGAACCCAGGCGCCCTTCTCTTGGCTTTTTTCTTCTTCTGGTCGTTTTCTTTCACCCGCTTCAGGAAGCTGTCTCTGCTGTTAGAGGGCTTGATGTGCTCAATCTGCACGTTAAGCCTCTTGGCAAGAATCTTGCACTTAGCTTGCTTGTTTACAATGATGCCCACAGCATGCTGGGTGGCATTGTAGACTCTTCCTGTTTTGCCATGGTAACACTTATGGGGGCATTCCTTTTTGAACAGTGCCCATTCCCTTGATGTCTACAATATCACCCTCCTCTTGCCCTTTGTATTCGTCATTTTGTCGAGTTACTGGTAGATGGCTGCCATGGCCAAAAGGTCTTCCTTTTTTTTTTTATGGTTTTTCGAGACAGGGTTTCTCTGTAGCTTTGGAGACTGTCCTGGAACTCACTTTGTAGACCAGGCTGGCCTCGAACTCACAGAGATCCGCCTGCCTCTGCCTCCCGAGTGCTGGGATTAAAGGCGTGTGCCACCAATGCCCGGCTAAGGTCTTCCTTTCTTTTTTGCTTTTGTTTTTCATGACAGTGTTTCTTTGTGAAATCGTCTTGACTGTCCTGGAACTCACTCCATAGACCAGGCTGGCCTCGAACTCAAAGAGATGCCCCTGCTTTTGCTTCCCAAATGCTGGGATTAAAGGTGTGTGTCACCACAGCCTGGCCCAGGCTTATTTCTTTTAGGCTACCAACCAGTTCCCAAATCATGACGCAGAAACTTATTAGTTTTGAATGCTTGGCCTAGCTTAAGCTCATTTCTGGCTAGCCCTTTTAACTTAAATTATTAACCTGTTTCTCTTTATCTACCTTTTGCCTTGGGGCTTTTTACCTTTCTTTCTCTGTGTCCTACTCTCTGTCTGCTGACTTGAGGCTACCTGGCTGCCCCGGGTGTCTCTCGTCTCTCTCTCTTTCTCCCTCATTCTCTCCCTTTTCTTGTTCTCCTATTTATTCTCTCTGCCTGTCACCCTAGCCTAGGCCTCTTCTGTCCAGCTATTGCCCAGTCAGCTTTTTATTAGACCAATCAGGTGCCTTAGGCAGGCAAGGTGAAACAACAGTATCTCTTTACATAATTAAACAAATACAGCATAAACAAATATAACACATCCTTACATTGTTAAACAAATGCAGTAGAAACAGATGTAACACATCCTTACATAATTAAACAAATGCTTAGAAAAAAATGTAACACATCTTTACATAGCTAAATATTTCCACAATAGGCCTTGAACTCAAGAGGTATTCCTGCTTCTTCCTCCTGAGTGCTGGGAATAAAGGCGTGTGCCACTACCCCTGGCTTAAATAACTTATTTTATAATGAAGTTTGCGCACGATTATCTATTCTTACAACATTCTATTGGGGGATATATGGACTAGGAATCCTTGTTTTTTCTTTCTTATTTCAAAGCCTTCATTTTTCCCCCTTAGAACAAATAACCTTAACTCCCTAACATGGTAAAACATGTTCATCAGAGAGTGTCCTTTTGACCTTGGGAAGGTTGGGAATTGAATATGACAAAGATGAAACAAATTCAATATACTGTAGTAATATTTTGGTGTTAAGAAAAAATAATCTTAGCCGGGCGTTGGCGCACGCCTTTAATCCCAGCACTCGGGAGGCAGAGGCAGGCGGATCTCTGGGAGTTCGAGGCCAGCCTGATCTACAGAGCTAGTTCCAGGACAGCCTCCAAAACAATACAGAGAAACCCTGTCTCAAAAAACAAAAACAAAAACAAAAAAGAAAAATCTGTGTATGCAATTCAATTTCTATAGTTTACAAAACTTGAGAACATTAAAGAATTTGATAGATTAGCCTCCTGTTTCCTCTAAAAGGTCTGGTGCAGCAATGGGGCTCGGTGCTTCATGCCTCCAGCACTCTGGAGGCTGATGCAAGAGGACAGTAGAAGTTTATAGTAAGCCTTTGTCTTAGTTAGGCTTCTACTGATGAGCTAATCACCACATAAGCCAAAGTGACGTGGGGAAGATAAATAGGTTACAATCCATCATCAGGGGAAGCAATGGTAAGAACTCCAGGCAGGGATCTGGAGGCAGGAACAGAAGCAGAGACTGTAGAGGCTTTCCCCTTGACTTGGAGACAGACTTAATTTTCATTGTTTTCTTTGTTTCTGTATGTACATGTGTGGGAATATATATGCCAAGTGGAGAAGATGACTCTGTCCTTTCTGGGCTCCAAGGACCTAGCCCAGGTCACCAAGCTTGGTGGCAAGTGCCTTTACCCTATGAGTCTTCTTTCCCTAGTCTCATGTAACAGATCTTAGCCTCGTGGCTTAAAGGTAAAATGAATTTAAAATGTGACTTTCTACTTGGTACAATAGTCACCTAGTTTGGGCATGGCCCTGGGTCTGATTCTTAGAACTTCAAATAAGTAAATGCTTAAGATAACTAAAATCACTTATTTATCTGAGACAGTATTCTTTGTAGTCCATGCTGACTCCAAATTCAATTTGTAGCTTGCTTTGAAATCCTGATCCTTCTGCTTTTACATTTTGAGTGCTGGGGTTACCAACCTGCTACACTATACTTGGTTTAAAACAATTAAACATTTTTATCCAGCAAACAGAGCTGCATAGTCTAAGACAAGTACACATTTCATATGTTGAACAAATTTATTTGACTTAAAAATCTTTACGTCCTTGGAAAGATTTTGCTAATCAAGGTCATCAATGTATCCATCCAGGCAGGTATAATTAAATTAAAAAAACACAAAATTCTGTATATGAAGGTGTCATATTATGCACTATTGAGAAATAGTTAGCTAAGCTTGTCGGATTTGCCTTGACTGAACCCTTATCAAAGTCCCTTTCCTCAGAAAAAAAAATCGCGTTAAATTTTGATTAAAAAATAGCAAGACCAATAAACCGAAGCTTAGGTGTGTACAAGTCTTAAGGCACCAAGTACTTAGTCCTAAAGTACTTAATCTGACACAGTACTTACCTAGAATGCATGAGGTAGGCCTCTGGGTTCCATGTTTCTGTCACCAGCCCCTAAAAAAAGTGGGGTTAGGCATGAATGAAGAAATGAAGCCACCACATCTGACCTGGGTGCTTTCTAATACAGGTATGCAGGTCCGTGAGCACTTATAGATCTGAACTGCTACTCAAAGTAAGAGGCCAAAAAGGCTTTGGGGAATCTTTAAGCTGGGAAAACTCCAAATCTGCTTCTAGGCTTAGGCTTCAAGTAACTGGCAGCTTCCATTTCCTGTCTCTTGGGATGCTCTGCTCTTGGCACGCAGCCACCATGCTGTAAGGAAGCCCAAGTCACCCTGTGGAGCAGCCCACATGGAGGAGAAGCGCAGCCAGCATGGCTGTGTGGGCACTCTCCTGAAAGTGGGTCTCAATGGAGCTACCTACCCTCACCCACACAGCGCACAGTGCGCTCAGGCCACAGACTAGAAAATTTATTTATTTGGTTTTTCAGGACAGGGCTTCTTTGTGGCTTTGGAGGTTGTCCTGGAACTTGCTCTTGTAGGCCAGGCTGGTCTTGAACTCACAGAGATCCACCTGCTTCTGCTTCCCGAGTGCCCAGACTAGATTCTTTTTTTTTTTTTTTCGAGACAGAGTTTCTCTGTATTGTTTTGGAGCCTGTCCTGGAACTCACTCGGTAGACCAAGCTTGGTCTAGAACTCATAGAGATACACCTGCCTCTGCCTCCCGAGTGCTGGGATTAAAGGCGTGCGCCACCACCGCCCTGCCAGACTAGATTCTTGAGACAAATAAATGACTATTGTTTCAGACACCAGCCTTGGGGTAGCTTACAAAGTATGACTTAGCCATAGCAGAGTGCACAAATCTTAAATGTACTTTTATACATTAAAAAACCCACATAATTGCTAATTAGGTTGGCTAGAGAATGTCTTCATCTCTCTAGAAGGTTCTCTTGACAAAGCGTCTTGAAATACTACCCAGGTACCTGAACTCCAAGTCTATGTATGGCTCTACTGCTACTACTACTGCAAGTACTACTATTATCATTTTGCAGTGATGTTTCCAAACTTAACTGAATGCAAAACAGTCTCTACAGCATCCTTTGAGGAAGTAAATACAGGCTCTGATGTGTAGGCCAGAAGAGTGAAAGCTCAATAGAAGCCAAGCAGACTTCAATCTGTAGCCACTGGGAAGTTGGCTGGCAGGAAAATGAGCTGATCTGCTCTTAAATCTCCTGTCAGCAAAGCTGCCTCGTAAAAGGCAGGCGCAGGATCGCGGGGTGCTGTCTTAATAACCGTGTTCATCAGCACTCTGAGGCCTAACTTGTCCCTATCCCAAACAACAGAGGCCAATAAAGGCTTTGGGGAATCTTTAAACTAGGTGGAGAGACGACCCCCCCATCTGCTTCACCAATTGCTTTACTTCAAACTGTGGGCTGATTTCCATTAATCACACTTGGCCCTAATTACCCCGGAGCAGCCATTCTTCCCCTGGCCTTGGGCTGGAATTTTAAGGGGCTACTGACAAAGCAGGACCATGGGTCCAAACAATAGTGGTGGATTCAGGAAAAGGCTGGATGAGGTGGTGTCCATCTCCAGTCCCTTTCCTTCCAGAGTCTGTAAGTTCCAGGCCTGCTGGTGATCTCCCCAGGTAGGGACCCGAGTTCCTCCGCTAAATAGATTTTCCTTTTGTTGTCACATTAATTTGCAACTCATTAATAGTGACAGAAGTGAGGTACTGCAACGATGTCATTTGCATATTCATGAGTGACTTATTATTAAACAAATAAGATTTTCCTATCTTCGCAGCACCCAAAGTAAGGCTGAACAGTACATTACACCGGCCCCATGCTTTATTCTCTCTTTAATATGTTAATAGATGCAGTTGATTTCTTTAAGTAAATACGCATCTATAAAACAACACGTACTTTATAAAAAAGAAATTTAAATAATAATCCATTAGCAAAGTTGGCAACAATTTAAGAGGAACAACCCATTAATACTAACGCGTGGGAATCAATTTGCGAATTTTTAACTCGGGTGGTGGATTGCGGGCGATCGAGTGGGAGGACTTAAAACATTTTAGTGAGTTTCAGGAGACAAGGACTGGGATCCTCTACATCTTTCCGGTGCCGGCTCCCCGTAGGTCGAAACTTCACCTCCACATCGGCGTTTTCCCGGCGTCCTCTAGGGATCCGAGCCATGGGCTGACATCTAGCATGTGGCTCTTCACCCGGCCCCTAGGCTGCCCGGCAGTACCGGCCTAGGCGGGGTGGGGGTGGGGCCAGGCCTGGAGTCCAGGCGCCGATCCCACCCGGGCTGAGTCTGGGGCTCTTCCCTCCTGCCCTCTCTCCCCGTGCATCGGCTTCATCACAGCCGGTTCTTTCCAGCTGGGGTCAGGGTGGCCTCCCCCCCGCGGTGTCGCGGAGCTCAGGGCCAACCGCGCACCCTTATCTCGGCCGAGTCAGACACTCGCCGCGCGGAATCTGTTGACATTTACTATTGTTCGCAGGAGTCCGGAGCGCCGGGCGGGAGCAGGCGGGGCGAGGCGAGGGAGGGCGGCAAGTGTGAGGCCTGCGCTCCTTGTGTGTGCGCGCGCGCGTGCTCGCGAAGGGGATGGGGAGGGCGGTCTTCTTGGAAAATAAAAGTGGCCGGCGGGCCCGGAAGCTTCCAAGCCGGCTGAGCGGCCCACGCCGGGAATTGAAGTGGTGGCGCGCGGGGGTGGGGTGGGGGGGTGCAGGAAGGAAGACAGGGCGGCGGGCCGTGGGCCCCGCGGGGGAGGGGTGGGGACGGCTCCAGCCGCTCGGCCCCCAGTGACCCACAGGACACAAGTGCATTTGTGCCGAGCCATGGTAGGGATTAAAGTGCCATACGGCCCGAGCGAGGGGGGCGAGGCGGGTAGAAAACAACCCGCGCGCACAAAGCGTGCATTGTTCCAGCCACCTCCATTATGCCGGGCTGCAGCCAAGAGCCTGTTTCGCAACTGCCCTCCCGGCGATCGGGCGCGCGCACGCGTACACACACACACACACGACACGAAGTCTCCCTGGTCGAGGCAGGGGGGTGGGTGCGCCCTGCCGGGACTGGGAAGGGCTGCTTGGACCGGGCTGTTGAGTAGTGGGGACTCGCCGGTATATTGGGGAGCTCGACTGAGCTCTTTATGTTTTGTCGTCCTAATCTCGGCACTTTCCGTTTTTCTGGCTCCTGCCCCGAGCGCACCCCGGAGCTAGCAGCTTCCTCTGGGGAGGAGACGATGGCGGGGGTGCGAAGTGGAGAGGGCGCGCTCTCAGCCGCAGTCACCCGCGGATTGCAGCCCCGGGCGCACACCGCTCGTCTGCCGTGCTAAGGACACGTGCACCGGAACCCTGACAGCATCCCTGCTTTCCAAGGAGAGGCTCCCGGAGCACCCACTACAAGGCTTCCTGGCACTCTGGGACTTCCCCCTGCGTGGAGCGGGAGCTGTGGAATCCCGCACCCGGCCGCTTGGCCTGTGTGTGTGTGCGTGCCAAGTGGGCCAACTCAGTTTCCTCCACACTAACCATGCAGGGCCCAAGCCCTGGCCTCCCACCTTCTGTGGCATCCAGTGCCCCGCTTAGGCACACTGAGAGAGATTTTTAAGTCTAGACAGCATCAGAGGGTTCCTTTCTCCGTTGGGTGCAGAGCAGAGGGAGGACTAGAAGTCACCCCACTCCCAAGAACCCCTGCTGAGCCCTCTTGGTGGGCAGGTGAGGATCGAAGGCGCTCAGGCTCCGCAAGCTAGCGAAGTCTGGTTTCCTTTACGTTTTACAAGCTATAAATAAACTTCCCCTTGGGCGGATGAGCGCTGCGTCCAAGGGCGGCTTCCCGCCGAATCCGGCGGGCGGTTTACGATCTGGGCCGGGAGCTGGTCCTAACTCGGCCTGAGCTCTGGGTGGAGCGCTGGCTCCCGGAGAGCTCAGAGGTCTCCCAGGAGTGGTCCAGTGACCCTCCTCCTCCCCTCGGGGCTGAGGTGCCTCAACTCTGAAGCCCGGGGGTGGGGCTAGTTGATTTATGAGCCTTCACCCCACCCCGCCCCTCCCGTTTCACTTGTTTTCCTCATCTTCTCTAGCTCAAATCGTGTTCCCAAAGCCTCACCCCGCAACCATGCCCTGGGACGATTTGGCAACATCAGGCCGCTGAAGCACTGGCCCGGGTCCTAGCGAGAAAGGGGGTGCAAAGTGTGTGGGTGAAGCCTTAGGTATTTTTCAGTCCCCTGTACCTCCTCCCAGAGCAGGAGGTTAGCCAGCCTAGCGGGACAAAGCCGGGTTGCCTTATCCAGAGAGGTAGAGTTGAAGGGCTGGCCTTGAGGGGTGGGAAAATCCCAGGTCTCTAGGGTAGATCCCTGGCTTTCTCAAGGTCATGCGGCTGGGGGGGGGTTGGAACCATTGGCTCACAACAGAGCAGAAGCTACTGCATCAGTTAACACCTTGAAGAGCTCCATCCACATGGCCTCATCTTTAAGGGTTTCCCAAGGAAGTACAGAGATCGCCATAAGCGACAGCAAGGAAGCCACCATGAGTCCTAACACTGCCTTTCATTGAGGACATGCTGTTCTGCACTGCTCTGGTGCCTACTCTGCCTGGCCTCCAACACGTGTGGATGGTGTATGCCTGTGGGCCTATGCAGGGAGGAGAAAGAGTGGAGGCGACTGGGCGACTCAGACAGTCGGTTACCTTCGTTCCCGCTGAGATTTTGGAGAGGAAAGCAGGACAAGCACAAGTGGGGACGGTCCACAGTCTGGGACAACCTTGTTCCTCCGCCTTCTGTTTGTTTAACTCTCTACCCAGCCTCCGCAGCTGGTGGCAGAGTGATTCCTGATGGCGTTAATCTCAGGGCTGGACCCCAACCTCGTCTCTGGGGATACCCTTTCCTCTCTCCATTCTCAGGGCCTAAAGTCCCAGGGTACTGGTGCCCCCCACCCCACCTAAATGTGCCTGGGGAAAATCGGGGTCTTTGAAGGGGTCCTTTGGCAAGGTCTTCATTGTTCCCCGGGGGCTGGGAAGCTGACTCACTCTGAGCACAGAGCACAGTGTTTTCTCGGCAGCCTTTCCCCGAGTGCTTTATTTAGACAGGCTTTATTTACAGTACACATGTTTTCAGCTCGTTATTCTGGAGGCGGGAATGGAAACTGGGCAGAGCTCTTCTCCCCCATGAGCATCGCCTTTAGGAAAGGTTGAGGATCCACTAGCGATGGTCTCCCGTGTTCCTCAGTAGATCATGTCTAAGAAAACTGAATGGAGCAGAAGAGGGTGCTGGGAGACCCACAGTGGGCCAATCTTCCCACAGTGTCCTCTTACAAACGCATACAGCAGGAGGGAAGTGAGACATCCCCATGACAAGAATTCAAAGTGGGTAGGACCATAGAAGCTCACAGGGCCAACAACTGGTTGAGTGTGAAAAATCCCAATTCTGCCTCTGGAGCATCTCCTTATTGGTTTGGACCTCTGGGGTTCCCTGGCCTCGATCTCCTCTGGTTCTGTTAGGAGTCTTGTGGCTAATCCAGCTGGAGGGCCTCTGGTTGCCAGCCTGCAGTTAAGACGGATTTTTGGCAGCCTCTCAGTAAGTGGGGTGGTCTAGTTAGGGACCGCAGGAAATTGTCTGAACTAGATTAAATATTTTACAAAACCTTTGGGGGGTTAGGGTTGACTTGAAGCTGGCAATATTAAACCAAACAAAAGTTAACGAGTTCTCTCTTTTGACTTTTGAGGTACAGTTCAGAGAAAGGGTGGGGGTTGTGTTCTTTAGAGGAAGCAAATTGAATGACTTTCCCCCTATTTTTTTCCAAGACCTTCTCCCCACTGTTTACAGAGTTCACTAGTCTCTGGGATTGGGCTGGTAGAAAGACCCCTCCAGGGGTCCCCTTTTGAGGGGAGCTGCAGTTGACTTGCTGTCAGCGGCTGCTGAGTCCTGAGCCTTAAGCTGTTAGCTTCTGCTTACTATCCCGAATTGTGGTCTGTCGGGAAGAGTATAGCCCACGGCACTGCTGAGCCACAAAGTAGCCTTGCAGAAGCCAGAGGCCTCCTTCCAGATCCATCCCTAGGAGGTAAAGAGCCTATGTTCTTGCTGCATTTCTGGGTTTTCTAGCCCTTGCTTGAGTCTCTGGCTACAAAATCTGAACTGCTCGTGGGGTTTGCAGTGTTTCCCTGCACCCCTTGCTTCTTGCCCTGGGTTTGGGCGTGACCCCCATTTCCATATTTACGCTGCGGTAGTGTGGGATCTCTACAAGGCACGAGCTGAAACGTGGCCACTCAAGAGGAGGAGGCTTGACCTTTGTAGGAAGGGAAGAGGCAGATCACAGCCTGAAGCTCTGCAGGGAGACCCAGAGCTGCAAGGGAGCCGCAGGCATCGTCACAGCCCCAGCAGCTTGAAGAAAGCTTGGAAAAGGAAACCAGCTCTGGGAGCCAGGAGGCCAGGAGGCTAGGGAGCTTCTGTGCTGTGAGTGCACCCTTCGAGAATGCACAGGCCGCTGGCAGCAAGAGAAACTGCTTTGGGAAGCTTAAGGCTGCTGCTAGGGCCACTGGTGGAGCTAGGGGGTGAGAGGTAAGGTCAGGGTTGTAGTGGAAGCTACAGTAAAGAGTACCTGGAGATGGTTCATCAGATTGGGAGGGGACCTCCAATGGTCAAAGTACCTATGTATGGCTGTGTTTTAAACATTCATATCTGGGGTGGCATTTTTTCTTTTCTTTCTTTCTTTCTTCCTTTTTTTTTTTTTTTTTTTTGAGGTAGAGTCCTTTCCATAGAAAATAGCAAGCTCTTTGCTACTGAGTCCGGAGAACAACCCCCACCCCACACAGTTTTAATTGGAGCAAGGGGCTCCTGAAAACTGCTGCACTGGTTGTTCAGGTTTGGGGGAAAAGAGACAAAAGGGCCTGCCCGCTCACTGTAGACAAGATGGTGTGTCCCTTTGGGGTTGGAGTGGAGAAGGTGCAGCAAACCATTGTTCGGAGTCGGAATCCCTCGCTTCTCCAGCTGGGTTCCTTCTACACATGTCCAATTTTGCTGTCTGAAAAAAAGCAGCACAGAAACAAAACCATATGACAAGACTGGCTGGAAACCTCAAAGAATCAAGGGGGAGGTGGTGGCCTGGAGGGGGAGGGTAAATTATGGGGGGCAGCGTATAACTCCAATGTTCTGGCTGTTCTCCAAAGTCCCCCACCCATGGCCCACTCAATTCCCTCAATGGATTCCTCAGCCCCGGTGCTGGAGGGAGTGTGGAATTACAGTCTGCAGGCAAGGCGCTGCCACAAGAGTCAAGGCAAGGCAAGGCAAGGCGTAGCCCGGGAGTGTGGAAGCTGAGGCCAGCAGCCCCCCACCCCCACCCCACCCCACCCCCACCCCCACCGACTCAAAGCCTCTGGCTGCCTCTGCTGCTCGGTCCTCCTTGAGGTCCGTAGCCAAGAGGTCGATTAACACAGTGCATGCTCTGCAGTTTGGGGTGGTGGTGGGAAAAAGGGGAAGTGTGGCGACAAGGTTTCTCTCAGCAAGCCAAGTAAAGGCTGCCTACTTCTCTGCCCTGCCCCAACTTCCTGAGACCCAGCTTCTTAGGGGCTAGCCACAAGGCCAAACATTTAGACTCGTGTTGAGCTGGTCCTTTTTAAAAGGTCTGTTTTCCCCCTCCCGGTCCCAACCCTGCTTCCTCCTGTGCTCGAAGGGGTCACTTGTCACTTGTGCAACTCTTTGGAGTCCAAGGGCCAGGATCTTTGTTCTGCAGGGGCCTCCCCCCTAAACTATCCCCATCTCTGTACAAACAGCAGGGCTTTATAATCTCATTAACATGGGCCTAGGTCTGGGTGACCCCGAAATTGCCTTCCCATGGGACGTACTCTACTATGTAGCAAATTGGAGTTTCCACAATTTACACCCCCCCACCCCACCCGCATGCTCCCGAAAGCCGGGTAGTGGTGACTATAAGGGATATTTTGGACTGTGTTGGCTTTGGGGAAGGCTGAGAGGAGAAGGCCCCTTGGGGCAGCCTGAACAGCGGGAGGATGACCCCTCCCAGCGCCCAGTTGCTGTGGTCCCCGGAGCAGATGGCAAGTTTGTCTCCTGGTGTGTGCGCAACCACTTTCAACACATTCAAAAGACAGCGCTCAGGCTGTCGGGGAAGCCTCACTGACATTCAGAACCGATTAAAGACCCGAGATGGTGCCAGGCGCAGTGGAGGGTTATGAATTAATCATGGGGGTTACCGATATCTGAGGCTCCCCAGGGCAGCCCCTCTATTATTAAGCAGCCCCAATGCCCAATTCCTGACCCCCACCCCCCACTGCAAAGGGGTAGGAGCGGCGTCTTTTGCACTGCCCCAATTAACAGCCACCCGGTAATGTGAAGTGTTTGCCCTGCCACCCTCCGCGAGGGCTCAGGCCGTGTTGCTGGGCCTGCCAGACACGCAGAGCAGAAAGCTCAACCTTTGGGACAAGCTCGAATGAACGCTAGAATCAAACCCTGGAGCGAGATCTGCTCTCAGTCGCTGAGGCTCAGACACCCCTCTCTTGCCTCCGTGAGGCTGGGGTCCGGACTGGTGGGCAATGCCCGAGGCCACCCACAGCTAGGGTCTGTGTCCTGGGACCCCAGAGTAGCTTCAACCTTGAAGCTCTGGCGATGTTCCAGACACGGAAGAAAAAAAAATCAGGTTCTTGTACTCTGGGAAACCCTTCGCAGGTCTTGGGCCTCTTAAGAGGCCCACTGACTGGCATCTCCATGCTCCAAGCAACCCGGAGTTGTCCTAAATGACCGGTACCCCTGGGGACCCAGGCACACATCACCACGGACCCGGCTGTCTGCGCTGTCGGCGTATTGTTCTCATCTCCCCCTATTTATTTCTCAGGCCTGCCTGGCCACAGATTTCTGCAAGACAGAGCAGTCTTCGGGTTCCTCCTGCTTCCAGAGGGGCCATAAAAAACAGATGGTCTCATTAGGAACAATTTATGCATATATATTTCGAAGAGTTCAGCAGAGTCGGGGTAGGTTTGCAGCCCCTGCGTCAGGCAGGAGCAAAATATCACCACTTGCAAATGTTTCCAGTTTGCAAAATAATGGCCTATCCAAAGTAGCTAAGCAACGAATTACTCAAACACTAGAAGGTTGGATGCCAATATTATCACATTCGTCCTGTTCCTCAAACCGTCCTTCTCCGCGGTCATTGGATTTCGGAGGGAGGCTCCCGGGTCTCACACCCCTAAGCCTGCGGCTTCCTTTCAATGACTATTTCCAATCTCCAAGTCAAATCACTTATTAATTATAGAGGCAACTCGAGCAAACCCAATTACCCGTAGGCAGCCCTTCCCAGATGGGAAGTCTGTCTCGCACGGCTCCCACAGTGGCCCAATTTCTGGGGAGGTTTCTTTTGCGTCCGATTTCTTTTTGTCAGTGCTCCTCCAGCAGCCGGAAATGTTTTTTTTTAACCGAACCCCTCTTCCCAGAGGCAACCCCTTTTTCCTACACTGTTTCCTTTCCTTTCTGCTAGGGGTACCCCCCCCACCCTCCCCCCACCCTCCCGCCGCCCCACAGGAGGCGCTGCCTTCAGGCTAAATTTACTGCCGCGCCAGGTTTAAGCCTTAGGCGTAGTAGACCTGGCTTTGGAATGGCGGAAGCCAGAGACAGAGCCCTATTCATTTGCAAAGGAAGGCTGAATGATCCGCTTCGTTGGCTGGCCCTAACCTCCACTGTCCTCCCTTCTGGCCTGGCTCACGGCTTGAGTGCACCTTGTTTTGTGGATGTGTGCCAGAACTCCGACAGACCTTACCCTCCGACGTGTGTGGTAGCGGTGGGGAATCTCACTTTTAATGTCGGCACACTTAATGACCATGTGGCAATAATGCTTACCACTAGGACATTGTGTCAAGCATTTCACATACTATTCACTATTTCTCTTCCCCATCCAAGCAGCCACCCTTACATGGGCATCATTTCTTCCGCTTTGCAGATGAAACACCTAAGGTTAAGAAACTCGCTTCAAATCACGCAGTTAGTTGAAAATAAAGCCTTAAACCAAAACCTGAGTTTTTTTCATTCACAGCTTCAAAGACACCTTCCGGAATTGTAGAAGCCATAGGGGGAGGGAGGACTGTTAATTTGCAGAAGAGGACGAATGCTTGGCAGAGTAAAGGCCTAGGAGCTTTCTGGCTAGAGGTCTAATCATGCGCTGGGACGAGGAAAGGACACGCGGGGTAGGGAGCACCCGTGAGATCGGAGGGGAGCGTTGAGGATTGTTGCAACGCCTTGGAGAAGGGTTTAGCAGCCCTTTCTTCCCCACCAGCAAAGTCGTTTCCCAGGCTGTCAGTGGTCGGGAGAACGAACTGCACGGTACGACGGCCTTGCCCCGGCGATCTGGGAGGTTCACCCAGAGCCAGGAGAGGAGCCTAGGGAAGTCCCCAGAGGCCGCCGGCCGCCGCCGCATTTTCGAGGCGCCCTCGCTAAGATGGAGCAAGCAGTTGTGCGGAGGAGGGAGGGGAGCCGGAGAGGGATGCGCGGGCGAGCTGGTAACCGTCTGCAGCGAGGAGTGTAATTGCCCCTGTGACCGCGGGCGGCGAGGGCGGGGCGCTCTCCCAGCCTCCTTCCTCCCACCCCGCCTCTGGCGCGGAGCTGGCCGCCTTTTGGCTGAGTAGGCGCTGAGCACCTACGGGGCTCGGCCCTGAACCTCCTGGCGAAGCTGGCTCGCCCGCCTCGGCCCTGCATACACATCGCGTCCCGAAGCTCCAGGCCCGAGCAGGCCTCAGCTTCCCTCTCCCTTATGGTGCGCCTTGCCCGAGGCCTGGGGCTGCTCTTCAACCTCCACTGGGTGACCCCGCCTGCCCTCTCCCTAGAAGGGAAGCGACAGCCTTCATGGCCTTGCATTTCATTCTTCAGGGCCTGGCGGAGCCTCAAAGCCTGAGTGCTACTCTGTGCTGCGGGTCGCTCTGGGAGGAGGAGAGATGGGACCTCCGAGCGGGCTATGTGTCCTCGATCTCCCACTGCTCTAGGCCTGTGCACTTTGCCTTTCAGTGGGTTCCTGGCCCAGGGCCCCATCAGACGTGGAGAAAGGGGCCAGCCGTGAACCAGCCAGGAAGTCTGGAACCCGTGTAGTCTCTGGCTTTTCACTGAAATCCTCCCATAGGAAGATATCTGCCAAGGAGGCCTGCGCGGCCCAGAGCCTGGCTCTACTACCGGATTGTGAGCATGCACCAGTGTCCCCAATCTCACGGTGCCGGGAGGGTTGGAGGTGAGCACAACATGCGACCTGAGTCTGGCACCCAGGGGTCCCCTGTACTGTGACCTTAACCGGTCTGGCACCCCAACAGCCCTCTCACACCTTCCTCCTGACCCCATGACAGGCACTGTTAACCCAGGCAGGTGACAGAGCTCCAGCGCCTATCATGCGTTGGTCTTTATACCTCGTGAGTTCAACACTAATGAGTTATGGGTTCACCCACGAAAACATAATGTGTAAATTAGGAATTTAATGATGTGTAAGATTAAAAGCTGCGCAGGGTTGCATTTATTTAAGGCTGCCATCTTGTGTTCGCAGAGAAATTACTTGCACGACATTGACCTCCTTCGCCCATAGGATTGGGAGTGGTGCAGAGGGGCTGGGTGGGGTCTGGGAGGATCCCATGTGTTGGGACTTGAGGCCCTTTGGGCTCTTGCAGGGCCTGAGCATGATCTGGGGAGGTAGAGGGCTTGCTTTGGGTGGGCCCCTTGACTGGAAGCCTGCCCGGGGCCAGATAAAGCCCCTGGCCCTTTCCCAGGTACCAGGTTGACAAGGCACCAGGGCTTGCCAATTCCTAGAACATTTGCTACACCTTCTACTCCAGGTGCCTTCCACTGGAAGGCCTGTTTTCTTGTTTGTTTTTGTGTCAAGGCTGGGGAAAATTGAAGGCAGATTATCCTCTGTCATTATGTCTTTAGTGAGGGTTTCCTGCCCTGTGCAGCATTCCTGGGCCCAGACCAGAAGCACCCCTCCACACACACACACATACACACTGATGGTCTGAGACAGAGTCCTTCAGTATTCTCGTGCGATCCAACTGTCTGGCCATGTGTGTATTTTGAGGCCTTTCTCACGTTCTCCTCCCATCCTGGGGAGACATAGGAAACTGCCAGGCAATGTTGGGCAATTCTGGGGTGCATACAGAGCAGGCTGTCTGCTTGGGAAACCCACCATAGCCCCCTGGGAAATAGGGATACAGCTGAAACAGATGTGGCAGACCTTGGAGGGGCAGTAAAAGCAGAAGGGGAAAGGTTGGGTCATGAACTGTGGTTTAGGGGTGAAGGCTTGTTTTGGCAAATGATAGAATGGCCAGGTGCCTAGGGATTTATTTGTTCTGTTTTGTTTGTTTGTTTTTCAACACAGGGTTTCTCTGTGTAGCCCTGGCTGCCCTGGAACTGACTCTGTAGGCCAGGTTGGCCTCGAACTCACAGAGATCAGCCTGCCTCTGCCTCCCAAGTGCTAAGATTAAAGACGTGTGCCACCACCGCTGGCTTTCTAGGCTTTGAAAGAGTTAATGGGAACATTGACACTCCTGGTTTCTCTGTTTGCCCCTGCCCTGCTCTTATCTAACCAATTACTAAAGGGTTATATAACTCTAGAAGTTTCTCTCTTTCCCACTGGCTGGGAGTTTCAGAAAACCCCTGCTTAACTAATCAAGATAACCTTTTCAAATTCTTTAGGGCCCAAGCATTTTGGTGTCCTCCAGTGCAGTCCAGTTTGAAAAAAGAAAAATGAGGAGAAAAAAAAAACACAGAGAGAGGAGGGTCTAGTCTCTAATCCATAATATCCATTACAGCCTGCCTCTTTGACATTGGTTCAGCGTCCAGATCAACTTTCTAAGTGTGTCCCCAAGTTTCTGAGAAAAGCCTCTGTTGGACAGTGGCCAGGAAGGGAAAGAAGAGCCAGGTGAGGGACAAAGTTTTCTTTTGGATGGCAAGGCAAAGGGCACACATGGCCTGACTGGGGAGCTGGCCAGGAGTAGGCCAGATCAGAGCAGCTCGCTGATAAGGCTACCTGGGCTGCCACTATCTGGAAGACAGATGGTGCATAGTGGCCTTGAACACCTTCATTTGTTTCTCCTTTATGTATATAGTATGATGGCTGCACCTGTCCTCAGGCAAATCAACTTCTTCTTAGCCACAATACTCCAAGGGGGGGAGGGGAGTCATGCCATGAATTTTTTCTCTAGAGATACCTTTCTACTGCCCCCTTTCATTTCCTTCTTGTTTTCTGTTACCAAGTCTTGCTCTGTAGTCTAGACTATTCTTTAAAAAAAAAATTCTGTAGTCCTGGCTGACCTGGAGCTCCATATGTAGACCAGGCAGACCTTGTGCCCGCAGAGATCCACCTGCCTCTGCCTCCTGAGTGCTGGCATTAAAGGCGTGCGCCACCACACCTGGCTTTGCCCTCCGACTCATGATCCTCCTGCCTCAGCTTCCCAAGTACTGGGAGGATAGGCGTGAGAAATTATCCCTGGCTCCAAAGGTGGGCTTCTGGGAACTTGCCTGGTAAAGAGGTCAGATGCTGTCCCCATTGTTGGGGACTTCCTCCAGTCGTTTAGAAAGCATTGTCAGGCTGCCTGTGGGCAGAAAGGAAAGCCAGGACTGAAATGTCAGTCTGTTCCACTCTTTGTGGCCAGTTAGCCCTGCATGCTAAAGCTGGCCTTCTCCTTCTCTGTTCCTGGTTAGCAGAGGGAGAGATGGAGGGAGGGAGTGCTGCTAAGGTTTTTGTTCTTGGCTTTTTGTTTTTTGTTTTTTGTTTTTTTTGGTTGTTTGAGACAGGGTTTCTCTGTATTGTTTTGGAGGTTGTCCTGGAACTCGCTGTGTAGACCAGGCTGGCCTCGAACTCACAGAGATCCGTCTACCTCTGCCTCCCGAGTGCTGGGATTAAAGACGTGCGCCACCAATGCCTGGCTCCTCTAAGGTTCTTGCAGCCCTGACTTTCTGGTGTTCTGTTTGACAAGCCTACAAGTAGTCAGGGTTATAACCCCTTGGACGTAGCTGGATGCTTGCAAAAGG
The DNA here is from genome assembly GCF_017639785.1 of Mesocricetus auratus. Lineage (NCBI taxonomy): Eukaryota > Metazoa > Chordata > Mammalia > Rodentia > Cricetidae > Mesocricetus > Mesocricetus auratus. The sequence continues at coordinate 9,518,091 of NW_024429213.1, forward strand.
CAGCTTTTGTTGCATTGGGAGATTTAGGTGTTCTGGTTCTTTTGGCAGCTCCATAGAAGCACTGTGCTAGACAGCTGTGCCTTTGCCTGCCCATCATTTGACCCTCCATCTAGAAGCAGAACTTACGCTCTGTTTGGAGAACCGTGTTCTTGGATGCTGAGTCTATGTGTTTGCTGGAGACGTGTTTCTGGGCTGCGGAGGTTGGATGAGTAGGACGCTTGGCCATGCTCCCTTATATGAGCTTGGTCGGGCTCACAGGTGATGTGTACCCAAGATCCCAAGGGGAAAATGCAAGTCGATGTTTCTAACAGAAAAGAGACTCATGCTTTCTATGCTGTGTGTTTCTATGTCTGCCAGGAAGCTGGGCTGTCAGCCTGAGAGTAGAAGAAGAGCTAGGCCGCAGTCTCCGTTGTTTGAGCTCCTGAATCTAAAACTACATTCATTCCATTTATGCGGGCTACGAAATTCCCTTTTCTTTGCTTATAGAATTTTTTGTTTTGTTTTGTTTTTCGAGGCAGGGTTTCTCTGTGTAGCCTGGCTGTCCTGGAACTCACTCTGTAGACCAGGCTGGTCTCAAACTCCCAGAGATTCGCCTGCCTCTGCTTCCCGAGTGCTGGGATTAAAGGTGTGCGGCACCACTACCTGGCTGCTTACATCATTTTGATTTTGTTGTTTTCAGCCCAACTTGCTCTTTCTGAAGGTGACCAAGCCCAGGTTTACCTGCCACCTCAGGAAATACCAAGGATGCTGCCCTCTCTGAGAAACTCGGGGAAGCTCAATCCAAGGAGGTACAGACTCAGTAGGGAAACCTAAACCTCTTCTTCACTCACTGTGTGTGGCCTGGGGAGCTTTGTCATCAATAAATTTTCCTTTTCTCATCCCTGTGTCTTTCTAGAGGTCCTACCCAGAAGGGATTTTAATGTGTCAGCCATCTTCACCTGTGCAGGATTTCTTTTTTTTTTTTTTTTTTTTTGGTTTTTCGAGACAGGGTTTCTCTGTATTGTTTTGGAGGCTGTCCTGGAACTCACTCTGTAGACCAGACTGGCCTCGAACTCACAGAGATCCGCCTGCCTCTGCCTCCCGAGTGCTGGGATTAAAGGTGTGCGCCACCAACGCCTGGCTTGTGCAGGATTTCTTACTGTGTTCTCAAACACTTTCAGGAATTCTCCTCTGAGATGAACTTCTCTCCTTTGGTTTTGCTTTCCTTGCCCACTTTTCAAGGACATTTTTTATTCTCATCCATTCCTCTCAGGTAATCTCCTTTCTCTGCTCTGCTCCCCCTTCCCTCCCTCCTGTGCCTGTGGACCCTCCCTCCCCCCCCCCCCCCAGCCAACCTGGGGTATTGTTCTGGAGCAGTTCAGCCTGTTTTTATTTTGTTGTTTGGTGTTTTGTTTGTTTGTTTTTGTGACAGGATCTGTCACTGGAAGCTCAAGTTGGTCAGCTGAGCTAGACTGGCCGGCCAACAAGCCCCATGGATCCTCCCGTCTCTGCCTCCCTGAACTGAGGTGACAACTGTGTGCCAGCGACCATGTCTGCCTTTTTACAAGGTTGCAGGGGATCAAACTCATTTCCTCATGCTTGCAGAACACGCTCTTTATTGAGCGAGTCGCCTCCCCGGCTGTTGATGTACCCTTTTCCACCCAACTCTGCTGACGCTTCTCAGGTCAGGGGCTGACTGCAGGGCTTAGCACCTAGCAGCGCGCGCCTGGTATTTGCTTCTTTGTTGTGGTGTGAATTCCGTTGCCCCCTTCCCCCATCGTGCATTCTTAGTATGTTATCTTCTTCCTTTGAACAGTTCCTAGTGCCCCGTGTCTTCCATGAAACCTTATCAGCATCTATGAGCTGGCCATCTTCCCTGGCTCTGGCCTAGATAAATGGGTGGCCCCTTTCCTTCCTATCCCGCAGCAGCCAGTTCTGTCACAGTGTAAAATATCGAGAGCCCTGGACCAATAGATAAGAGACCTGGGGTCAGTGTCACTTACTTCCCATTTAAATTTCCTTTTGCTTTTTCGTCTTTTATCATAGAGGCTAAATAGTAAAACTCTCAAATTCCCAAATTCCTAATGGTGCTTATGGGATGCAGTGCCAGTCTGTGAGAAGTAAGCGGACATCTCTGGAAAGGAGTTCTTGTCTCAAATACAGCAGACTTTGAGTGGAGAAGATTTTAATATCTCTGCTTTTTCTTTTTCCTGCCTGAAACGTGAATGCTGTACTTATAGGTGCAGCAGCCATTTTGGCACCATGAGGATGAAAACTGTGTCCTGTGGATAATGAGGCAGGAAGTTGGGGTACATGAGCACTGGATTCTGTATATTCCTCTGGACTCCTTCCTTCCTTCCTTCCTTCCTTCCTTCCTTCCTTCCTTCCTTCCTTCCTTCCTTCCTTTCTAAAATGTCTCCTACAGTTTAGTCAATTAACTGCATTTATTTATGTATGTTGTGTAGACATCAGAAGACAAATTTCTGGAGTTAAATCTCCCTTTTATTATATGAGTTCCAGGGATCCAAAGCAGGGTGTCAGGCTTGTTACCAACTGAGAGATCTCACCAACCCCTCCTCTGTTTTTTTTGATTGACCAGAAACAGAAACCCATTACACATGCAAACCATTGTTTGTTGGGGGTTCTGCTGCTTATTTATTTATTTATTTATTTGAGATAAGATGGCATGTATCCCAGGCTGGCCTCTAAATAGGTATGTAGCTGAGGCACACATGACACATAGAGAAGTCAGGACACTGTCAAGCTGCTTCTCTACTTCAACTTGACCCGGGTTCTGGGAGTGAACTCAGATCTTCGGGCTTGAACAGGAAGCCCCGTTTTACAGCCTCCTTAATTAATACAACTCAGCACTTTCCTCAGGCCCGTTCTGACTCATTCTGTGGTCCTGGGAAAGTGACTTGACTTCTCTAGGCCTAACCCTTATTTATAAACTGCCTGACTATTGTTTCTCAAGACAGGGTTTCTCTGTGTAGCCCTGTCTATCCTGGAACTCCCTCTGTAGACCAGGCTGTCCTTGAACTCACAGAAATCTGCCTGCCTCTGCCTCCCGAGAGCTGGGATTAAAGGTGTGCGCCACTGCTGCCCCATGAAATGACTATTTATGAATACATGTTTTAGAAGACTTTAATACCAACAACAAATTATCATTATTTTGTTTTTTTCCAGATAGGGTTTCTCTGTGTAACAGCTCTGGCTGTCCTGGAATTAGCTCTATAGACCAGGCTGGCCTAGAACTCACAGAGATCTATCTGCCTCTGCCCCCCAAGTGCTGGGACTAAACGCATGTGCCACCAGTGTCTGGCTAACAAATTCTTCTTATTATTATTTTGAGACAGGGTGTCATGTATCCCAGGCTGACCTAGAATTCTCTATGTAGTTGAGGATGACCTTGAACTTCTGATTCTCCTGCCCCTACCTCCCTAATGCTAGATTGGAGGCATGCACCACCATGCCCAGCTAAAGATTTTTAATAATTAATATATTCTTTCTTTTCGGGGCCCATGGGCCCTGTAGGAACTAGGAAGTGTTTTATCACTGACTTACATCCCTAGTCCTACTATTTATGGGTGTGATCTCCAATTTCTCTTGTTTCTATCCTGCATTTCATCCTCTTTACATCAGAATGGCATCCGTCTCCTGAATTAAGGTCTGTTCCACCTTCAAATTTTTATGCCTTGTTGGGGCCTAGTGCTGCGTGCCTGTAATCCCAGCACTGGGAGGTAGAGGTAAGAGGATTGACATTTGAGGCCAGCCTGGGCTACATAATGAGACATGTCTTAAAAATAAAATAAAATATAAAACCAAGAGTAAAAATGTTGGGGTGTAGCTCATTTGCTGAAGTGTTTGCCTATCACACAAAGCCTTGGGCTTGATCCCCAGTACCACAAGAACCAGGCATGGTGGGGCATACCTCCAATCTTAGTACCTAGAAGGTGGAGGTAGGACAATCAGAAGTTCAAGTTCATCCTTGTCTATTGTCTCGGTTACTTTTATATTGCTCTCATAAGGCATCATGATCTAGACAACTTAGAGAAGAGTTTATTTGGCGTTTATAGTTTCAGAGGGTTAAAGTCCATGACCTTTATGGTGGGGGGCGTGGTGGTAAAACAGTAGCTGAGAGCAGAGAGAGAGAGGGAGACAGGGAGAGGGAGGGAGGGAGGGGGAGAGAAAGGGAGGAAGGGAGGGAGGGGGAGAGAAAGGGAGAGAGGGAGGGGGAGAGAGAGGGAGGGAGGGGGAGAGAGGGAGGGAAGGAGGGAGGGGGAGAGAGAGGGAGGGAGGGAGGGGGAGAGAGAGAGGGAGGGGGACAGAGAGAGAGGGAGGGAGGGAGGGGGAGAGAGGGAGGGAGGGAGGGGGAGAGACAGAGGGAGGGAGGGAGGGGGAGAGAGAGAGGGAGGGGGACAGAGAGAGAGGGAGGGAGGGAGGGGGAGAGAGGGAGGGAGGGGGAGAGACAGAGGGAGGGAGGGAGGGAGGGGGAGAGAGAGAGCTAGAGAGAGAGCATATGCACAAGCTAATTGGGAATGGTTAGTCTTTTGAAACCTCACCCCCCCCCAGCATGGCTCACCTTCTCCAGCAAGGTCACACCTCCTAATCCTAAACAGTTCCACCAATTGGTGATCAAGTATCAAATATATGAGCCTATGGGGGCCACTCTTGTTGAAATCACCATTGCTTCATAGGGAGTTTGAAACATATGAGCCTATGGGGGCCATTCTTGTTGAAATCACCATTGCTTCATAGGGAGTTTGAAGCTACCCTGGGCTACAAGAGACCCTGTTTTAAAACACCCAAACATAATAGATGATTGTGGGGTCTGGGTGTGAAGACAGCTGGAGGCACCCTAAATCCAACCTATGGCCTGAAGTGGTGATGCTGCAACCACCCTTGAGGGACAGAGCAGGGCTTGTGGGAAGCCACTAGGATGGGGGCTTTTCTTGTACAGTTGGGTATAACCATCATTGAGTCTCACTAATAGAAGTAGCAATTCATTTCACAGACCTACAGACATATACACAAAGAGATGTACACAAGAATACTCTCTCACAAGCCGGGCATTGGTGGTGCACACCTTTAATCCCAGCACTCGGGAGGCAGAGGCAGGCGGATCTCTGTGAGTTCCAGGCCAGCCTGTTCTACAGAGCGAGTTCCAGGACAGGTTCCAAAATAATACAGAGAAACCCTGCCTCAAAAAACCAAAAAAACCAAAAACCAAAAAAATACTCTCTCTCTCTCTCTCTCTCTCTCTCTCTCTCTCTCTCTCTCTCTCTCTCTCTCTCACACACACACACACACAGAGACCCAGTTCAAGAACTATTACATATGTATTCCACTTTACAATCCTGTCACTAGAGGAGCCTGACAGAGTATACTGAAACAGACCTGGATGGTACAGGTTCGTGACCTCACATGGCCTTGGTGCAACTGAAAGAAGCATTAAACAAGGTTGTCCTCATGTCATCCACGGGAGACTTCTTTTAAAAGGCTTATATTCTTTTAGAATTATTCTTTATGTCAGGCGGTGGTGGTGCACACCTTTAATCCCAGTACTTGGGAGGCAGAGGCAGGCAGATCTCTGTGAATTCTAGACTAGCCTGGTCTACAGAGTGAGTTCCAGGACAGGCTTCAAAGCTACACAGAGAAACCTGGTCTCAAAAACCAAAAAAATTTTTTATTGATATGTATGTGTTTGTATGTGCTTGATGCCCCTGGAGGTCAGCAGAGGGTGTCAGATCCCCTGAAACTTAAGCTACGGATGGTTGTGAGCCACCGTGTGGGTGCTGGGAACCTAACCAGTTTCCTGCCAGAGTTAACAAGTGCTCTTAACCACTGAGATGCCTTTCCAGCCTTCTTTTTGTTAATTTAAAAAGTTATTTAATTAAATTTTCTCAGTGTAGCCCAAGCCAGCCACAGACTCACTATGTAACTGAGGATGACCCTGAACTCCTGATACCCCTGTCTCTATCTCCTGAGGTCTGGGATTACAATAATGAAGGGCACTGCCAGCCTTTTTGGTTTGGTTTTGTTTGAGACAAAGTCACACTATTTTATCTACGCTGGTATAGAACTCACAGTCTTTACTCAGCTCCCCAAATGCCAGGACTAAACTCGGGTTAAACTCTTATTCAATTGCAAGTGCGATAGTTTTATTTATAGCCACATGATAACAGGTATGTGTAATGCATTGTGCTGTGACCTGGCAGCAGTATGGCCAGGTGACAGGAATTTTCCAGATCCATTTTATCTTCATGGGACCACCTTCTTGGTGAGTGATGGGCTGAGAGGGAGGAGCACCAGGCCTGAGGCTAGAGGTATAGAACCCTCCTGCTTGGGATCCACAAGGCGGTCCAGAGAGGAAGGACTGGTAAGGCTGGCTCCATGTGCACGATGATGTGTCACACACTGCCATGGAGACCTTAGGGTCTCCACACCAAATGCTGCTAGAGAAGCAGACAGTGTCAAGCAGATGTGCAGTTTACCCATGTGCTGCTAAGGGCCTTGCTGTGGATATTGCAAATCAATTTCCGCACATTGCCGAGTCTGCCAACTCTCGTTCCGCTGTTCATTCTTAGTGGGGAAGAGTTTTGATTCCTATTTTCTTATTATGAAATATTGGACTACAAGAAAGCAATGGCAATTAAGTTTCTAGCTACGGAGGCTTTTCTCCCATGTGGCTATTGTTTGGAGCCTCAGGAAGGTAGATTGGAGGAAGAATTGAGGCTTTCTTTGCCTTGGGATTTTCCAAGGTCTGTGTGACTCACTCAGGAATGAGGGAGGACCAAGGGTGGTAAGGGTGGTCAGATGAGTGCCTACCTCTTAGGGTCAGTGTGATCCAAAGCAATGATACTTGATCCTGTGACTAAGCCTGCAGCCATACAGCGCCCATTCATCTCTTCCAAAGTGCGTTCAAGGTATGGACTTGGCATTGAAAGCCCTGGCAACGGAATTTATACTGCAGATTTTCACAGTGCTACAGACATGGCTTTTTTGGGGGGGGGTCGAGACAGGGTTTTTCTGTGTAACAGCCCTAGATGTCCTAGAACTCTCTTTGTAGACTAGGCTGGTCTCAAAGTCACAGAGATCCACTTGCCTCTACCGAGTGCTGGGACATCACCACCCTGCCGTCATCACCTTTTTTTTTTTTTTTTTTTTGAGACAGTCTTATGTATTGTGCCTCTACGTCCTGTGCTGGAATCAAACCCAGGGCATTATACATGATAGATAAGGACTCCACCAACTGGGCCGCATTCCTCTCCTCCTCTGTCTCCATTGGAGACAGGTCTCTGTAGTCCAAGACTGTTTAGAATTTACTTTGTAACCAAGGCTGGCCTCAAAGTAGCAATCCCACTGCTTCAGCCCCCTTAGCCATAGGATAAAAGGGGAGAGCTGCAGTGTCTGACTCCCTCCCTCCCTCCCTCCCTGCCTCCCTCCCTGCCTCCCTCCCTGCCTCCCTCCCTCCCCCTCCTCTTCTCTCTCTTCCTTCCCTTCCCTTCCCTTCCCTTCCCTTCCCTTCCCTTCCCTTCCCTTCCCTTCCCTTCCCTTCCCTTCCCTTCCCTTCCTTTCCTTTCCTTTCCTGGAAAAGCTGATGATGCAAGCCCCTGCCATTGGACCTCTGGCGAAGTATTAAGTTTCTAGAAATGTACTGTCCATGGTGGCACAAGCTTGTGTGAGCCCAGGACTCGGGAAAGAGGAAACAGGATTAGGAGCTCATAGTCATCCTGGGCTACATAGTGAGTTCAAGGGCAACCTGGGCTACATGAGACTGTCACCAGCCCACCCCGTCAGAAAAGAAATACATGTGTTCCCTCGTAGAGGCTAAAGGAAAGTTGCTTGAATGGGTGGGGTGGGGAGGTGGATACAGGAGAATTGAGGTGTGTGTCTAGGAAGGGATCACTTCCCATGCTTTTCCAGCACCCCTTCACACCCTGACAACCTCACTGTGTAGCCCAGGCTGTCCTCCTCCAACTCCTGCTTTCCTGTCTCCACCTCCCAGGTTCGGGAATTAGAAGTGTGCTCCACTCCTCCCAACATTTCTTCATCTTTGCTATTCGAGCCTTCAGACACTCAGTGGTTTCATGCAGCCAAGTGCTACAAAACAGATTGCCAGCGGTGCAAGGATAGGAGGCAGTGACCGATTCAAAAGACGACCCATATTTGTCCTTTTCCATTGAGCACCCATGGGCCATCTATCACCTGCACGGATATAAATCTTCCCACTGTTGAAAAGCTCTAGAGTGACTAGGACGGAATTAAACACACCTGGTGAGAGGGCTCTTCAGCAGGCATTCCTTCGACATTCTTCCGGGTCATGTGGCTGCAATGAGACCACAGGAAACATACACTGAGGCAGTGAGTGAATGAGCAAGAGAGAGGGACGGAAGGACTCTGAGCCGGCTCCTTAGCTGTTGTGTCTTTCTGTTTGGGTTGAGCCATGTCTTTGAGGCATGTTTGGACATCAGCCTGTGCAGCTCTGCACGCCCATGGCTCTTGGCCTCACTTGTGTGACTGGAGGTCAGGGCCTAGCTAACCCTTTGCAGCTGTGCTGCTGTCTCCCTATTCGTGCTTCTGCATGGTGTTGGCAAGCTCCCGAGATGAAAAGAGTCATTTTGTGTACCGTTTCATAGTAAAATAGAAGCTGTTAGCAAGCAGGAAGACTCAGGGCCACAGGTATCATTAGAACTCTGACAAAGCCCAGTCCCAAGAAGTGAAACATACATTTTCAAGGCCCATGCTTTTTTTTTTTTTTTTTTTTGGTTTTTTTGAGACAGGGTTTCTCTGTATTGCTTTGGAGGCTGTCCTGGAACTCGCTCGGTAGACCAGGCTTGGTCTCGAACTCACAGAGATCCGCCTGCCTCTGCCTCCCTAGTGCTGGGATTAAAGGCATGCGCCACCACCACCCGGCTGGCCCGTGCTTTTTTGTGCATTTATTTTTTTAAAAATCAAGAGAGGAGGAAGACAGGTGTAGTGGTTCCCAGCACTTAAGAGGCTGAGGCAGGAGGATTGCCATGAGTTTGAGGTCAGGATGGGTTATCTAGGAAGATACTGTTTCAAAAGGCCAAATACAAATAAATAGACAAGTAAACGAATTTTTTTCTAATAAAAAAATTAGAAGTTGCCTTTATTCCCTCGGAGCACCTTGTGACTGAAGTCCCCTCAGGGCTTCGCCACTTTAAAGGGCTAACATTTGGCGTCCCTTGCTTGATTCTTCTGAGGGCAGCATTCTGAACCCCAGCCAGGCATTTCTCTGCAGGTGTGTAGGTCATTACAGGGAATGCATTCTGGAACCAGGCCGGCTCCTGGCGCTCCATTTCCACATATGGATATTAATTTATGTGATCACTTGAATACAAACGCTCAGCTGTCTCCATAAGTTATAGAAGCAATCATCCCAGGGAGCATCAGAGACACCGAGAGTCAATTCTTGTGTAATAATTTCATATTCGAGCCGGGGATGCCACATCTCAGCCCCTTTGGATAAAATGTGGGCCTGTGGAAACACTCCCCTCCCCCACTTTATTATTGTGCATTTTATTTCTCCATAAAATACGTTTATGCCCTGGAAAAACAAACCAACCCAGGAGGCCTGGCTGGCAGTGTGATGGGGGTTTGTGTGCCTTATTGGTGCTTCCGAAAGCCGTCAGCAGGCATATGGCTGGGAACCACAGCTGGGAGCTGCTGAGAAAGCCCCTCTGGCCTGAGGTGGACAGAGGTCCTAGGCCTCAACAATCAGCCCTGTGGGAAGTCCATTGATCCTGTAAAAAAAAAGAGAAACACAGGCCAGGCATGATGGTACATATCTGTAATCCCTACACTTGTAATATCTGTAGTTCCAGGAGGCTACATAGAGAGACTCTCTCTCTCTCTCTCTCTCTCTCTCTCTCTCTCTCTCTCTCTCTCTCTCTCTCTCTCTGTATGTGGATGGGCACATGCATGCTATGGTACACATGTGTAACGAGTTTTTCTCTGTCCCAACAGTTCCCAAATGATGATGCAGACGTCTTGTTAGTTATGAAAGCTCAGCCTATAGCTTAGGCTTGTTCCTAACTAGGTCTTATAACTTAAATTAGCCCATTTCTGTTAATCTATGTTCTATCACATGGTATTACCTCTGTTCCATCTTGTGCCTTCCTGTTTTCTTCTCCATGGCTCTTGTTGTCTCCCCAGAAGTTCTACCTCTATACCTGTGCCTAGCTATTTCTCTCCCCAGAAGTCCTACCTCTATACCTGTGCCTAGCTATTGGCCGTTCATTGTTTTGTTACACCAATCACAGCAAATACGTGCACAATTATCCTACAAGACAGACGTCAACTTTGGGAGTTGGTTCTCTCTTTCCACCATGATATTTGGGGATTGGTTCTCTGTTTCTACTACGTGAGACCTGAAGGATTGAACTTAGATAGTCAGGCTTGGTGGCAAGTACCTTTACCCACTGAACCTTCTCTCCAGTCAAAGAGAGAACAAATACCACCCCAAGCTGATCAAACAGGGACAGCACAAGCAACCAAAGGAGCATGTGGTGCAAGACCTTCCCCAGTTTCATTCCATCAACTTCAGGCTTGACCTTCCATCCAGCGAATGGAAGACCTTTAAGGGAAGCTGACTTCCACTCCCATGGGACAGGTTGGTCGGAAAGGTTTTCCGTCTGTGGGGGAAACTGTCTCTGGCCACATGCTCTCTGAGAGGGCTGAGGAGTGAGCAATTCTGACCTCATGCACCCTGGAGTCCCCTTCCCCTGGGGACCCTTGTTTTGAGGACCCCTGACAGCACTGTCCATTTTCCCCTCAAGTTCCCTTCATGGACATATTCTCACTCAGTGGCTCTCCTGAACTTGTCTGACACCACTAAATACTGAGCAAGGAGGACAAAGGGGAAATTGACACAGAATACAAAAACCGTAAAAGTAGCCTGCCTTTCAAAGGGCAGGGGTCACACCCAGCCTCCCAGAGCCTGGCTCTTTCTGCATTGTCACAGCCACAAGGCTCTGGACCATCGGCAGGGGCCCAGGTCCCCTCTGCTTTCTCTATTCTTTCTAAACTCCTAATGTTAGTCACATATTGGACCTGCCAGGCTGATTCTCTATGTCTCTCATCTTTTCTCTTATGGTTTCTATCTCTTTCATTAAGCCCTATGTTCTGGAAGATTCTCTTGATTTTTTTTTTAACTTCAGGCCTTCAATTGATTTCCTTTACTTTGTCCCTAGACTTTCTAATTTCCATCTATCTGACTTTCTCTTTAACTGTGAGTACTGGTCCACTGTGTTCTGCCTTCAGGGTGCTTCATGAATCTCTCCAGGGGTGCTAGGTAAAGCCACTGTCCCCCTTCCTGCTCCTCCTCCTCTCCAACTTCTCTCTTTCACTAAATTATCTGTTGCTTCAAGGATCATTTCCCCCCACATTGGTCATCTTTGTCTGACCTTTATGTTGTAAGATTTCTGTAGACTAATCTTCATGGGTTGAACTCTTCCTGGGCTACAGGAGGAGCACACATGGTATGCATGTGTGGGAATGGCTGGTTGCTGGGTGAATTGGGGTTTCCCAAGTGATCGATTCTGAGACACTTTTCCAAGTTACTAATATACATACAAGCTGTTCTGGTTAGCCTCAGAAAACACGCTCCAGGTTGTTTGTTGTTATTTTACTTTTATTTTTATCTGAAACAGAATCCTGTTTAGTCAAGTCTGACCTCCTGATGGTACAATGTATGTATGTATGTATGTATGTATGTATGTATGTATGTATGTATGTATGTTTGTATCCATCCATCCATCCATCCATCCATCCATTCATCCATCCATCCATCCATCCATATTGAGAGAGTCAAAGATCAGGGTCTCGCTATGTAGTTGTAGTCCAGAATGGCCTTCAACTCTCCATCTTCATGTCTCTGCCTTTCAAGTGCTTAGGTTTCAGAGGAGGGCCACTGTACCTGGCTTTCCTTCAGAAAAGAGTCCTTGGCATTTGTTGTTGAGAAGTGGACACATCAGCTCCAAAGTCAGCCATAAGACCGGGAGGTTTGTCCCATTCCTTCCCCAGCCTCAGGCTAGAATGGCATTTGGGCTGCTCAGTTGGCCCAGCAGATGCACTCCCCCTTCTAGTCGGTCCAGTTTTCAGCCATTTGCCCGCTTCTGTCTTCAGGGACCCTTGCCAGCTCAGCCTTGAGTGTTTTCCCGCCCTCCTTCCTGGGAGGATTCCAGCTGTGGCTCACTCTGCTCTGTGTCACCTGTCACCACCTTTCCTTCTGCTCTCTGTCTTCTAGAGACGTGTTGAAATCTCTCATCTGCTGACACACCCCCACTCTGCCTTATTACTGGTTTATACCTTTTCTGTTCTTTGGCGATCCTATTAAAGGGATCTGGGGAGGGAGGGGAGATGGATGTGCCATTCGCAGTAAGCTAAACAGAGAACAGGCGCTGCGTATTCACACAGGCTCTGCTCTGCAAATGTCAGCTTCTGTGAATGATGGCTCACCACTGCCAGGCCCGTGTGTGTGTGTGTGTGTGTGTGTGTGTGTGTGTGTGTGTGTGTGTAGACTTCCTTTCTTTTTCTTTTTTTCTCTGTAGTCCTGGTTGGCCTAGAACTTGATCAGTAGATCAGTCTGGCCTCGACCGCAGAGATCCTCCTACTTCTGCCTCCTGAGTGCTGGGATTAAAGGAGGAGCCACCACTGCCCAGGGAGTTTTTCCTCTTAAAACATTTATTATCTAAAATGGATTTTAATTGCATTAATAATACACGAATGCATCTCTGTGTGTATGTGGGGGGAGGGGAGAAAACACAAAACACTGAGATGATCTCCACCCACTACAGTCTTAAAGCAGGCCGGCTGAAGGCTTTTCCTTGAGTGGGAAGATGCCAGCAGGGTTCCGAAGAGGGATCCAGGAAAGGAAAGCATACCAATAAAGGAAGGTTCATCAAGCGAGTACTCACTGTCTAACTGGGGCCCCACCCCCAGTATCTCTGGAGGCTAGTGAACAGGGAACTCAGTACAAGAGCAAGGGATCTGGGCAATTTAGCTGCCATGCTTGCTGGACTCCTGGTATAGCAGTGTGTCTGGCTCAGTTTTGTCCTAGACATCCCTCTTGGCGGTAAGAGGATGCCATTGAGGAGCAATGGCTAGAAAAAAAAGCAAGTTTTTATGGTGCTTGTGATCCACATATGTATTTATAAATGTTATGTATATAGAGAAAGAACTCAAAAGATATTATGATGGGCAGAATTCCAACATAAAAGGGCCTCCAAGTTCTACCCCTGGATCCTAGAACCTGTTCATGTGATGGGATTTCTCCGAGATCGAGTTCTGTGGTTGGTACAGTTGAGAACATCACAGAAGCACCTTGTCTTTTAAATTATCATTGTTTTTTTTACAGTGCTAGGGAGGAGGTCCAAGGTCACATGAGTACAAGGCAGCCCTCTACCACTGAGCTACGTACCCAGTCCCTTATATTTAGCATTCGATCCCAGCTCCCTCTCCCATCCCTCCTCCCTTGTCTCTCCACCAGCTCCCCAGCCCCCCACCCAACCCCCACATCATTCCCCAGGGAGGGTGAGGCTCTCCTTGGGGGATCTCTAACGTCTGTCATTTCATCCAGGGCTGGACCTAGTCCCTTCCCCATGTGTCCAGGCAGAGAGAGCATCGCTGTATTTGGAATGGGCTCCAAAAGTTCATTCATACTCCGTGGTGAACACTGATCTACTACCCAAGGCCCCAGAGATTTCTGTGGCCTCCTCACTGATACCACATTCATGGAGTCTGGATCAGTCCCCTGTTGGCCTCTCAGCCACCAGTCTGGGGTTCAAGAGCTCCCCCTTGTCCAGTCAGCTGTCTTTGTGGGTTTCACCAGAACGGTCTTGACGCCTTTGCACATCACTCCTCCATCTCTGTCATTGGGTTCCAGGGGGTCAGTTCAGTGTTTAGCTGTGGGTATCTGTCTCTGCTTCCATCAGTCACTGGATGAAGGTTCTAGGATGGCATATAAGGTAGTCTTATCATCCCTTATCATCAGGGAGGGACATTTAATGTAGTCTCTCCATTATTGCTTAGTTTTCCAGTTGGTGTCATCCTTGTAGATCTCTGGAAATCTCACTAGTGTCAGCTCTCTCCTCAAGCCTATAATGACTCCGTCTATTATGGTATCTCTCATCCTGCTCTCCTCTATTCTTATCTCAACTCAACCTTCCTGCTCCCCCATGTCTTCTCCCCCCCTCTTGTCCCCCTTTCTTTTCCTGGTTCCCTCTCCCTTCCCTCCATGTTCCCAATCTGCTCAGGAGATCTTGGCTCATTCCACTTCTCTGGGGTATCATGCATCTCTCTTGGGAACCTCCCTGTTTCCCAGACTCACTGGCCCTGGGATTGTAGGCTGGCACGCCCCTGATCCATATCTAAAATCCATATATGAGTGAGTACATACCATGTTTGTCTTTTTGTGACTGGGTTACTGAGCTATGTACCCAGTCCCTTATATTCAGCATTTTCAATTTTTTTATTAACATGCATCAGTTGTACATATTAATAAGATTCAGTGTGATAGCCATAGTGTATGCACTGATCAAATCCAGTTTCTTTTTCCCACCCCCTTTCCCAATCGCTAATGATCAGCCTGCTATTCTTTTTTTTTTTCAGTTTTGTACATCTTTTTATTTATTTATTTATTTTTCAGTTTAAATTTAGATTAGAAACAAGGTTGCTTCACAAGTCAGTTCCAGGTCCCTCTCCCTTTCCCTCTCCTCCTCCCATGCCCTCCCCCCAGTCCCCCCCATTATCCCCTCATTTCCCCAGGGAGGGTGAGGCCCTCCATGGGGGTGTCCATAGTCTGTCATTTCATCCAGGGCAGGGCCTAGACCCTCTCCACAAGAGTTCAGGGTGAGAGTTCATCCCACATTGTTGGATGGGAGTCCAAAGTCCGTGTGTATACTCGGGATGAGTACTGATCTACTGCCCAAGGCTCAATAGATTACCTAGGCCTCCTCACTGACACCCAGATTCATGGGGTCTTGATCAGTCCCATGCTGGATTCCCAGGCATCAGCCTGGGATTCAAGAGCTAACCCTTGTCAGGTCAGCTGTTTCTGGGGGTTAAACCAGCCCAATCTTAATCCCTTTGGTCATCAGTCCTCCCTCTCTGTTACTGGATTTCTTGAGTTCAGCTCAGTGCTTAGCCGTGGGAGTTTGCCTCTTCTTCGATCAGCCACTGAATGAAGGTTCTGATTCCCAGACTCTCTGGCCATGGGATTGTAGGCTGGCACTCCCCAGATCTATGTCTAAAATCCATATATGAGAGAGTACATGCCATGTTTCTCTTTTTGTGACTGCGTTACCTCACTCAGGATGGTTTCTTCTAGTGTCATCCATTTGCCTGCAAATCTCAGGATTCCATTGTTTTTTTCTGCTGAATAGCACTCCATTGTGTAAATATACCACATTTTCTCTATCCACTCTTCAGTTGAGGGGCATCTAGGTTGCTTCCAAGTTCTGGCTATTACAAATAATGCTGCTATGAACATAGTGGAACAGACATCCTTGTTGTATGAATGGGCATCTTTTGGATATATGCCTAAGAGTGGAGTTGCTGGGTCTTGTGGTAGGTTTATTCCCTTTTTTTCTGAGGAATCTCCATACTGATTCTTAAGTCTGCTATTTTTTTTTTTTGGTTTTTCGAGACAGGGTTTCTATGTATTGTTTTGGAGGCTGTCGGTCCAGCCCGGCCTCGAACTCACAGAGATCCACCCGCCTCTGCCTCCTGAGTGCTGAGATTAAAGGCGTGAGCCACCAACGCCTGGCTGGGTCTGGTCTTTCTATGTCTGGCTTATTTCATGTGCTACAATGATCTCTAATTTCATCCCTTTTCCCTCAAGTGACAGAATTTGATTCTTCTTTGTGGCTGAATAATACTCCATGGTGTACGCACACCATGCTTTCTTCGTTTTTAAAACTAAGAAAAATATTATTTTGTTTTATGTGTATAGATGTTTTTGCCTGGATGTATATCTTCTAACCACTTGTATGCCTCGTGCCCATAGAGGCCAAAAAGGGTGTCAGATCCACTGGAACTGGAGCTACTGATGGCTGGGAGCTGGGAACAAGAGGCCAGGCTCTCTGAAAGAGCAAGTAGTGCGCTCAATACTCAGTCATCTCCTCAGCCTCTGGACCACGTTTTCAAACTACTCATATGTTGATGACTAGGTAGGCTCATTCCCTATCTAGATTTTCATGGAGATGTCTCTATTGCACGCACGCACGCACGCACGCACGCACGCACGCACTCGCGGTCTTATATATATCCTAGGTCTAAGATTGGCCTTAAACTCACTATGTATCTGAGGATGGCATTTTTCCTCCACCCCTCCTCCTCTACCAGGATTACTTGTGCCACTATACCTAGCATGGTAGGTTTTTTTGACAGGGTCTTGATATGTAGCTCAGGCTAGCCTCGATCTCATGGAAGGAAATCTTTCTCCCTGTACCTCTTGTGTGCTGGCATTATTATTGATGTGAGATCCCAAGCTTGGCTACTACACGTGGGTTTTTTGTTTGCTTTGTTTTTGAGATAAGGTCTTGTTATGTTACCCAGGCTGGCTCCCAACTCTTCTTTTTTGGTTTTTCGAGGCAGGGTTTCTCTGTGGCTTTGGAGGCTGTCCTGGAACTAGCTCTATAGACCAGGCTGGTCTCACAGAGATCCACCTTCTTGAGTGCTGGGATTATAGGTGTGTGCCACCAATTCCCAGCGGCTCCCAACTCTTGATCTTCCTGCCCCAGCCTCCCAAATGTTGGGACTAAAGGTAATGTTACCACGATGGGCCTATTTTTAGTATAGTTCTGTTGTTGTTCTAACCCCCAGGAGCTTCTTCCAGTTTTTGTTGTTGTTAAAACAGGGTTTTGCTATTTAATGGAGGCTGGCTTAGAATTTGTGGTAACCCTCTTGTTTTAGACTCTTTTGTGCTGGGATTACAAGCATGCACTACAACACCGGGCCAGAAAACAAAACAACAACCCAAAAATACAAAAACCAACAACTTTAAAAAACAAAGCATTTTCTCTGTGCTATCTCTGCCTTGAAAATGTACATGAACCTGCAGGTGGCCTCTGCAAGCGCATAGCATTTCACAAGTGATATCCAGCCAGGAAACGGGACCCCCATCCTACCACACAAGGAGCTGAATTTGGGCAATAGCCTGGATGAAAATGGAAGCGAGTTTTTGCCCAGACCCTTGACTTTGGCCTTATGAGAGACCCAGTACAAACAAGTCTACCTGGACTCCTGACCTTCAAAAACAGGAGGTGATAAATGAGTGGCCTTTGAAGCCATTTAAGTTTGCCTAATGTGCAACAGGGCAGTGGAAAACAAGGACAGCTATTTGCCAAGGTGTCATTGGCAGCGCACTCGGGAGGTGAAAGTGTGAATGGTTTCTGTTTTGTTTTGGTTTTCCCTTTTTGTGTGTGGGTATTTTTGTGACAGGATTTCTCTGTGTAGCCTTGGCTATCCTGGAACTCCCTCTGTAGATCAGGGTGGCCTCAAACTCACAGATCTGCCTGCCTCTGCCTCTCACTAGGATTAAAGGTGTAGGTCCCCACCATCTGTTTTTTTTTTTTTTTTTCCTTTTGAGACAAGATCTTAGGTAGCTCAGGCCAGCCTCAAATTCACTGTGTAGCCAAGGAAGGCCTGGTACTCCTGTTTGCCCCTCCTGAGTGCAGGTGTATACCAACACATCTGGGTTATGCTGTGGTGGGGGTGGATCTCAGGGCCTCCATACATTCTCCAGTCCCAAAGCGTGAAATTTTGAGTTTGTTTTGCTTTTAGGCAGGATCTCACAACATAGCCCCAGCTAGCCTCAAACACAGCAAGTAGACCAGGCTGGCCTGGAACTCACAGAGATCAGTCTACCTCTGCCTTCTGAGTGCTGAGATTAAAGGCATGTGCTACCATGCCCAGTTTAAGGGGATATTTTTCAAATTTGAAAAATTTGATACAGCCTGCCACAGATTATCTCTTACCAACTCCATCTTATACGTAAAATCTCTCTCTCTCTCTCTCTCTCAAACACACACACACACCCCTTTAATCCCAGCACTAGGGAAGTAGAGGCAGGTGGGTCTCTGTGAGTTCGAGGCCAGCCTGGTGTACAGAGCGAGTCCCAGGACAGCCAGAGCTACACAGAGAAACCCTGTGTCAAAAACAAGCAAACAAATAAGCAAGCAAGCAGGTTAAAAAAAAAAAAAAAAAAAAAAGGAAAAGAAACACAACCCTAAACACCTCGGCTTCCTTTTAAGCAGAAAACTAAGCCATAGCTTTTTCTAAGCACATCAAAATACTAACATAATTATTAAAAAATATGGGTCTATGTACTTCTAACAGGCTCTGGGAACAGCTGATCCCATATAATCCTTCTAAAGCTTTGGCTGAGGTGGAAAACAACCTGGGGGGAGGGGTTGGCTTCCAGGTGCCATCAATGTCAGTGGTGGGCCTGCTCTAAGAGCCCCAGGGCTGAAGAACACCCAGGCCTGCTTACAGTCTAGGGCTACGGAGGGAAAGAGCTTCAAGCAAACAGGCAAATCCCAGCGTTGTATTTCTGTCAACTGCTCTGCCTGTTGGGAATGGCAGGGCCCAGACTTGCCAGACCTTTCTGATTTCACCCGGGCCTGACTGAAGCCATTTTGCTTCAAGCAACTGAACAGAATGGAGTGTTCGGTGCTTTACTTGGAGGAAGGAGGCAGTAGCAGAAAATGAGGAACTCATGTGGATTTAAGTAGTTACTTTATGTGCTTGTGGTACATGCCTGTTTAGGTATTTACATGTGTGTACATATGTGTGTGTGCATTCTTGTGGAAACTAGAATTTGATGTTGGGCATCTTCCTTTATCACTCTCTAAACATTTTGGAATGTCACGTCTGCTGCGCGGCCTGTGTCCGAGAACGTGCGGAGGGTGTCGGGTATTGAAAACACAGAGACTCGTTCAATGATATAAAGAAAACTTTAAACAGGCTCCAAAAAGGTTCAAGAAAAACTTCCTAAGAAAAGCTCCCACCAGAGAAGCTTCTGCTCTCTCCTCTACCCTGGCTGGTTCTGCTCTGACACCAGAGGTGGATGTGTGTGGGTTTTTGAAGGTGCGGTTGGTCTTTGGACAAGGTCAAGGTCAGGGCGGTTTCCGTGGGAAGGCCTTTCCCAGGAACTTATTGTATCGTTTTTAGTAAACATGTTTTTACTAAACATTGTCTTACAGCTGCCTACTCCCAGGCAGAAGGGGAAGTGGCCAGGAACTTATTGTATCATTTTTAGTAAACATGTTTTTACCAAACATTGTCTTACAGCTGCCTACTCCCAGGCAGAAGGGGAAGTGGGTCTCTGCTCAAGGTCTGGTGTTCCCACAATTCACCCCTTTTTATTTTTAAATGAGGCACTCCTGGCTTAGGTCAAGTAGGGTCACCCTCCCTTTCCCGTCTTTGGGGGACCTTGAACCCCTGTTTTAGGTGGGAGGGGTCTTCCCCACAGGTTGCCCGTCATCGGAGATACCCCAACCTTAAATCATCTGTAACCAACCTTCATGGCTATCGGGATTGCCATGGGCTAAGCTAAGCAATACTTGGTTACGGATCTCTTGTCTCTGGAACAAGGCACGTTTGAGCTCGGCATAAAGCCAGAATGCCTACCGCCACTGCCACCATTTCCAAGACCCCCATCGACATAGTGCCTCTCCATCACCATACCCATCACCAGATCTGGGCCATAACATTCTACCAGCCTTCGTCTGTTACAAAGGTAACCTGCAAGTGATTTACATTTTGTTACAAGGGTAACCCATATGTGATTTACATTTACAATTTGATAAAGTTTCCAATCGTTTCAAGATCTGCTCAGGAAAGCATTTAGAAAGTGCACTTGCACAGATACATTGGGCACAATCATTGATGTTACACCTGTAGCATTATGAAAAATATGAACAATAGTTGTCGCATTAGGACAAGTTGCATTTCTCCAGAAAAATACACTGGCCTAGTCGTGATTTCAGAAATAGGAACCATCAAGTCTGGTATTTCAAGTGACCATGTCCTGTTCAAATACTGAAAAGAGGCTTTTGCCACTCATAGTCCATATCAATGTCCAAATATTTTAAATGGGTCCTTTTTTCCCCTAAAGGGAAAACTGGCAAAATGAATTCTGTTGTTTCAAGGTGTGTCAAGGGCAGACAGTTAGTCTTTCCAGTTCTTTGTTGGCTTCGGGATGAAAACTCACGGGTCCGGAAGGTTAATGCAGCAGGTCTGTTGAGAAACTGGAAATCTCGAACTGACTGTTTTCTTTCTTTCTTGGGCTGTAGATTCGATGACATCAAGGGTCAGGAACACTGATTTAGGAGATCTCACTCAAACTGGCTTAGGTAGGCTCCCATGGTCTCAGGTCCAGTTTTTCTCTGCTCCATGCATCTCACTAATTGGTCTGACAGCTGCCGAAGCTTTATTCTTTTCCTACAAGAAAACACAAACATGCCCTCGACCCCAAATTAGGGTCTTCTCCACTGTCTAGTGCATGGATGTCTCCATTTGACCTGAGCAATGGTTGCTCAAGTTCCATCATGCCAGAATCTGTCTGAAGCTCACTGGCATTCACATTATAAAATTTTTAAATGAGAAGTGTATTATTTGATGAGTCATGTGGGGACTGGGGGCATTATTCCCCTTTTTTATTTTCTAAAAAGTTTTCTTTTTTGAACTGTTGAAGCTGGACCATAACAGTAGAAGGATTTGTCTACCCTCCTTGGTTAACTATCTAGGTAAATTGGGCTTACTAAATAACTTTTGAAAATTATTTGAAGTCTGTGAGCAGTCTTTCCCAATCTAACCTGTAGAACTCTCACTAGCTGACAAGGCCTCATTTGTATCTTAAATTTTTCTGTTAAAACATTAACAGACTGGCTGGATGTTCCTTTTGGCTATATTTAACGCAATCTAGGTAGCTTCTTAACTATTTTTGAAGGGATTTAAGTATCCTTTTAATCATATAAGCAGTTCACACTCACACATTCGCAATCACATTTCATACATACCGGTGTGGCCACACCATACATTCAGAACATACATGCATCTTTCAGTCATCCTTTTTCCCTAGGTCATGATTAGTCTGTTGCAATGAAGCTTCCTTAATTGAAATCTATGTAAAAGAACAACTCCAGCCAATCCTTGAACTAAAAAGGTTAAAAAGTCCTATATGTTTTTATCATTCCTCCATTTGAGCTACAGTCATGGGGTACAGCCGTACCTACTCCTTGTAACTCTGTAGATGCAAGGTAGAGAGGCCAGGTTTTTGGCCAAAAGTTTTTAGAGATGACTCACAAAATAGAACTTAAATGTAAACAAAATTTTCTATTCCATATACCTTTTTCTTTTTCTTTTTCTTTACTTAGTACCAGTACCTCCTTTATTAACTGTTACCAATTTTCAATTTACTCACTTTTAATCCATCCTCCAACTGAGGGTGATCTCTCAGGTTCCCCTTTCTTTCCTGACCTTGGTGTCAGGCGAAGGCCTGGAGATTTAATCCGGTACCCCTAGCTTGGTACCCCTTTTTAACACATCCGCATAGGCTTACTGGCCAGCCTTTTAGATCTCTCAGTTTCCCTCAAAAATGACCAAAACCCTTCCTATCCCCTGGGGCCCTGGTCTCCAAAGGGAGGGATGCCACAGGGCAAACCTCTCCCTGTTCTAGTTTACCTAGTTCTCTCCCCGGGCTCCAGCCCCTCCCTTGTGTCATCTGGGGGCCCCTGCTTTTGGACTTGGGTGCCTGGGTGGTGAGGACCACTCCCATTTCTTGCATGAGGTCCCGTCCCCAGAGGTTAATAGGGAGGCCAGGCAAAACATATGGCTGGAAAAGCCCTGTGTGGCCTTCAGAGTCTTGCCACTTTAAGATTCTGAGGCTTTTTTGGGGCACAGCCTGTCCTATTCCCTGGAGGGTCACTGTCCCTTCCTCTTTCGGCCAGGCGGGGGGCCAGAATTTATCTGAGAGGACAGAGAAATCTGCCCCAGAATCTAAGACGCCCCTAAAGGACTTGCCTTCTATCTTTAATGTAAGCTGGGGGCGGTTCTCCATAGTGGCTACCCAAAATGCTGCTGGGCCGGTACTTCCAAAACCTTGGTTGCCCCTTTTCTCTTTAATTTTTCTAGCCTCACAAGGAGCTGTAGGGAGAAGGAGTATCTGAGCAATCCGTTCTCCTGCAGGGATGGCAACAACCCCACTGCCCACTGATGTCATTATTTTAATCTCCCCTCACTATCCTGGTCTATAACACCGGGGTGTACCTGGATGCCTCGAAGAATAGTACTGGATCGTCCCAAAAGTAGTCCGACCGTGCCTGGGGGCAATGGCCCATGCACCCCAGTAGGGAGGGCCTGGATCCCCATTTCCGGTGTTAGGATTGCCCGGGCAGAGGGAGCGAGGTCCAATCCTGCACTCCCTGAGGTGGCTCTAAGGAGGTCTGAGATATGAAGGGGTTGCTCTGGGGAGAAAATGAGTCCTGCCACTGCCCAGAGCAGGGGTCATTGCCCCGTACACATTGGTTTTGGGGCCCTGGGGCGGGGCCCTCCTCCCGTTTCCCTGATTATTATTAGCAGGAAGGAAATTTCCCTCCCAGTCAGTTTTAGAGTAGCAGTTATTGGCCCAATGATATCCCCTTCGACAACGGGGGCATAAACCAGGTCTCTTGAGACCCGTAGTACTATTTTGAGGGCACTCTCTACGGAAGTGTCCCTCCCTACCGCAGCTAAAACATGTTTTTCTCCTTCCCAGAGTAGGTCTTTCTTTCCCCACTTGGGGCCGAATAGCAGCAGCTAACACTTGGCCCTGGATGAAGTTCCCATCAATGTCCCTACAGATCCGGATATAGTCATTTAGACTTTTATTGCGATAGGGACGAAGGGCTTCCTTACAATATTTATTTGCATTTTCAAATGCCATCTGCTTTATGACTGGCATCGCAGGCCCAATGCCCCCAAATATTCTTTCTGCTACCTGACTGAGACGGTCTACGAAGTCTTGAAAAGGTTCAGAAGGTCCTTGAAGGATTTTGGACAGATGATCCCCTCCTTCCTTGGAAGGCAATGCTTTCCAAGCCCCTTGGGCCGCTGCTGCCACTTGGGCATAGACTGCGATGTCATATTGCATTTGTTGCTGAATGGTGGCGTATTGACCACTCCCGGTAAGCATCTCCACATTTCTCTGGGGCTGTCCGGCCTGTGCATTCCTTTGGGCAGTCTGGCTGCATCTTTCCTGAAACTCACCTCTCCAAATCAAATAATCTCCCCCCGACAGAGCTGCTCTGCAAAGCTGCTGCCAATCGCCAGGTGTCAAATTAAGAGACGCAAAAGATTCCATTAAGGAAAGTGTAAAGGGAGCCTGTGCTCCATAATTTAAAGTTGCCTCTTTAAGTTGTTTTATATCCTTAAAATTTAAAGGGTTATGACGCCTAATGACCTGTCCAGAATTGTTCGGATCTGGAACTTCCATTACTGGGGCCACCACCGGGCAGCATTGGACCCCTCCCCTGGGTCTTCCCTCCAGGTCTGAGAAGGACTGGGTTATCTCATAGGAGGAGTCCCTTTTTTCAGAGTATGGGGAAGGGTTTCTCTCCCTGTCCTGTCTTTCCTTAATTAGAATCTTTTTTAGTTCTTTTTTAAGGGCCGCGATCTCAGCAAGTAACCGTTCCTTTTCAGACTGTGACGAGTCTGAGTCTGAGCTACTTCCATTTTCTAGGTCTGATAGAGAAGGATATAACCGATTCTGACCGGAGTCCTTCTTTTTGGGTCGCGCCCGGAGATGTCTACCCGTTTTTTTGTTGTTACTAAGAGACTCCCCCTCATCCTCACTAACAATGGAGCCTCTAGTTTCAGTCACGGTCTCTTCCTCACTCTCTTCCCCTGAACTCAAGGAGGCTTGAGTCTCAGTCTCTTGTAACTCTAAAAAAGCCTCTTTTGTGTCCTGAACTACCTGGCGGTGACGAACCTTATCTGTCAAAAGTGCTCCCCTCACTAATCTCCATAAGGAGAATGTCGTAGGGGGCAAGGACTCAGATCCCTCTTTTCGTAAAAGTCTATGAAGATCACGGCGAACCTCCTCCCAATCTGGAATATTTAAGCTTCCCCAGTAATGAACCATGGACTGGCTCGTTCGATCGATTTTAGAAAGCCTTCTAGGGTTTTAGACTTGACTGCAGTCCCATGTTCTTTAAGTAACTTTTTTAGTTGATACTGCAATGATTCTAGCTTCCCGGAACTATTCCCCATAGTTTCTTAACCCCGTCCACTTACCTCGCTTTCACGATCTCAGTGGGACCTCCAATTGTCACGTCTGCTGCGCGGCCTGTGTCCGAGAACGTGCGGAGGGTGTCGGGTATTGAAAACACAGAGACTCGTTCAATGATATAAAGAAAACTTTAAACAGGCTCCAAAAAGGTTCAAGAAAAACTTCCTAAGAAAAGCTCCCACCAGAGAAGCTTCTGCTCTCTCCTCTACCCTGGCTGGTTCTGCTCTGACACCAGAGGTGGATGTGTGTGGGTTTTTGAAGGTGCGGTTGGTCTTTGGACAAGGTCAAGGTCAGGGCGGTTTCCGTGGGAAGGCCTTTCCCAGGAACTTATTGTATCGTTTTTAGTAAACATGTTTTTACTAAACATTGTCTTACAGCTGCCTACTCCCAGGCAGAAGGGGAAGTGGCCAGGAACTTATTGTATCATTTTTAGTAAACATGTTTTTACCAAACATTGTCTTACAGCTGCCTACTCCCAGGCAGAAGGGGAAGTGGGTCTCTGCTCAAGGTCTGGTGTTCCCACATTGGAAAATTATATTTTTGTGTGCATGTGCATGTGTGCATATACATGTGTATACTATAACACTAGTGTGGAAGTCAGAGGGCACTTTGGAAAAGTCAGATCTCTTTCTACCTTGTGGGTTCTGGGGATCTAATTCAGGTTGTCACCTTCACTGAGCCATCTTGCCAGCCCTCTATCTCATTTTTTGAGATGAGGAGTCTCATTGAACCTAGGCCTTCTGAATGCTGCGTCATTGACTGGCCCTCGAGCTCTGGGCATACTGTGTTCCTGCTCCCCCAGCTCTGGGATTCCAGTTCTGTGTTATCATACCCAGCTTTTGTATGTGAATCCAAGCTAGTCTTTTCATGCTTCCACAGCAAGCATGTTACCAACGGAACAACCTCTGGAGCCCCCGGACCTTTCTTTTGTAATTTTAATTTTATGGGCGCAGGTGCCCGTGGAGGTCAGAAGAGAGACACTGGATCCCCTGGAAGTAGAGTTACTGGACATTGTGAGTCACTGATGGGTACAGAGGACAGAACCTGGGTCCTCTGGAAGTGCGACGTTAATCCTTGAGACATATCTCCTGTCCTAAGACCTGTCTATGTCATGTGGAAAATCCAAACTATCAGAATTTTCCTGATCAGAGACCTTGCCAACTGATCAAGTTCATATCCTCCTCCCTCCCTCCCTCCCTCTTTCCTCTTCTGTGAATCTGGGACCTCACAACACACTAGGCAGTTGCTCTACCCCTGACCTTCCTTTCCAGCCTAAGTCTGTTTCAAATGAGAAACCCAGTTCCCACTAAAAGAATATTTACAGCATATTTACAGCACAGTGGTTCTTAGCGTGTGGCTATGGAGAATTACTGGTTCCAAATCCTCTTCCTGTGACCCCCTTCTCCCTTCTCCCCTCTCCAGTATGTTCTCCAAACAACAGTCAGAGAAATCACCTTAAAAACTCAAGCCACATGCTCCCTCTTTCAGCATAGAAAGTTCTGGAAGTCTCCTGAGTGATGATCTGGGACCTACCCTTCTCTGTCATCTGAGTTCAGGACCAGTCAGCTCCCCTCCTCCACTCCGGTTACATAGACCTTGTACAGTTGTTGGAATATTCTAGGCATATTCAGCGCCTTTGCATTGGCTATCACTGTTGGATGCTGGCCTATTCTTTCTTTACTGTCCATAGGGAGAGCCCTCCAGAAGTGTGAACTTCCAAAACCTATTGCAAGCCACCACACACTCTACTTCTCCCTCTTCTGGTGTCCCCATAAGATGTAAACTCTTATGATTACAGAGATTTTTTTGTTTGTTCTGGTTTTTCGAGACAGAGTTTCTCTGTGTACCCCTGGCTATCCTGGAACTCACTCTGCAGACCAGGCTGTCCTGGAACCCACAGAGATCCACCTGCCTCTGCCTCCTGAGTGCTGCGATTAAAGGTATGTGACATCATACCCAGATTAATCCAAATAATTTTTACTAGGGTAATAGTGTAGCCACCACCACCACCAGGCTGACTGTAGGGATTTGTCAGAATAAATATCTCTTCCCTTAACTAGTTTCCCAGGGCAGAAAACAGCCATTGAGTGACATACAACAGGGTTATGCGATTACTGCTTCATTGCAGATTGAGAGTCTGATCAGTGAGCTATGGGTGGGAAGGGCCAAATAAGCCCATGTGGCCAGGTGTTGGTGGCGCACACCTTTAATCCCAGCACTCAGCAGGCAGAGGCAGGTGGATCTCTGTGAGTTCGAGGCCAGCCTGGTCTACAGAGAGAGTTCCAGGACAGCCTCCAAAACAATACAGAGAAACCCTGTCTTGAAAAACCAAAACCAAACCAACCAACCAACCAAACAAACAAACAAAAAACAAGTCCACGTGTGTGAGGCAGTGGCCTGGATTGAAGACAGGGTGGACTTGGGTTCACAACTGCCTTGGCCCAGGCGGCCCATTTCCTTTTGCCAGGAGCAAGCATCGTTTTATTTTATTTGTTTTTTCCAGACAGGGTTTCTTTGTGTAATAGCCCTGGCTGTCCTGAAACTGCCTCTGTAGACTAGGATGGCCTCGAACTCAGAGATCCGCCTGCCTCTACCTCCCAAGTGCTGGGATTAAAGGTGTGCGCCCCCCGCCACCCATCCCAAGAATCATTTAAATGAACTCATGAAGAGAGGGGGGGTGGGAGTGGGGGGTAGGAGGTGGGGGGCTTGTTTCCTGCTTCTGCCTCCTGTTTTCCACTAGGGTCTGGGGTGGAAACACTGTTGCCTGGGGAAAGGCTGAGCCCAGTGCATGTATGGGAGGCCTCAGGAGTTGATGAAGTTACTGTGCTAGGCCCACAGCCTCATTGCCTTCTCTGTCTTCCGGCAGTGAGCAGCCCCTGAGGCCTGCCTAGCTCCTAGTTGAGGTCACAGCCTGGGTCCATCCTCTGCCTAGTAATGAGTCTTAGACCTGCCCTCACCCTGGATCCCATGTTCTTTCCTTGCGGTTAACCCTGTGAGATTGGAATGCTGCCATGGGCACTTTTGGCTTGCCTTGACCTGCCGTTGGTAGCAGGTACATGGAGTGTTCCACCTGCCTGTAGCATGGTTTATTGCAAATATCCAAGCTGCTAATGCCTGGCCAGAGCATTTCTCCCAAAGGAGGACAGGGCACATGACAGAAACCATAACCAACCAGAGATTAAACACTCTGGCTGCTTCATCCACTGGCTGGGGGGACTTCAGGCATGTTCATGGCCTCCCAGTGATCCCAGTAGGACCAAGCTCCTCTTGTCCATTGTAACAGTCACCTGGATCACATAAACTTTACTGGCCCACCTTTGTCCCTAGGGTCGTTCTCAGATTGGGGTGGATTCTTTGTTATCCATGCCCCTTGTAAGAGACAGGATGCTGTTATGGGTTTAATTGTGTCCTTCCAAAGGATGTAAGGTTCCCAATCCCTGGTACCTGTGATTGTCAGCTTATTTGGAAATGAGGTCTTTGTAGATCCAGTCAAGTAAAGACAAAGTCACAGCGGATTAAGATGGGCCTTAAATCCAATGCCAGGCATCTTCATATGAAGAATAGGGAGGGCTGGAAAGTGCCTCCTGCTCAAGCATACGGACCCAGGTTCATATCCCCAGCATTCACATGAGAAGCCAGGACTGTTCCTGGAATTCTAGCACTGAGGAGGTAGAGACAGGAAGGAGCCTGAGGCTTGCTGGCTGGCCAGTTTATACTAATCTGCAAATCCCAGGTCCTAGTGAGACACTCAAAAACAAACAAACAAATAAATGAATAATTGCAGACCAACAGAAGATGTCTGACCTCCATATACATGTATATGCACACACACACACACACACACACACGCACGCACGCACGCACGCACGCGCACGCACACACACAGGAGTTTTGGAAAGCAGAAGTTTAAAGTTGAGGTTTTGGGCTGTTGGATAAAGGCATTTGTGCCAAGCTTGATGACCTTCAGTCAATACTGGGGCCCTACATATCTAAAGGAGAGAACCAACTCAATGAGTTCTCCATGGCTGAAGCTGCTGTCTTGGTGGCAGTTTGTTATGTCAGCCTGAGGAGGCTGACAAGGTGTACTCCTCCCCTTGGAATCTGAGTTGTGCCTGTGATACTTTTGACCACTGGCAGATGGTGACCAGATGCTGGGCCTGGACCTGAAGAGGCTGGCAGCCTCTATTTCATCTCTCTTGGAACCCATTCACCGTGCAGTGGGGGAGTTCAGGCAACCATACAGGGAGGTTCTCCACCCCCAGGAAGAATCATGGCCCTGGCTGAGCTGTCAGGAAGCAGCCTGCACCAACTTGCTAGATCTTGAGGAAATAAGGTCTTCCAAGTCCAGCCAAGATGCTCCAACAGATGGGTGTTCAGATTGTAAAGTTGTGAGCAAATGAATGTTTGTATTAGGGGCGAGTACTGGGTAAGCTTATTGACAAGCAGTAGATAGCTGGAACGCATCTGGATGACTTATACTATAACCTGTATTTATTTATTTATTTGAGACAAGGTCTCACTTTGAAAACCTTGCTGGCCTGGAACTTACACCGTAGTTACAGCTGGGCTCAAACTTATGATCTACCTGCCTCAGCCTCTTTAACACTGAGATTAGAGATGTGATGTCCCGCACAGTCATCTTTGTCTTTGTCTCTAGGGACCATACCCCAAGTCACTTTTCCGCTATGGTTAGAATACTTCATCTCCTCCAAAGTGCATGTTGAAATCTGCATTCGCCAAGGTGTTGGGAGATTGAGTGGCCAAGGGACGTTATCAAAAATACCTGTGGAGTGCTTTTCTCTCTTCTGCCCCGTGAGTACATAAATCCCACCCTTTTTTCATCCTTCTTCCTTGTGCCATGTGACGGTGGAATGAGGAGGGCCCTCATCGGGGCTGTTCTTCATAAATTTCCTACTTTCGAACCTGCATGGAGCTGAACCAGGCCCTCTGAATGTGGGTGACAGTTATGTGGCTTGATTTGTTGGGGGGGACCCCGGCAGTGGGGCCAGGACTTATCCCAAGTGCATGAACTGGCTTTTTGGAGCCCATTGCCTATGGTAGGGTACCTTGCTCAACCTTGACACAGAGGGGAGGGGCTTGGTCCTGCCTCAACTTGGTATGCCATACTTTGTTGACTCCCCAGGAAGGCCTTACCCTCTCTGAGGAGTGGGTGGGCCAACAGGGGAAGGGGGTGGGGGAGAGGGGGAGGGGGAACTGGGGTTGGTATGTAAAATGAAAATTTTTTTCTTAAATAAAAAAAATAAATTCCCCAATTTGTGGCAAGGGAGACCCATGCTCCTTCTTGTAAACTGAGTTCCTCTTCAGACTCGCCCTGGGTCTAACCATCTCACTTCTCCAGACCTAACCCCCTCTGAATATGCTGGCTGTCCTCAATTCCCCACATACTGGTGCCTACCTTCATTGCCTGAGCTGCGTGTGCCAGACGGATCTTTTCAATTAGTGGGATTGGGATCTGGTATCAATGTGTGTATCTGTCTGTAGCCCTGCAGGCTACACTCAAAGGGCAGGCCTCCATGTTGGTCCTAGTGGGAGTTAGCCTCTGCCCACTCATGGTTTTGACCCATTCCCTATGTTGGTAAGCACCAAGTATGCCTTCTACCCCCAGAGTCCAGAATTAGCGCTAAGATTCCATTGAGGAGCCTTGTCTGATGCCACATTTAACCTTGTCACTGATACTGAAAACCCGAGAGTGGATATTCTTGGATGGCGTCCATAAAGAGAGCATGCCTTTGTAGAGGATATGGTAATGGCTGAACCCCTGACTCCTGTCAATCTGCTGAAAACTAATTCATGACTGACCACGGTTCTGACTACCAAGGAGAGATCTCCTGGGGTTTCTGGGAAATAGTGACTTGCTCCTAAGATGACTTGTTTGGAGAGTAACCGTCTTTTTCTTCCTCTAGACATATGCTACAGTGAGTGTTTGGAGGTAGGTTATGTATGTATGTATGTATGTATGTATGTATGTATGTATGTGTATGCAGACATGCCACAGTGAGTGTGTGTATATGTATACTGTATGCACACATGCCACAGGGAGTGTGTAGTGGGTGTGTGTGTAGTGTAATGTAGTGTATGTGTGTGAGCATGTGTGTGTGAACACACACCACAGGGAGTGTGTGGAAGTCAGAGGACAACTTGCAATAACTGGTTCTCTCCTATGATGTGAGTCCTAGGGATGGAACACAGGTCATGCTGTTTGGAAGAAAATACCTTTACCTACTGAGTCACCTGGCTAGCCTAAGTGATTGTTAGTTTGAGAGGATGTCATCCCATGGTCCTGGCTGGCCTGGAACTCACTGTGGAGCCCAGGATGATCTTGGACTTTTAGCAATTCTCCTGCCTTTAAGACCCAAATGCTGGGATTACAACTATGTACTGTTATAGAATAAAGCATAACATTATAGTTCTGTTCTGTTCTGTCCATTTTCTCTCCCCTTCTCCCTTCTCCTCCTTTCACTCTTCTTTTCAGTGCTGGGGGATCAAATGCATTCTAGGGAAGCAATAGGCCACCGGGCTATGTTTGTTTTTGTGTTTTTGTTGTTTTATACTGGCTCTCACTGTGTAGCCCAGGCTGACCTGGAACTCGCATTCTTCTTGCCCTGCTTTCAGTGGTGGCCTTACAGGTGTATGTCACTCTGCCTCTCCAGCCTTGCCTTTTCCTGCAAAGTGAGCTGCCTCTTTCTGCCCTCGAACCTCTCAGTAGGTTCCTGTGTCACCTTGCCCTCCACATCCTCACCTTCCTTCCCACTCTGCTCCCGTCTCACCACCATGTCCCTCCCGGTAGCCCAGTTTCAGTCCAGGCTTCTGTCTCGCCAATCTGGGCAGACAGCTTGGAGGTGGGCTCACGTGCGGCTCCCTGAAGTGCTGAGGAGGAGGGTGTATGAGCCCTGGCAGCGGGGAAGATGACACATTGGATGCATTCTGCCGTTGAAGGTTGGGGAATCTTGCAGTGATTCTAGGGATGGAGAGAAAATGACAATGACCCCTCTCAGCAGCTAGCTATCTAGCATGGTGTGGCGATGACCTTGCCAGCACTGACTCATGACTCATTCAGAGCTGCCTTGCAAAAGCCACATCACATCCTAACAAAGGGCTCTATGACCGTAGCTTTCCAGCTGAAGAATAGAAAGGAGGGTTCCCTTTTTAGCCATTCAAATAGCCTGGGAGAGACTGGGAGTGGGATGGGGTGGGGAACACTGGCTCAGCTTCGAAGCCACATTTAGAGGTTCGAACCTGTAATCTCAACACTCGGAGGTAGAGGCAGGAGGATCCTGAGTTTGTTCAGCCTAGGATAAATAATAAAACAAAAGTGAGGGGCTGGAGAGATGGCTCAGTGGTTAAGAGTACTGACTGCCCTTCCAGCACCCACATGGAGGTTCATAACTGTAACTCCATCTCAAGGGGACATGACACCCTCACACAGACACACATGCAGGCAAAACACCAATGCATACAATAAAAACAGGAAAATTCAAAAACAGTGACAAACAGACAAATGTGAGGGGGAGATTTCTCAGGGGTTGAAGTGTTTGCTATGGATTCAGATCTCTGGAACCCATTCAAAAGTTAGACAAGGTAGTGCACTGATCTGTAATCCCAGCACAGCCCTACAGGGAGATGGGAGGCAGAGACAGGAAGTCTCCAACATCTCCAGGGCCAGCTAGCTTTGCATGTATAGTAGCGGTTATTCTCTGAGTTCCATTAGTACCTCCTCCCCACCTCTCTCTCTCTCTCTCTCTCTCTCTCTCTCTCTCTCTCTCTCTCTCTCTCTCTCTCTCTCTCTCATTCTCTCTCTCTCTCTCTCTCTCATTCTCTCTCTCTCTCACACACACACACACACAGAGCATGTGTACCACACTGAAACCTAAAAAAGTGACCCATTCTCCCTCTTCTATGCCCTCTTCCTCCTCTGGAGACATTCCTTGGTTCAAATCCTCTTGAAGCAGGGAGCCCACCATGGTGGTCCGGTGTCTGCGTTAAGCCTGACTTGGTCTGCCCCTCCTCAGGCTAGCTGGGTGTTGCTCCAGGCAATGTGATTAAAGTTGGTCCCTCCAGAGAAGGGCTGTGTTAGAGAATCGAAGACTTGGAAGATGCTCATATTTGCTGCTTATTTCCAAGGCTGAGGTCTGGGATGGAAATATTAGACCGCACAGCAAACCCTGAAGGGTTGTCAGTTCAGAATCAGAACACTGAAGATGAGAATCAAGACAAAAACCCATTTCTGAAAATGTTAGAAATTCTGGGCCCATCAGATACCTGGAATCCTTGCAGGGCTGATTTTGAAAGGAAAAAACAAAACAAAACAACAACAACAAAAAACCCCAACAAAAAACAACTCTCTGTTTGTGAGAGTGGGAGGCTCTTGGTCCCACTTTTAATTGCACCTGGAAAGGGGCTTAATATCTCAGCCAATTTCTCCATCATCTTTTGCAAATCTTGGGCTGCTCAGGTCCCCGGGGGTTTTGTGTAATAAAACGGGATGGTTAAAGGGCATGTTTCTGCATTAACGAATCTTTCTGCACTGGCTGGGCCTGAGCATTATGTAAATGTTTACTGTAATTAAGACATGAAGTTGTCAAGGCACAGTATTTTGGTGGCTGGTTTGGAGTTCCTGCCATGCACAGTCGCTCGGGACGGAAGAAGAACGGGAAGAAGAAGAGGTGGGAATGGATGCCCTTCTCTAGGAGCCTGGGTCTTGCCTGCCCTTTAGCTGCTGATGTGAGTGAGAGCAGGGGGCAGGCAGGGGGAGGGGAGGCTGGGCTAGGCTCAGTTTTGTCACCCTGGCACTGCTGCAGTGTGGCCTTATGCTGTCTCACTATTTCTCTTACCGACACAGGGAACCTCGAGGCTGTATTTGTTGCTTGCTTTTGTTTGTTTTGTTTTTGGTGATGTGATGGTGGAGAATTTTAACACCTGGAGAAAAAAACCACCCCAAACCTTTGAAGCCATGAGTGATGCTGTACTCCCAGCACTGGGGAGGTAGAAACAGAGGATCTGTAGTTGGAGACTAGACAAGTATTGATATATTCTTTCCACAATACATCTTTCATTTGCCTGTGTTTGAGGTACAAAATTTGATATTAAAAAATTGTGAGTGTGTGTGTGTGTGTGTGTGTGTGTGCGCACACATAGATTGGCATTGGATGTCTTCTTCGGCCACTATCCACCTTGTGTTTTGAGACAGTCTCTCACTTGAGTCTGGAGCTCACTGATTTGGCTAGACTGGCCTGTCTCTGCCTCCCCAGTGCTAGGATTATATGTACTCACTGTTGTGCTTGATTTTTTACCTGAGTTTTCAAATTCGAACTCATATCTTTATGCTTGCTCGGCAGGCACTTTACATACTCAGCCCTATCTGTCTAAGACGCCATGAGTATAATCTAAGCAGCAATCACATGGTGGCTCCACATGTTTCCTCTGTTGTTGAAACAGGTTTACTTTATGACATATTTATGTCTCTGTCTGTGTGTGTATACGCCTGAGAAAGCCAGAAGAAGGTGATGGACCCCTGAAGTTGGAGTTACAGGTTCTTAAAACTGTTCAGTGTAGGAGCTGGGAACCACACTCTACTGCGAGAGCAGCAAGGGGGTTTTGCTGTTTGTTTGTTTTTGTTTTTCTCCCCTTGGACAGGCTTTCTCTTTGTAGTCTTGGCTGTCCTGGATCTTGCTCTGTAGACCAGGCTGGCCTCAGACTCACAGAGATCTGCCTGCCTCTGCCTCCTGAGTGCTGGGATTAAAGGCAGGCACCACCACATCGGACTTAATGTTCTTTTTAATTTTTACCAATTCTAGCTATCAATACATGCATTTTTGTTTAATTTTAAAAATTTATTTATTGTTGTTTTGAGATAGTGTCTCAATACAGGCCCTGGTTGTAGACTAGGATGGGTTTGATTAAAGGCATGTGCCACCACCTCTGGACCAATAGCTCTATTTTAAAAGTTGCAAGGCACACAGACATATACATGTGCAATTTCATCAAGTTTTACACTTAATATTATTTTCTCTCTTACCCTAACTTCTACTCCCTCTCATTCCTTCCTTCCTTTTTTCAGATCTCATTTGAATTTACTCTGAAGCACCTGCCCCTCTCCCAATTCACATTGGAGTTCTGGAGAGATGCAAAGCAACATCCTAGGGATACAAGAAAGACCTGCCAAGGATTTTGGTTGTTTTCTGTCCCTTTCCTTGTTGCCAATTCCCAATGGATGAAGCAGGTAAAACTCCACCCCAGAACTAACCCGTAAGCCATCCAGCACTGGGAAAAGAAATGATGTTCAAAGCCCGTTTGAGAATCCTAACAAGGAGAAATGCCATTACCCCTGACCTTGACACACAGCAAATATAAAACAGGCTCCTAGACCTCCCCCTCCTTACTATTAGGTATTTTCACTCTCTGGCCTCTACCCCTTGTCCATCAACTGAGAGCAAACACATTAGCACATTCCCAGCCTGAAGCCTGTTAAAATGGGATTGGTCCAACATCCCTCATTCCAAGTATGGGGGTGCTGGGAGGGTGGGCCCTAAGGATTGACAAATGGTTAATGCCAGAGGGAAAGAGGATAGAAGGGCTTGGCCTGAGCTCTCACTTGGGAGACAGAGAGAAGCAGCAGGTTGGCACAGGGTTGAAACCAATGGTCATTTAGGGTACTTGTTTCACAGGATTTAACTAGGACTCGCAGAACGCATACACCTCAGAGGAATCTGACTGTGCACATCCTTGCTAACTGCGCTCACCCTTAAAGGAGCTGGGAGGCAGTTGAAAAAAAAAAGCAGTATGGTCAGAACAGCTGGTGCAACAAGAGCTGGTAGCTCCTGGGGCAAATGCCGCAGAGCCATCTGTAAAGTGCTCCTTTGCCATCCCCTGTGACTTACTGATCCTCCAAAGGGGAGAAGGGGGAGGGAAATAATAATGGGTATAAGATTGCTTTGCTCACCTTTCAGGCTGACGGTCAAATGGAGTCAGGGGTTAACAGCATTAAAGACAGCCACATGTCACCAGAAGATTCCTTAAGACTTCAAGACATAGGGACATCCACTCGCCCTCCCAGCTCATCCCTCCTACCCAATGTGACATCAATGAGCCTGAGTCCAATGTCCTATTCACTTTTCTTTCTTCTGAGGCTAGAGTTCCTAGCCCAGGCAGGCCTTGAACTTGCTATATAGCCAAGGATGACTTTAAACTGCTGAGCCTCCTGAGTGCTGAGATGACGGGCATGTCACCATGCTTGATTTTATGTAGAACTAGGGACGGAAACTAGGCAAGCGCTCAACCTACTGAGCTGTGCCCCCCCCACTATTCACATTTTTCAAATTTCACAGGCAATATTTGAGAGCACCGGGGTTTGACCGTTAAGAAGAAGGATGGGCTAGCCTGTGCAGGCCTTTTTCTCAGATCCATAGGACGAGCTTGCTTTAAGAAGACTAATCAGGGCTGGATGGAGAGATGACTCCGTGGATAAATGCTTGCTGTGCAAATGGGCGGATCTGAATTTGGATCCCTTGTGCTCATACAGCGCTGGGTGTGGTCAGTGCTTGGCAGGAGAGAACTGGTTCCACAAAGTTGTCCTCTCACCTCTATATTTGTGTTACAGCATGCACCTGCCTGTGCACCCACCCGCCCACCACCAACAAAAGGAAGTAAGAAGCTGGCTAGGAGGCTGGAGAGATGACTCATCAGTTAAGAGCGCTTACTACTTTCCCAAGGATCAGAGTTAGGTTCCTAGCACCTATACCAGGTGACTCACAGCTATGGGTAATTCCTGCTGCAGAAAATTGAAACCCCTGGCCTCCTCAGACACCCACACTCATACACACACACACACACACACACACACACACACACACACACACACACACACACACAGTTTGAGATAAAAATAAATAAAAAGCTGGGATGTGGTGGAATGAATTTGTAGTCCCACCATGCTAATCACTTATATAACCTGATCTTATCAAGTATTTTCTCAACTGAGGCTCCCTCTACTCCAGTGATTCTAGCTAGCGTCAAGTTGACATAAAACTAGCCAGCGTCAACTTGACACACAAACATATCGCCATAAAGTCATAACCTTTCTTATCTTGGTCATCCTCAAGATCTCACACTACTAGGAATATCACAATCTAAAGTATTCCAAATTTTAAAAGTCCCATAGTCTTTAAAAATTCAAAGACTTAAATCTAGTCTCTGTAAAATATTCAATCTCTTAAGATCCAAAGTCTTCCTGAAATTCCAAAATATCTTTCAAAGCTCAAAGTGTCTCAAATGTGGGCTCCTGTAAAATTAAAGACTAAGTTAAATACTTTTTTTTTTTTACTTTAAGAGGGAAGAGCCAGGGCACAGTCACAATCTGAACAAGGTAAAACCAAACTCTGGAAGTGGAAATAGCTCAATGTCCAGCTGTCTGGAACTCACTGGCAATCTTCTGGGCTCCTTCAAGGGGCTGGGGTACTTCTCTGGCTCTGCCCTGGGTAGCACATGTAGCTCCGCCCTCAGTAGCACACACAGCTTGTTATCTAGGCTCCGTCTGGCTCCACTCGGCTGCTGTTGCTATCTGGGTAGTCATCCCATGTTACTGGCATCTCCAAAATGTTCAGGTCTCTGGCTGCAATTGGGCTGCACTTTTCCCACTGGCCTCTTCATGGTGCCAGGTCTCAACTCTCCGCATCACCCTGTTAATCCTGGGCCTTCAACTGCCGCTGAAGCTCTGCCTTCCAGTGGCCTCTCCTGGCCTCTCACAGTGCCGAGCCTCAGCTGCTCTCCATGACCCCTCCATACTTTCAAAACCCTACCTGTGTGACTCTTATAGAACCTTGGCCACCTCTGAGACACAGCTTCTGCGTGTTGACTCTCAAGAAACACTTTGCAGAAGATTTCACTTCAGTGGTGCTGGTGTCTCCTTATTCAGCGCTAATTTCCTAGTTCTAGCTAACTAGCATCAATTATCTCAGTAACACAAAGGTTTCACTTCAATGGCACTGGTCTTTTCAGCTGATTCTCCAGCCTAAGTGGACCAGAATGACAGAATCTTAATTCAAAATAGCAAATGGCCCCATAGTCTTCAGACTTCCCAAGCAAGTCCTCCACTTTCTGCATTGCCCTCAACATCCACCCCCTTCCCCGTAAACAGGGTTTCTCTGTGTAGCCCTGGCTGTCCTGGAACTCCACTTTGCAGACCAGGCTGGCCTTGAACTCAGAGATTCACCTGCCTCTGCCTCCTGAGTGCTGGGATTAAAGGTATGTGCCACCATGCCCAGATAGTCCTCAACATTCTTAACTTCCAAGCTCCTACAGAACAACCCACTGAACTCTTAAAACTGAATGGTTTTTCCAGCCCTGATGGGAGATGCCATTCTGTAAATCTGTCTCTTATTGGTTGTTGGATAAAGCACTGTTTGCCAATAGGAAAGCAAAATAGGTGGGACTAGGAGTCGAGGAGGATTCTGGGAAAAAGAAACACAGGGAGTCACAATGTAGCCTCCAGAGGAGTAAAAGGTCCGGACCCTTTCTCCGGTAAGAGAAATACTAAGATTAACAATTATGGAGTAAATACTTAAGTCAGAGCTAGCCAGTAAGAAACCAAGAAAACGGCCAACAGCTTCATAATTAATATAGCGTCCTGTGTGTTCATTTGGGACTGACACGGCTCTGGGACCAGGCTGGTGGGAAGGCTGCACTCTACACAGCCCAAAGTTCCAAAGTCCTACCACACTCCTCCCCAAAACAGGCCTGTTACAGCAATACCCACAATCCCGGCACCAAGTTCTGTCTTGGTTTGGGTTCCTATTGCTGTGATGAGAGACTATGACCAAAACAACTTGGGGAGGAGAGGGTTCATTTGGCTGGCATTGCAGTTCTTCTACCAAGAGACACTGCCTTAAATAAGGTGGAAGATGAGGACCCACATACATCCCACCTTATCTTCTGACCTTGACACATATACCATGGTACCTGCATGTCCATACACACACATGAACATGCGTACAAACATGTTTCACACACATATCGTGTATACACATACTCCCCTGCAAGAGAAATGAGGTCGTGGTTTAACAAAGGGCAAAGATGAGTTTTCTGAGCTGTAGCCTGACTTTTAAGGCTCCAGTGAGGTGAGGGGAGTGAAGGGATGAGCTTTTCAGTCAGTTAGACCCCAGCAGCAGATAGCAGCACTTTTTCAAAGGGGAATTCAGATCCTGGATTCCACTGATGCCCTTAGCAGCACCCTGGGGGGGGAGCAGGTTTGTCACCAACTAATCATAGAAGTAACTGTCATGGGGGTAATGAGTACCCTCTTTTAACAGGCCTTTGAGCATCTGCCAGGTCACTCAACCTCCAGCTGTCACTCGGGTGGGAGTCGGCTTCTTTCCATGTCCTGTTCCTTTGAGTGGGACGAGGAGAAAACCTAAACCACGGTAGCTGCCCCCAAAGAGCATCTCTTGGGTGTCTCCTGGAGTTGGTAGTGTCTAACTGACACAGCTCTAATTGGTGCGGAAGTTTCAAGTTGTATTAGTTCCTTTTCTAGGTGACATGAAGGAAGAGTTCATTTCAGCTTGCAGTTTGAAGGTACCGGATGTCATAGGGGAGCCAGGAGGGAGGAGCAGGAGGTAGCTGGTCACATTGCATCCAGTCAGGAAGCAGAGAGAGAGGGGAGGGAAAGGGAGAGGGAGTGGGGAGAGAGAGAGAGAGATGTTGGTGTTTGTCTCCACCCCTCCCCCTCCTCTTTTTTCTTTTTTCTATACTGTGTATGTAGCCCTTGCTGTCCTGGAACTCGATATATAGACCAGGCTAGCCTCTAATTCACAGAGATCTGTCTCTATCTGCTGGGATTAAGGGTATGTGCCACACAGCTTTCTCCTTTTTATGCAGGACCCCAGACCAAGGAATAGTGCTACCCACATTTAGGGTGGGATTTCCATCACAATTTAGCCTAATCTAGAAAATCCCTCAGGTACATGTCCAGGGGTTTGTCTTTCAAGGCAATGCTCGACCTTATCATATTGACAACAAATATAAATCATCACACAGGTCATCTCCCTCAGTTTCAATGTCCAGGTCTGAACTAGGTACGTGAAAGAAGCCTCTTGTTGCTGTCTGGCAATGGGCCAGAGGGCCTGTCTGGGAGGTTCCTGACAAGGCCAGCTGGGTCATACCCTGGAGGATGAGGTTGGAAAGGTTGCTGGTAAGGTGGTAAGGTTGGTTCCTATAGGCAAGGAACCAAATGAGAACTCCAGAAGCATAGCTTCACCCTGACTCAGGGCTGGACACCCCGGCCCTTGGTAGGTGGTTTGTTACAGGAATTTTGTTTATGTCGTGGTCCATTGTCCAATTGAATAGAGCATTTTGTTCAAGAGGCAGAGTTCACACTCAGCTGGCAGACTCAGGACGAGAGAAGG
This sequence comes from Mesocricetus auratus, assembly GCF_017639785.1. Taxonomy (NCBI): domain Eukaryota; kingdom Metazoa; phylum Chordata; class Mammalia; order Rodentia; family Cricetidae; genus Mesocricetus; species Mesocricetus auratus. The sequence goes on from NW_024429213.1 coordinate 9,557,781, forward strand.
TGGGGGTAGGGGCAGAAAGTTGCATACCCCTTTTGGATCCAGGAGGTGAATGGTAGCAGGTATATTGAGGCTTTGGGGACTGTCTCAGATTCTTATATTTGTCCCTGAGTTTCATAATAGACGGTAACAGAAATCACTTCAGTGGTTTGTGAACTGGGTATCCTAGTGCTGGGCTCCTGGCCATCACATAGACAGCAGGATCCACACGAACGGAAGGCAAGTCTGACAAGCGATTGCTATGTGTCCCTGTGACCGTTGTGCAGGCAATGCTGGTGCGTGGCTACAATCTCAGCACTGCAAACACAGAGGCAGGAGGCTCACTGCTAGCCAAAGGGCAGCTGCGCTTACTTAGGGAGACCCTGCCTCAAACACCACCACCACCATCACAGCAACAAACTGCTAAAAAGGGCTGGAGATACAGCTCAGTGGTGCCATGTGTGTTTAGCATGCTTGAGACCCAAGGGTTAATCCCTAGTATCTAGAACAGTTTCTCGGTGAAACCTATTCAAATGCCAGTATTTATCTCTGTATGGCGGCACAACTATAATCCTAGCTAGTTGGGAAGCTGAGGTGGGATGATAGGAAGTTCAAGGTCTCTCTAGGCTACACAGTGAGTTTGAGGTTAGTTTTGACAATGTAGCAAAACCCTGCCTTAAACTAAAACCATTAACCCTGTCATCATCCTAGTGCGGTGCCTCATGCTTGTCATCCCAGCACTCGGGAGGCTGAGGCAGGAGCATCAGTCCAATGTCATCTTCAGTTACATCACTTAAGGCCGGTGTGCCTACAGCAGACCCTGTCTCAAAACAACAACCAAATAAGAAAAACTAAAGATGGAAAAGGCTCCTGAAAGGAAACCTTCTGTTTGTGGTCCCCTGAAGGGCTTTCCCAGTCCCGTGAGGGACCCAGACCCTACTGCGTGCTGGTGGCAAGGTGAGGCCTGTTAGGTGTGGTTCAGTCTTGGGAGGCCAGCTGGGATGGCAGGCAGTGCCGGCACAGGTGAATCACCTGGTTTCCTGGATCCTGGAAAATTGGGCCCTGGGCATTTTTTCTAGGCTGTTCTTTGAAGTCTTAAAGATGAAAGCTTTGCAAACGATAGCCGCTCCCCACTGCAATAGAGTTGGCGCTCTAAGTGGGGAGAGGAACGGGCTGCTCCCTGGAGTGGGAATGGGCCAGAAATGGAGTAGGGGACTGAGGAGGTGAGACAGAGCGGGCTGAGGTAGCATTTCAACTCACCCTGTGGAGAAAACCCCAGACCCTGCCCTCTTCCTGACAGAGACTTGTTGGGAAAAAATCCCCACCTGCACCAGCTGCTGCGCCAGAAGCATTTAGGGTCCATTGTCCTCAGCCAGTGCTGTTTGGCAGTGGCTCCTTGTGCTTTTGGAGATCACAATGCCGGACAGAGATCTGTGTGGTGAGGAAGGATCCCTCCCCCAAAACTAATAGTGTCCCAGGTGGGGAAAGAAGTCAGCTCTGATAGGTATGAATTACTCAATTGCCTGAGTTGTAGTTAATCCTGTTCTCTGAGGGTCTTGAATTTACCTTGGGGTACAATCAGCTCCTGGGAGTTTCCTTGCTTATGTCCAGAGCTTATGGCCACTGCTCAGCTGTGTCTGGGATGTCAACTCCACAGAAAGCAAGGGTAAGGAAACCCTTCATCTATTAAAGGTTGCACAGATTATGTGCCCCACTTTTAAAATATTTTGGCCACTTGAACACAGCATATTAGAGAGCTTTAAAGAATCGGCTTAATTCACACGCAATTGGGAAATTCTCCCTCTTATTCAATTTGAATTTGCTTTTTTGAGAACTCATTTCCCACCTAATATTTCAGGGACATCTAACTGCTTGGCTAATCTTTGCAGGGAACTGTGGCGGGCGCCAGGCTGGGAGGGGACTGCTTGATGTGACGTGTGGAAAGGGGAGCTGCTGGGTTTTGGCATTAAATATTAACACTGGGTATTAATGACGAAGGCTGCCAGTTTCTGTGCTTGTGAGTGTGCCTCTCCCTGGCCTGCAAGCCTGCCCAAGCAGTCCCTGTGCTTTCAGGTCAGGAAAGGTAAGGAAAACAAGGTTGTGTTGTCGCCCGGAGAGGCAGGACTGGCAGCTGGTCACTGCGCACCGGCCTTAGCGCATTGTCCTCCTAGCAGACAGAAAAGCACGTGGGTAGAAGGAAGAGAGGGAGGTGGGGACATGGGTGGACCCTGGACCAAGACTGAGGAGGAGGCTCCAGGCTCCCTGAGGTCTTTGAGGAGAGCAGCTGGGCTAAAGACAAGGAGGACGGGGCTTGTGCGGCCCTCCACCTTCTCAGGCCTGCCTCCTCTAGGCTTTAGCTGAGCAGTGTCAAGGCCTCAGAAAGAGGAAGAGGTGGCAATGGCCAGGCCACACACATGTGTTGATGCAGGCCTGGGCCTCACCTTTTATGGCCATCCTTTTCTTCACAGGGTGCTCCTGCATTAGTCCCTCTGCAGTCTCAGCTCTGGTGACCTGTGACTAAGGGAGGCCAAGGCAACCTTGAACTCGCACTTAAGGGAACTGGGCTGACTGAAGCCTGAGTTTGGAGCTAGTAGGGGAGCTATTTAGCTCTTAAGGAGGGATTGATGGCAAATTGTCTTCATTTCCCACACTCAGGCTAGGGATGGAACTGTCTTCACTTGGCGTTTTCCCCCTTCTCACCCCGTCCACCAGGGAAGACAAAGAGCAGAGACGTAGTTCTAGAGGGGACTCTCACCATAGTCTTTGCTTCATTCTTTGTAAAAATCAAGGTTTGCTTTATTGCTTTCACTCTGTATGTGTGTGTTGGTGCAAGGGTGTGGACACTTCCGTGTTGATGCCTGCACAAGCCGGAGGCACTGGATCCCCTGGAGCTGGACTTACAGGCTCTTGTGAGCTGCCTGCTCTGGGCGCTGGGGACGGAGCTAGAGTCCTCTAGAAGAGCAGTATATACTCTTAACTGCTGAGGCATCTCTCCAGTCCTGTCGCCCCTCCCCCATCCCTTCTCTTCTTGCTTCCCTCTTTGCACTCCCAACAGCCTCCCAAGCGCGGGAATTACAGGTGTGCGCCTTCACATTCAGCCTCTGTGATACACTGACATACCATCCTTGGAGTGAAACTGGGCCGCGCAGGCAGCCACAGCGATCTGGTCCACTTGGAAGCAGGGGCTAGAGTTTTAAGACTAGGTCACACTTTGCGCTCGGATGTAAAAGAAGAAAGCCATCCATTCTGAAGAAGCCTGACACTTGCTCCGAGGAGAACAGTCCCTCATGGAAATGCTCCAGTGAGCGTACTTGGACAGCTTGTGGCCTCTTGCGGTGGAGAGTTAAGTTTCCAGCTCAGACCTCCTAGCTCAGCTGGCTGCTTTCTGCTTTCTACTCGGCAGCCTTCTGGACTGGCTGTTGCCTGGCTTTGTCTGGAGGTTGGGCACAGCTGGAAGGAAGGAGGAGGTGGTGCTGGAAGGCTCCATCAATAGTGATAATTAATTTGGCTTGTGGTCGCCTTGCACCTCTCATTTGAGGTTATACAGGTGCTCCAGACATTCATTAATTAGGCCTCCTGCACCTCCTGTGGGGTTTGGACAGATGTCTGATTCCAGAGGTGCTGCTTCCTGTGACCGGGGCAGAGCAACCGTGGCTTGGGTGGATAGTGAAGGAGGTACCATGCCATGTGACCTGTTGTCACCTCTAGGGAGAGGCCTAGGCAGGTGGGGATTCAGATTGTGATGGCACTCCAGGACTTCTCTACAAGCTCGTGGGTTTCCTTCATCCTCAATGTGTCCTGTGGAGGCTCCAGCTGGGTAGGGAACACTGGCTTTGGAACCTGCATGGTGACTCCTGCTGTTCCAGTCATGGACTTACCAGCATCAAGGCCTTCCTTGTGGTACAAGGCCAGGGGTGGCAGGTGGGAGGGTATTTTCACAAGCAAAAAAAAATGTTAATGAGCAGTGGTTTCTAGAATTTTTTCCTATGAGGCTATAACCTAGTCAGCACTAGGCTTCTGAATAATTGTTCTCAGTAATAATACAGAACACCATAGTAATACAGTCTTATGTGTGCTCAAGAAAGTAGCGATTTATTCCAGCAAGACCAAGAAAACAAAAAAATGTTGATTTTATTCTTCTTGCTACCTGCCCACCCCAGAGACCAAGTAGTGAGGAAGAAGCCAGTTAATAAGGTGTTCTGGAAGTCTTTGATGAGTGCCTCTGACATGCCCAGAAGTCAGGGTTGGAGGTTCCAGAAAGGAGACTATATAAAGAAACCCTGAGGACTGACAATGTTTCTGCAGAGATAAGCCCTGAATTTACACTATACTTATCTTCCTTAGAATGCACATTTGAGAAAGACACAATGGTTTGACGTTTACCATCCATTTCAATCTCTTTTAGGCAGCTAAATAATACAGACTCAGATTCCCTTGCAGCTATGGTTCTAGGTATGTGGAGGTTCATTCAAGCTGATGCTGTATGAGACTTGAATTTGTTGTTGACAATCGATATGTGTGTTGGGGGGTACTCTATGTTGCTGCTATGGCCATGGCTGAGGCCACATGGTTTTCAAACTGGTAGTGGTAACTTCCAGTTATGGATCCTGTTGGTGGCAGTTTGGATCCCTGATGATGGCATAGCATGACTTCGGGATACTTTTCTGGAAGCTCAGCGTGAAGTGGTCCTCTACACCTGTCCAAATAATACTGTTAGCATCCTAATAACACCTCCTCCAAAGTGTTATTGTTAAAGTTTTCTACTTTGACTACTTGAAGTGGATTCTGTTATCTGCAACTGACCCTTGACCTCCAGCAGATTTGCTCACTGGTATGTCCACATCCCCTGGTGCCCCCCATTCTATCAAATCTTTCTCACAGAGATGATTCCGGGAGAAGCCTTGGCTCTGACATCATGTCCTCTATGAGAACCTCTACGCAGCATTCTCTGATATGTGGCCTGCCTTTTCTGCCCCATAGCACCCAGTGCTCCCCACCTCAGTGCCTCGCTTGCATCTGATGCTCACCCTCTTTCTCCCTTGTCAATAGTCAGGGCTGTGTCTTTTCTCCGTGTAACTGATACTGGGTGAGGTTTCATACATACAGTAGGTACTCAGGAAACTTGCTAACATTGTAATTATGTTAACTTCTTTTATGTGTGTGTACCAGCGTGGATGTGGATGTGTGTGCCTGTGCGTGGAGGTCAGAGGACAACTTTTGGGAGTTGGTTCTTTCTTTCCACACAGGGGTTCTGAAGATTGAATTCAGGTCATCAAACTTAGCAGCAAATCCCATTACTCCTTGAGCCATGCCACTGGCCTAAAAAAACTTTCTCGTTGAGAAAGAAAACAACATAAGGCACAGCCAAACGTGAAGTCATGTAGTTTAGACTTTGCTTCAGTAGGGGACGGAGGCAAGTTGCTTAGAGTGAATGGTGACAACAAGGAGAAGAAACGGTGTCAGATCCTCTGGAAGCCAGAGGAGCCCCCTTCCTGGATCTGACTTTCTCTTGCATTAAATGTGGGGTAGTGTGGAGAGATGGCACAGCAGTTAAGAACTCACACTGCTCCTCGGGTCAATCACTGTAAAGCTCCAGGCACCCATACTGGTTGACTCACCTGTAACTCTAGCTCCAGGGAGTTCCACAACCTTTTCTGGTCTCATTGGGTGTATGCACACATGTACACGCATTCAGGCATAAAACATTATTCTTATATTTTTGTAAAGAATGGATCTCTATCTCGCTTTGTTTAATCCTTTATTTAGATTTTATGTGTAGTGTACTGGTGTTTGGCTTGCATTCATGTCTGTGTGAAGGTATCAGATCCCCTGAACCTGCAGTTACAGACAGTAGTGAGCTGCCCTGTGGGTCTTGGAAATTGAACGCTGAGTCCTCTGGAAGAACAGCCAGTGCTCTTAACTGCTGAGCCATCTCTCCAGCCCCCTGAAACATTATTTTTTTAAACATGAGCAGGGCTTCACTGCTGTTTTCATAAAGACTTGAGTTTGGGAAATGCCTGAGTTCAGCAGAGGAAAACAGGTTTCTCCACTACAGGGCTTCTCAGGGCCTTTAATATGCTAATACTAATGTTCATTGTGACTCAAATGAAGGACAGACATATATGCAGAATGCCTTTTTGTCTTTTCCCTCAACAGCCTGAAAAACAAATTCCTGTAAAACCTCAAGGGCTCCCAGTAATTCCAATTCATTTTGCTTCTGTGTCTGGAGTCACATGGTTATTGGCTATTTTGCATGCTCACTAGGCTGGAGGCCAGTCTAAACCTGTCTTGGTCTGGAAGAGTAGGACAGGTCCTCTCTGTTCTAGCCATCCCCTGGATAGGCCCAAAAGAGTCAGCTCCAAAGGCCCAGTTCCTGGAAAGCTTGTTGGCCAGAGGTCAGTGTCAAGTGTCCAGTGGACCACCCTGCTCATAATAGGACGTCTTTGCAAAGATCAATGAGATCAATGGAAGAGATTTGGAGTGGATTTGAGTTAGTAGTGGTGAAGAATTTGGGACACGCAGTCTACCAGTGTGTCACCAAGTTGCAGGTGACCCAGGCTCGCCTTTGTGCCTGCAAGCTTCGAGGCAGTGCCAGCTGTGGTTCTGATTCTACACTCTGCAGGTTTCAGGGAGGGCTTGCAAGTGAGGCCCCTACTGACCAGATGGATGTTGAGTAGTGCAGATCCTTGGCACTCCAAAGCCGGCAGTAGCAGCCCAGCAGGCAGGAGGGTCGCCAGTTTGAAGCCCGTCTACGTTACTTAGCCAGATCTGTCTCGAAACAAAACCCAAACAACAAAATCACCATTATAGCAATGGCTCAGATGTAGCTAGTGACTGAGCATGCGCCCTGGGCTGCAACCTGAGCTCCAGAAAAAAAAAAAAAATCAGTCCATTGTGGGAGGACTCTCCTTTCTCTTTCCCTCCCTGTATCCCCCCCTCTTTCCCCCTTCCTTTCTCTCCTTCCCCTCTTTCCCTCCTCTCTTCCTTTCCCCCTTCCTTTCTCTTCTTTCTCCCCTCCCTCTCTTTCTCTCTCCCACTCCTCCCCCTCCCAACACCTTAGGGTCCTAATCAAGTCTTCCCATGAGTCAACTCCATGGCAAGGATAGTTCTCGGTGCCACCATACTTGGGGTGGGGAGCAGAGCTTTCAGGAAGCATTACTTCCAGACGTCTGCAGTGTGAAGTACTTTTTTTCCTGTTCATTTCCTCCAGGAAGGCCTTTGGCGACGGTTTGACCTTGGCATAGTTTTCCTTTTCTAAGGCATGGTGTCAGTTGGCCTTCTTCCCGAGCTCTAGACCCAGGACCTGTCTTCTGCCCCTAGTGACTCATGACCCCGGGGCCAGCATATCTGGATGCCTGCCTGTGCCTCAGGGTGAACACTGGGGAACTGTTGGTCAGGCCTCTGCTCTTCTTGCCATTCTGGAACCATTATGATAAGGACCCAAGCCCACATGTAAAGGACCCATGGGTGCCCTGCAGGGGTGGCCCTGGAGTTTCCTGCAGCCTGCTGCTTCTTGTTCATGTGACCCCAGATGGCAAGAGCGGACCCTTCTAACTTGCTGCCAGGGAATGGCTTCTGTCTGTCAAAGTTCACTGGATCCCCTGGTAAATGTCCATGGTTTGGGGGGTGGGTAGGCTCTGGGAAGGGGAGGCCTCTGGGAATGGGGAGGCCTGTGACTTGAGAGTCTGGGTAGGACATGTAAATTTAGGCTGCTGGGTTCACTAGAAGCCTGGAAGAGACCAAAGGCCCTGCCACCAGGGCCAGTGGACACGGTGTGGAGACTTAGGGTCAGCCACCCCTGCTGAGCCCGGAAGTGGCTTATCCAGCAGGAACTCCTTTTCCCCTTTGGGACAGGACTCAGCTGGAAATGTATTGTGACTGTACCAGAAACAAACGCAGTAAAATTAATGTGTTAAAAATATAGCAAAAGGAAATGCTGGGCCGCTGGCTCTTAGAAAAACCTATAAGCAGGCAATTATAGACATTACATTTTTATACCTTTTTTTGGTGTGTAATTTTTCCAATTTTCTACAGTGGCTACATGCTATTGTTAAATAGTGGGAGGAGAGACACAGAAAAGAATAGCAAGAATGGTACAATCACATTTTTGAGAAACAATTGTTCTATAATGCACTGTACTGTATATTCAATAGAATTTCAGTTTCATAAAACAAAAAGTTTATAGGGAAAGACTGAAGGACATAAAATTGTTATCAGTGTTTATCTCTGGAAGTGTGATTCATTTAATTTTCTTTCTCTGTTTATCCTTTCGGAAAGAACATACCACTTGTTGAAATTACAAAAAGGCAATTGAAAAATGGATATATTTCCATTTGTACTCAGAGTTGCCTGGCAGGGGAGACATTGGGGTGGAGTAAATCAGTTTCTGGTTTGGCTCCCCAGAGCTGAGGGGGCACTCAGCAACCTGTGAGTGCATGGACTTTCTACCTGCCTTGTGGCCATGGCACTAGGGAATCGGGGTATAAACACCTTGACTTAGTCCAAAGTGTTAGTTTGAGGAGGCAGAGTTTTCTTGTCCCGACTGCTTGCTCCCAAATAAACTAAAGCTGCTTCCCAAATAAGTGACTCAGAGGCTTAATATAAATGACAAATGCTTGGCCAATAGTTCTTATCCATGCTTGGCCTCGTGGCTCATGGTTGGTTACCTCATTTTCTACACAAAGTGCTTCCTCAGTGGTTGGCTGGAATCTCCTCTGACTCCGCCCATCCTCATCCCATCATTCTCAGTTTGACTTTCCCACCTAACTTTATCCTGTTCAGCTATTGGCTGGTCAGATTGTTTATTAAACCAATCACAGAGACATATATTCATTCACACAGTGTACAGTAGGATTATTCCACAGCAGGATAGCCACAGAAACTACCTTCAAATTGGACTTGGGAGGATGAGAAAGGTTTCAAGAGATGAGGTACACTGGTGGGAGGGTGGGGAAAAGGCCCAGAGGCAGGATGGAGAGAGAGCCCCTGCCGATGTAGGGCCAGGAAATAGCTTAATCTGGAAATGAGGACCACACAGGCAACCCTGGTTTTTAGAATAACATATTGAGTACTAATTGCCATCCCTGGATAGGGCTCTCAGAGGCCCTTTTCCTTGCTGTCTCCTGACATGCCATTGACCTCTCAGTCCCATTTCTGCAATGCCTAATAGTCTGCTCTACTGGGGGGGCCTCAGATCCATACCTAAGCAGGCTGTCTATACATATGAAGGTAAATGACTATTATTGCTTGTGTGTACAAATGTAACCATTTCCATACTCTGTTGAGTGAAACACACTATTAGTGAGTTTTTTCAAATTTCTACTTCTTAAAGAGTCTGATTTATCAATTGTATTCATTGCTGGAACCCTGAGCTCTGTACACACTAGGCAAGCACTCTAGCACAGAGTCACACCTCCAGCAACATCTGGGACCTTCTAAGACATGGACTTTCAACCTAGGATTAGGTAGGAAGTTTGAGGCCAGCTTGGGTTCCTTAGTAAGACAAAGCCAGCCAACCAACCAACCAACCAGGTTGGCAAGATAGCCAACAGGTCAAGACACTTGTCATCAAGCTTGATAACTTGAGTTCAATACCAGGATTCACATTGTGGAAGAAGATAACTGACTCCCACAACTCTGATTTCCACACATGTTCTGTGGCATGTGAGTGTCCACACTTGTATAGACACACACCCAAAACAAATACACATAATAAAAATTTTGTTTGGAGCAAGCTTTGGAGTCTAGAGGTGTGTCTTAGTGGTTTAGTACTTTGGTAGTATGTACAAGGCTCTGTGGTTCACCTTCAGCTCTTGAGAAAAAAAATAAAGACTCTTAAAAGTCAGGCTGGGTAGTCCCCATGTGCTGAAAGAGCTACTGGCTTCCAGCTAAGGTATATCAGGTTCTTGGGGGAATGCTAGTCAATTCTTTGGATGAGCTGCCTTCAGGCACAACTCCAACATCTTTCCATGTCCCTAGCCCTTGTAGATTTGTGCTGGAGATCCTGAGCTCTGGGAGAAAGTTTCCCAATGTCCCTTGCAGCATCCTGAAGCTTTGCTGGTGACCATGTTGGAAGGAAAGACTGAGGTGGGATGGTTTGAAGGCATTCAGGCTGTTCTGTCCACCTGTTCATTCTTACTACTGTGGGGAAATCTTTGGGCAGGGTTTAGAACTGAAGCCATCTCTGTGACTCAAAGAGGATGAAGAGGTCTGGCTTTGTCCAAAATAGATTTCAGGCAACATTTGTTAAATTCCTGAGTCCATATATACTGTGGATGGCTGCACCCACTGCCTTCTCCTTTGCCCCCTTCTATTATGCAGAATGCTGGGATTTCTCAGACTCCCTTGCAGCTATCGTACCCATGTGACCCGGATCTGGTTAATTACATGTAAGTGAAAGAAGCTGGAGGACATTAGTGATTTATTTTATTTTTATTATTGTTAGTGTGGTGTTAGAGATTGAACCCAGGGATTCACACATGGTATGCAAAGGCTCTACTGCTCAGGTACACCTCTAGTCCTACACCTGGGTCTTCAAGGAAGTTTTTGCTAGAGGGACACCTCAGATGATATGCCACTTTAGCCTTTTATCCTTCTTCCCTCCATCTTCCTGTCTGGAATGCAGACTTCATGCCTAGAGATTAAGCAGCTATACCTTGGTGGTGAGAACAAAAGCTAAATGCTGAGGGTGCTAGGGGAGGAGGTGGGAGAGAAGCGATCTGGTCTTCAGGAATGTTGTGGGCTGCTCTAACCAGTCTTAGAAAACCTCCTTTTGTTTGTAGCAAGCAGTTCCCTACCTTGTTGAGGCCACATTTCTTTCTTTTCTTTTTTTGTCTATAATTGAGGAAATTCTAATATAAATGCAGCACATAATTTTATTCTTAGGACAACTCAATGGGCTAGAGATTGCATCTGTGTTTCACAGACGGGGCATCTCAGGCTGGGAAGACTCCAACAAGCCAGGCCAGACAGCTGGTCAGTTGTATAGTTATGATGGGGGTGTGAGACCACCTGGTGTCAAAACCCTTTCTAGACTTTCTGACTTGTCTGCTTCATGTGGTAGAGTTCACCATGTCTGCTCTGTGGGGAAGCCAGCCTATTAGACAGAATACAGATCCAGCCAGGAGATGCAAGCAACAGGGTTCTTGGTTTATTTTGTTTGAGATAGGCTCTCATTTGGTGGCACAGACTGGCTTGGAACTCATTATGTAGACCAGGCTGGCTGTAAACTTTAAGCAATCTTTCTTCTCCAGCCTCCCTGGTTCTGGGGTTCCAAGTATGTGCCCTCAAATCTAGCTGCAGTTTCCTCAGTATGGCAATGAGTTTTCTTGCCATGACCACAAATGTGCTCTTTGTCATGGGCTAAAATATGCCCATTTCAAATTCTTCTAACATCAAGGGCCTCTAAATGTCACCTTATTTGGAGACAGGGTCATTACCAGAGGTCATCAGATTCAAATGAGATCATTAGCTTGGGCCCTGGTCCAACACAGCTGGCTGACCTTGGCTATGTCCTTATAAGACGGGGCACTCAGGGACGAGGGTGTGAGGAGCCACAGGTGGAGAAGTCTCGCTCTCTATGGTATTTTGATCTTGAACTTCGGCTGCCAGAGCTGAGGAGGGGAGGGAGGGCCGAGGTGTTCTCGATGTCTACTTAGAATGGTTGCTCTGCTTTTGGGAGCTCTGGAATGAACTCAGGGATTCTCCTTGCTATTTGCTTGAGGATGAGCTCAGAGGTACTGGGATTACAAAGTCCAGCTGTAGGGTGAGCTTCAGGAGGCTTCGAGGTTTGTATTCCTATCTGAGCAGGACTGTCTGTTATCTTGCTCTTCATCTGAATCTGTTCTGTGTTTCTCTAACAGGACACTCCATCTGGGGAGTTGGTAAAGAAAGGGGATTAGTGGCTCACAGTTCCGGAGGCTGGGCAGTCTAGTGTCAAGACACTGATAAACGCATGTTTGGCAAGAGCATGGCCTCTGCTTCCAAGGGGGAGCCTGGTGGAAGAGTGGAAGGAAGGGAAGAAAGCCTTCTCAGTAACCTTTAGTGGCAATTTGTGGTTTGAGTCTGATATGTCCTCCATAGGCTCCCATGTTTGGAGACTTGTTACCCAGCTGGTGGTACTCTACCAGGGAAGCTGTAGAACCTTTGGAATATGGGTCTTGACTAGTGCACATAAGCCATGCGGATGGACCTTGAGGGCTTTAGTCCTGCCCTACTTCCTGTCCCATACCTGCTGCCAGATCCACCAAGATGTGAACAAGCTGTAAACTTGTCATGACCTCCGCTGCCAGCAGTGGGACTGTAACAGCCTCCATGCCTTCCCTGTCACCATGAACTGATCTCCCATCCAACCATGAACCAGAACAATTCTATCTTCTCTTATATTGTTCCTGTCAGGTTCTGGACAGTGATGAAAAAGTCACTAATAAAGACATCGATCCATTCATGAGGGCATCACCTAATGGCTGAAAAATTCTCGATGCTGTTCTAATGACAATTACGGTTTACTCCCCGCCTATGCATGCATGTGTCTGAATGTATGACTTCCGGTATACATACGTCATGGTATGCTAAATGTTTTACCCTCTGATCTAGTTTCCTCAGTCCCATCATTTCCCTTTTTGTTTTTTTCTCCTTTTTATTATTATTTTTTCAAGGCATCATAACACATGCCTTTAATCCTAGCTCTTGGGAGGCAGAGGCAGGTAGATCTCTGAGTTCTTGACCAGGCTAATCTACATACATAGTGAGTTCCTGGGTAGCTAGAGCTACATAATAGAAAAAAAGTTACCTTTGCATTTTTAATTTTTCGGTGCAAGCATGTGTGCATGTGGAGGTCAGGCTACATTGCAGGAGTTGCTTTTCTTCTACCTTGTGGACTCCAGGAATCAAATCCAGGTCATGAAGCTTGGTAGTAAGTGCCTTTATCTGTTCAGCCGTCTTGCCGGTCCCTTCTTTCCTCTCATTTTCTTCCTCTTCTGTCTCCACGGGTGCCACGCAACCAGGTGGCCCTGGCAACTTGAGCTCCCTCTTCTCACTCTTGGCCCTCCTTAGCTTGGAGACAGCCTTCTGCCCTGGATCCTTTAGGGCGACTGGGACAGCTCCTTGACCTCCGGAGGACTGGCTCCAATTGTGCTCTCTCTTAGTTTCCTGGCAAGGGAGGCTGTGGAAAGAGGCTTCTTGGCAATAACCCTCCATATTATTAACCCAAATGAGTATCCCCAGGTGAATGAAGCTTGGTACACGAGGCTTTACTGCAGAGCCTCATGAGAGGGGGGGAAGGGATTATCCGTGGCCTGCTGGCTGTTGAAGCCAGTGGGAGCATCACAGCTCTCTTTCTGCAATTCTCTGCACTTTCGCACACTTCTGAACTACATCATAAAATTTTTTGAAAGGACACTTCCCCCAATAAAACCCCAGTCTCCACCTCCCTCTGTCTTCCCTTGCTGTTGGCCTTCTGAAAACCATTGTGTCAGGCACACTGCATCCCAAAGACTTTAAAAGCAATATCTTCTGACCATAATGTCAGGCTAACACAAGATTATTAGCAACTCATACGAGATGCGAAAGCAGTAATCTTGCTTTGCCACTTACTGTAGTGACTTAATGGTTGTATATTTTATCCTGAAGCATGGAAAATGAATACAAAAAGCATATACTCTAACACAAAAGCTATTATTTTTAACATTCAACTTTATATAGGGTTGACTTTCATCTGGTAAGCAGGGCGACGAAACTGTTGTTTTAGAGGAATAACTCTGCAGCCCAAGGTGGCCCCTTTTGCACCATGTTGAATATACCCGGACTCCCCAACAATGAGAAGTTAGGGTGACCAGAAAGAAAAACTAGTAGTATTTCTGCAAAGAGCTATTCATCCTCAGTAATGAGATCTCAGTGCCTGGTTTGGAATGTACCCTTTCCAAAAGAGCTACCAGTTCAAACACTGCTCCTGACTCAAACATGTTCTCCAGTTTCAACATGGCCACCAGTCCCAACGTTTCCATCATGGCTGCCAATTAGAGCTGTTGTGCAACCTCAGGGTCTGCTGCTATCCTCTGATTTGTTTCTTTTCTTTGCTTTCCCTTCATCCCTTTATCCAACCCTCATCTTTCTTTCTTGGAGATAGTATCTCATGAATGGAATGATGGCTTAGCAGTTCAAGTTGTCTTAGTCACTTTTCTAGTGCTGTGAAGAGACACCAGGACCAAGACAACTTACAAGAGACAGCATTTACCCCGGGGGTTTGCTTACATTTCAGAGGGTGACTCCATGACCATCATGGTGGGGATGTGGTGGCAGGTATGGCATTGGTGCAGTAGCTGAGAGAGCTTACATCTTATCCACAAGCAGCAGGTAGAGAGAGATAGATAAATAGATGGAGAGAGAGGCTGGGCCTGGTATGAGCTTTTGAACCCCCAAAGCCTACCCCCAGTGACACACCTTTCCCAACAAGGACATATCTCCCAATCCTTTTCAAACAGTTCTACCGACTAAGGACCAAGAATTCAAATGTGTGAGCCTATGGGGTTATTCTCATTCAAACCACCCCATAGCACTTTCTCCTCTTGCAGAGGACCAGAGTTTGGTTCCTGGTACTCATGGCAGGTGGGTACAACCACCTGTAACTATGGCTCCAGGGGATCTGATGCCCTCTTACAGACTGCATGGGCACTGGTACTCATCTCTTTGTACACATGTACACACCACACACACACAACTCTCTCTCTCTCTCTCTCTCATGTACACACATTTAATAAAAAGAAAATCTTTAATAACAAAAAAGAGATAGTGGTTCATATGCTAGATCAACTTCCAACTCAGTGTATAGACAAGGATGACTCTGAGTGTCTGATCCTTCTGCTTATACCCCCAGACCCTGGGATCACATATGTGGAGCACTTGGCCTGCTTTATGTAGCGCTGGGAATGGAACCCAGAGCCTTGGACATGCTAGGCAAGCATTCTACCTACTGAACTGTATCCCTAGACCTGTTAGGAGGTTTCTGAGGGCAAACAGGTATGTTAGATGGTGAGAACTTCCTCTTTAAAAGGAGAGATCCAGCAGGCCTGTGAACAAGGGCACAGAGACATCCTCCACCTTGGAAGATGAGGGAGATTAAGCTTTACAATGAAACAGCCAGTCAAGTCTATGATGTTGATCGCCTTGACTCTCTGGGTTCTGTTAATGATTGGAGGGTTGTTATTGACTGAAGGCCACAGCCAGGGCCTTCCAAAAGGTAGACCATCTCAGGTTTCAGGACTGTAACAGGTATGCACTGAGGGACTACAAATAATGATGGGTAGAGATAGGGAAAGAGGATGACAGGGGTAGGTCCAGGCTGTCCTCATTTGCAGACTGTCTCTCAGGAAGCCTGGAGACCCCCAAGACAGGTATGAGGGCAGGTCTTAGGGCCAGGCCTTCTGGAAATAGAGGAGTTCAGAGGGCACACAGCTTCAGACCTTTAAATGGACACCATAGAGTAGAGAACAAAGACTTGCTCAGGGCTTTGGGGGAAGGAAAAAAATACCTGTATGAGGCTTGTAAACACTTTGTACCATGGCACTGTGACTGTGAGACTCAGGGTCCTTTCATGGCATCGAATAAGCTCTTACTGTGTGCAGACATGTTCCAGTGGCCTTGCAGACTCATGCTTCAAATGTAGCCAAGGTCCAGGTTCATCCTTGGCCCTGGTGTCACTCATCAAGTCTCATCCAAGTCATGCCTAACCCAATACATAGGCCACATTTGGTCGTCTGGCAGCTCACAGCTATTGCTACCAGTCCTCAGATTATTTGTCTCTTTCTCGGTCACTCCTCTGCTCTAAAACCTCCCATGGCAACCTCTTCTCTTGATAGAAGCTGTCTTAGTTAAAGTTTCTATTGTTGGGAGAAGACACCATGACCATGGCAACCCTTATAAAGGAAAACATTTCATTGGGGCTGGCTTACAGTTCAGAGGTTTAGTCCACTATCATCATGGCAGCACACAGGCAGATATGGTGATGGAGAAGGGGCTAGGAGTCCTATATCTTGACCCATAGGCAACAGGAAGTGAATTGTGTCACTGGGTGTAGCTTGAGCATAGGAGACCTTAAAGCTCACCCCCACAGTGACACACTTCCTTCAACAAGGCCACACATAATCCAACAAAGCTCCATGGCCTAATAGTGCCACTCCCTGTGGGCCTGTAGAGGTCATTTTTACTCAAACTACCACAGAAGCCCAAGTCTTTACTCTGACTGTTGTGGCCTTTTTTCATCAGAGTCCTCCTCCATGCCAGCTACCCCGACTCACTCCACTCAAGGCACAGAAGCCTCTCTTTAGGCCTTTGCCCTGGCTGCTCCCTCTGTTTGACAGGCTCTTCCTCTGGTTACCCTCATGAGTTGCTTCCTCACCTCCTTACCTTTCCATCCTCACAAGGCCACACTCACCATCCTATTTAAATCTCATCCTGCTTTCATTCCTCCATCTCCCAGCTCTCTAGCCGTCACCATCAGCAGCAACACAGCATCTCTCATGTGTTTCTAGTTAATCCCGGCTCCTTATTCAAGTAGATGGTTTGAGAGGGCAAGAATTCCCTATCTTTTCATTTACTCCTACATACCCAGAGTTCTAAAAACCCAGGGGCCCTGTAACCACTTGCTGAATGAATGAATGAATGAATGAATGCACTGTCCCTTGTGCATTTAAAATAGTATCACTGTTACTGTTCCTATCAGTGTGTGTGTGTGAGTTGGGTATAGGGAAGTCAGAGGACGATTTTGTGCAGTACGTTGTTTTCTTTCCATTTTCATATGGGTCTGGGCATAGAACTCAGGGTGTTAGGCTTGGGTGGCAAGTGGTTTTGCCTGCTGAGTCATCTTACTGGCCTGCAAGCCTTGCAGCTTTGTGCCCTTGTTCTTCCTGGATTCCTCTTCACAGGTTCAAATCTAGCTTGTCCCAGGCAAATCTACTGCCTTTCTTACTCTGCCATTCTTGTTGTCAACTACCTGCCTGTGCTAGGTGTCCCACATTGTGACCCCCTGGCTCTGCTCCCTTCTCCCATGGAGCTCCTGATCTCCCTGCTTGTACCTAAGACAGCTGGTGAGACCAGCTCTGCTCTTCTCTTCTTGCCTGCTACCCAGTGTTCAGTCCCATGACCCTTTGTGGCTCTGCCCCATAGCCCTCTGTGTCCCCTGCTTACGGCTCAGCCTCTTACTAGTCTGAAGGCAGTTCTCTGCCTCCTACCATTTCTGGCACTCTCTCCCTTAGAGGCTTCTGTCTCTCATATCCGTAATCCAAAATCAATAAGGAAATGCCTAACAGCCGAGTGCAGGGATTAAAGAAGGAGAAAAAAGGACTAAAGGAAAGTCCAGTTTGCTAGCTTCTGCGCAGTGTAGCCTCCTCCTACTCCCCCATCTCTGTGAATGGTCCGTCCATCCTCTGAATATTCAAGCTGGAGGTCAGGACCCAATTTGACATCCCATCTCCTCTCCTGTGATCCTGCTGGCTCACCTTACTTGGTGCTGTCTGGGTGGCTTTCTGTGTCTATTCTCCAGCCAGGGCCCTAATTCTGGCCTGCCTCACCCTTCCCCTGGGAGGTTGTGGGAAGTGCTGGACAGGGCCCTTCTGCAGCCAGTGCCAGTGTTTTGAAACCAAATAGGACCTAATTATCCTGCATTCAAGAAGGTCTAGCCAAGAAGGGAGAAGCCACTCAAGGTATTTAAACACAAGGAGACTGGCTTCTCGAGATGCTGGAGTAGCTGAAGAGCCAGAGAGGGGATGGATAGGCAAGCTAGAGGTTAGCAGTGACAGCTACATTCCTAAGCCTGGAAGGACAGAGGAAAGGGAGTCCTCAACAGGATGGGGAGCACAGGGGATATGCTGGAGAAGCAATATGGGCAGAGATACTACCCAAGGCAGTGTGGGCAGAAATGTGTGGTCTCTTCCTCTTTCTGTCTTCTGCTCTCCTGCCAATGACTCTCACCGGCTGAACCTTTGTAGAGGCCACTTGAAAAGGAGCCTGGGAAATGTAGTTCCATGTTTTTGAAGCAGCATAAAAGATGGCAGGGACTAGATCTAAGGGGAGGCTGACAAATGATGCATAATTGTTGCTGAAGAAAGCTTCTGGCCAGACATAGTGGCTCAGGCCTGTAATCACAGCACTCAGGAGGCAGAAGCAAGAGGATCACCATGAGTTCCAGACCAGCCTGGGATACATAGTGAGTTCTAGGCCAATCTGGGCTACAGTGAGAGAATTCTGTTAAAAACAAAACAAAGCATCCAGAAGCCTGGAGTTCCTCTTATCTATCAACTCGAAACTCTCCAGTCTTTCTCCATGCAGTGGGTGGCTTACCCGAATTTGTCCCAGTGTATTAATGCTAACTTCAATAGGACCACTGGCCCCCACCCACTTTTGTACATGTTATCATTCAACGCCTTCTGTCCAGAAGTCTTTTCTTTCCAGCCATGCTCGCACAATCTCATATGAAGCCACCACCTTCATGCAGCCTTCCTGACCATCACTTCTGGCTCAGAACACACACACACACACACACACACACACACACACACAAACACACACACACACACACAGCACGCACGCACGCAAGCACACACACACACACACACACACACGGGAGCACACACACATACACACACACACAGCATGCACGCAAGCACACACACACACGCACGCACGCGAGCACACACACACACACACACACACACACACACACACACACACGGTTCTTTTTTTTCCCTTTCCCAACACTTCCTGTATGCATGCCTTGCCTCGTTTCTCTCCGTCTACTGGTTATTAATGGGCTTGTCTCTGCTTCCCCATTAGACTGCAGGCGTCCTAAAAGGCTTGTTCAAATGAAGCCTCTGCAGCGCCCTATACCTGGGAAGGGCTCGCTGCATTTTACTTTAATGAATGAACAAGTAAGTCGGCAGCACACATCAGCAGGTTGCAAGGCCCAGTCAATGCAGGTGAATTCATTTTGACTTTGGCAATGCATGCCTGTGGGGGGGAGGGAGTGTGACAAGGCCTGGGAAGAAGGGATGTGGGAAGTCATTCAGGGCGGGGAGCAGATGTCCACATTCTGCCTTGTTATTACTTCAGCTTATTGTTCCAGATTTTTTCTTTTACAGAGAAAAGAATCCGCCCATGTTTTCATGTTTTTCTCATTGAAATACACCCACAGGCTTTGAAACACACCCACTGGGGAAGAGCAGGGAGGAGAGGGCAGCCGTTTGTTTCTTCCTCATGGTTTGGGGAGGCAGCTTGTGGGTGAGGGGTCCCAGGGACTTCTTCACAGGAGGCCAAGGGCAGTGGCACGGACGGCAGAGTTGGAAGGCGGTGAAGGGTTGCCTGTGGAAACCGCTCCAGCTTAGATGCTGAAAGGCCCAGGGAGTTGCATAGGGTCAGGAGGGCTGCAGTGTGCAGTGTCATTCCTAATTGTGGTCGTTCGTTCATTCATTCATTCATTCGCTCATTCACTTATTCCTTCACAATGCAACTTAATAAGTGTGGATTGGGATGGTGACATAGCTCATCTGATACAGGCATTTGATGGCAGTCCCGAGGACCCATGTTTGGTCCTAGTGACCCACACAGTGGGAAGATCTAATGTAGATAGATCTTGTATTTAACATGAAAGCTCAGGATGGTTAAGAAGCCTGCTCAAGCCGGGCATTGGTGGAGCACGCCTTTAATCCCAGCACTCTGGAGGCAGAGGCCGACAGATCTCTGTGAGTTCAAGGCTAGCCTGGTCTACACAGTGAGTTCCAGGACAGCCTCCAAAACAATACAGAGAAACCCTGTCTCGAAAAACAAAAACAATCAAACAAACAAACAAAAAAAGAAGCCTGCTCAGATTCTCAGTCAGTTAACCACCGGGGTAAAATTTGAACTTAATCTCCTGACTCCCAGACGCTGATGATTCTGATGCTCCCAGAACTTTGTGGGCACTGCCAAGACACACCCAAACCCGTCCCTTCTGGGGGACTCAGTATCAAACTGCGGGTCCTTGAAGTGGGTGGGTGAAGGTCTGACGGGCTCCACCCGAACCTGTGCACTGCGCTGTTCGGCAGCACAGGCAGCCGGCAGCTAGAAGCCACTTCCCAGACTGCCTTCCCAGCCCTGTGTTTATAAAGCTGCGTCAGCCAGGGGAGTGGACAACGGTGGCCTGCGCTGTCTAAACAAACCGCAGCGCCTGGCTGCTAGCCTGGCCTGCTTGCCAGGGTGCGCATGCCATCCTCTGGCTCACGAGGCTTACCTTCAGTGTCCCAAGTGAGCAATGGAAAGGCGTGTGGGTCCTCAGGACAGTCCGGCCAACTGCCTTTGCTTTCCTTCATCTTTTACTCACCCCTCTCAACTGCCAAGGGACAACACAGCCACGCAGATTTTACCCGGGAGAAACCAAGGGAAGAGGTGAAAATGAAGGCTGAGCAGACTCTGCCTCCTAAATAATGCAACTTCAGTGTATCATCCTAGATGTATATTTGAAAAATCAGGCTGAAGTCTGTCATTTTAAACAGCTTTTCAAGTGACATAGAAATTATACTATTTTTAGGTCAAACACCTAGCAGAAGTTGACATTTTAAGGTTCACTTGCATGTGGAAACATCCAGAGGGAAAGGTGTGAACTCTCTCTCTCCCCTCCCCCTGCCTCCCTTCCTCCTCCAGAAACAAACAAGACGATGGGTCTCAGTGTGTTCGCATGAGTCTTCGTCCTCTTTTTTTCCATGTTCAGTGTTGACTAGCAGAAAGCTCCAGGAGACTCCTCAACCTGGTAGATGTCACCTGAAGGCCACCCTTTGGAAATGCTGTCCCTGCAAATGAGCTTAGGTCGTTAGACCAGCAGTGCCTTTGTTCCCTAAGTACGGTGTCATCTTCCCTCTACACAGAGCGCGCTATATATAAAGCCAGAGCCATCCAGTGTCACACGAGGACTATATAAAGCCTGCTGAGAGATGAGAGATGTCCTTAACCCTTTCCTGTCAGGCTCCTGGAGCAGCTTCACCCACTTGAATGTGCAAAGTTCTGCTCAGTCCTTGTGAGGGTGTGGACAGGGTGCCGTGTGGGAAGAGGAGGGGCAATATTTGTGATATTTGTGCCTCCCTCATGCTCAGGGGTGACAAAAGAGGAGCATGCCAGCAAGGAGCTGGTCACTCTGTCCTGCATAATCTCTGAAGGGGTGAATGACACTGGAAACCACTGTGGTAGTGCTTCCCGGAGGTCATTTGTCTACTGTATTTCATTGTCTGATGTTGTAGCTGGGGATTGACCCTAGTGCTCCCTGAGCACCCTAGGCAAAAGCTCTTCCGCCCTCAGCTTCTTTTAAATTACATGTATGCATGTGTGTGTGGGGGGGCATGTGCACGTGAAGGTAGTTGCCCAGAGTCTAGGAAAGGACACTGGATTTCCCTAGAACTAGAGTTACAGGCAGTTGGGGTGCTGAGTGCTGGGAACTGAACCTGGGTCCTCTAGAAGAGTAGCAAGTTCCTTAACCACTGAGCCATCGCTCCAGCCCCTCTTTTTACTTTTGAGACGGGTCACACTAAGTCCTTGCTGGTTTTGACCTCACTCTGTAGCGCAGATGGATCTCAAACCTGCCTCGGCCTCCCGAGTGCTAGGATTACAATTGTGGGCCACGCACGGCACTCAGGAACGGCAATTTTTCTGATTCAGAGGTAGACAAAGTGGAAACGACCTCACGTGTGTTGCCTCTGAGAACGTGGAGATCCAGTGTTCACACTACAAGCTCACGTGCTCAGAGTCCTCAGTTTTCCAGAAGGATAAGAAGAGGGAATGACAGGTACCACCTGCCTCAGTGTTCCACACAGGGATCTGGGAAATCCCTGGGATCGTGTGTCCCCCACCTCTGAGCTCACATGACTAGGGAGGCTGCTCTGGCACAAGACCATGCTGGGTCCTGCTGGAACTGTCCCGTCTCCAAGCCACTTCTGTTTTGTAGAGCACAGCCCTAGTGGTTGGAATGCAGAGGAGATGTGAGGATGTGGTGCAGGAAGGAGCCATAATGTGTCTAGGATTAGTAGCCAGTTGAGGCTCGACCAGAGTGAAGCTGAGGCTCCCTGCCCATATGCTGGCACCTCGCTCTTCCCGTTTGGTCTGGAGACCAGGCAGCTGCTCTTGCCAGGTGAGATGGAAGTCATGGAGCCAAGCTGTGTGGAGTGAGGACTCTTAGGTGACCTGGGTTATGTGTCCCCACCCCCACCTCATGGTGAGAATTGAGTGATAGCATAGCAGCTCACCCTCCAGCCTCAGGGGAGCCTTCAGATGGCTGCTGCCTGGCTCGACACTGTGACTGTATCGCCAGCAACCACCCTGGCTCAGAACACTGACATAAGCCACCCACAAACACCTGACTGCAGATGCTGTGACATAAGCAGCACACGCTAAGCTGTAATCATTTTGGGCAATTTATATGATCATCAGACAACTTTGTCCCTTATAAAGCCATTTGAGGACCCCCCCCCCATGATGGGGATAGAGTCCCAAGCCCCAGGAATGCTCAGCATACACTTGGCTGCTGAGCTATGCCCCCAACTCTGCCTTTCCGTTCTCCCTGTCTTAGGAAGCTACTGAAAGCTGGAGAGGGAAACTCCATGGTTTTGCAGGAGGATAGGAATGCTGCTGTAGGCGGACCATTGTTTATGTCACTTCATCATCTCAAATACTGTGTGGGAAGGCACTCCTAGTCTCATCTTATAGGATAGGAATCTGAGCTGCTTAGACCATCAAGACCTTTGTTCAAAAGCATCCTACTAAAATTGGAACCTTAGGTGACAGAGGCCAAGCCTGGATTTCCTGTTTGCTAGCAGGCTGTATCTGTTTGGGGAGAGAAAAGATTGGGTAAGCCTCTGCCTTTGCCTCTGCTCACTGTATGGTCTTTGCCAACCAGTACTCCGTTGTCGCTATGAAGGGTATCTCACATTTTGTCTCCTCGGAGGTTGTCAATCTCAGTGTTCCAGAGCTGGGCATGTTAACTCTCACCGTCTCAGCACACTGAGGCAGGAGAATTGCCATGAGTTCAAGGCTACTTTGGTCTCCATAGTGAGTTCTAAGCTAGTTTGGGCCTCAGACTGAGCATGTCAACCAATCAATCAGTATAAAACAAAACCCCCCAAACAGAAAAAAAGTTCAAATCCAAATTTTACTGTCTACCTGCCTGGGGCCAAAGGAATGAGGCTTGTGTTTCTGGGGCTGGCCAATCATAGTGTCCTAATTGGTTAAGGGAGAGCATGTGTTTATAGCCAGGCCAATCCAAATGTCCCTCAGGGCATCTCTACTAGTGCCAACAGGAAGGGCTTGCCCTCTCTGCAGGCATTGCTAAACTGGAAGGCCACGAGGCAGGTGCTACCTGGGATGGCGGGCCTGCCTCACAGTCAAGTTGGGCCAAGCTGTGGAAGAAGCCAGACGTCTAGATCCACTTTAGCCACTGGATCCAAATCTCCCTTCTGTCTGTACTCGCCAGTAGTTAGCAGAGTCTCTCTCTCTCTCTCTCTCTCTCTCTCTCTCTCTCTCTCTCTCTCTCTCTCTCTCTCTCTCTCTCTTTCTCTCTCTTTCTCTCTCTTTCTCCCTCCCTCCCTCCCTCCCTTCCTCTCTCCCTCCCTTCCTTCCTTCCTTCCTTCCTTCCTTCCTTCCTTTCTTTCTTTCTTTCTTTCTTTCTTTCTTTCTTTCTTTCTTTCTTTCTTTCTCTCCTTTCCACCTTCCCCTCCCTTGCCCCCTCCAGTAATTTGATTGAGGTGTGTCGGTGTTGCTTGCAGCACAGGGGTGGAGGAAACTTTGGAACTGCTTTTAGTGTCTTGGAACAGTAAAATGTACCTACTTAAAAAAAAAAGACTTGGGGCTGGAGAGATTGCTTAGTGGTTAAGGGTGCCATCTTCTCTCCCATAGGACCGGGGTTCAATTCCCAGCACCCATATGGCACCTTGCAAGTGTCTGTGGCTCCAGTTCTAGGGGACCTGACACCCTCACACCAGTGTACAGTAAATACGTTTAGAAGACTTATTTAGTTAGGTGTGGGTG
The DNA here is from genome assembly GCF_017639785.1 of Mesocricetus auratus. Classification (NCBI taxonomy): domain Eukaryota; kingdom Metazoa; phylum Chordata; class Mammalia; order Rodentia; family Cricetidae; genus Mesocricetus; species Mesocricetus auratus. The sequence goes on from NW_024429213.1 coordinate 9,581,790, forward strand.
TGTGTGTACCGAAGAGTGTATGCACATGAGCGCAGGCACCCTTGGCGGTGAGAAGAGGGCCTCGGGTCCCCTGGAGCTGAGGTATGAATTGTTTGACATGGTGCTAGGAGTCAAACTCAGGTTCTCTGCAAGCGTGGCACACGCTCTTAATTCTTGAGCTATCTTTCTGGACCCATAGCTGCTTTTCATGCTGACAAAATGTAGCCCAAGTGATGGCACATGCTTTTAATCCCAGCTCTCAGGAGGCAGAGGCAGGTGGCCATCCGTGAGTTTGAGGCCAAGCTCTATAGTTATGACAGTGAGATTCTGCCTTAACAAAAAACAAACAAAAAAAGTAGGCCTTGTTGGAGGCCGTGGCACACTACTTCCTTGTAGGCCAACGGCTTCCTGCATCTGTGGACCTGAGGTATCCTTGCTTTAGGACCAAGCTTGGCCTGTGAGTGGTGAATGTCAGATAGGACGAGAGAACGGTGGTCCCAACACTGTAGGGACTCAGCGTCTGAGAGGTTACTCTGTTCTAAGAGGCTGGAGGTGAGCGAGGGAACACATTCCTTAGCTCTGTCCTTTGAGTGGGCAGCACCCACTCTGCCTCCTTTGTCTTCTCTTATGGGTGATCCCACAGCTTTGGGACGGGACACTGTTCATTCTTCACAGGTGATAACTCTGGAGAGATCTGTCATAACTGGGGAAGCCAGAGGTCACCACCACCACCACCACCACCACCACCAAAGCCAAAGAAATCTGGTTGAATGAACTCATCAAGTTGTCTCAGCCTCTGTGCTTGAGCAATTTGAGCCAGGACTGCCTCAGAGCAGGAGCTGTGGAGTCTGGAAGTTGTCCTCTCTCATCCCCCCACCATATTTGAGCTCTGTCTTTCCTCACAGCCTTGGGAGGCTGAAAGTGGAGGCCATGTAGAGGGTATAAAGCCAGCAACTGTCAGCTGGGGCTCTCTCTCCTCGTGGCTTTGGCCCTGGGGCTCACCGTGAGCACACCCTCACTCACAACCATGAGAGGCCCATGTGCCAATGTTGCCAGCCCAGCACCGGCTTCTGAGCCACAGGCATCAGGTTGCTGGTCTGGGTCAGGCTGCTGCACGCATAACCTTGGCTGGGAAAGCCTCTGTCTTCTTGGGATGCTGGAGGAGCCTGGAGCAGTACCAGACATAGGATGCGGCTTGCAAATTATGAGCCGTGATTTGCAAACATGCTATGGCAGAAGAGTCACTGAGGTCTGGGGACTCTCCCCTCTTCAGAAAGTCCTTTCCTCTCCTTCTGGTGGCCTCTGATTGCTGCTGTGTGTCCGATCTCCCCTTCTCTGATATATTAACTCACAGCGTCAGCCAAACTTCCAGGGCATGCTGGAAGCCTGCCAAGGCTCTGTTCACAAACCTTCGGTGGCTTCCTGCAGTTTGCTCAAGTCTCCTGGCATTTCAGTAAGCCTCTCCACAGGGACTGGGGATGTGGCTCAGTTGGTAGAGTGCTTGCCTAGCATTCATGAAGTCATGAGTTTGATTACCAGCAAGTCATAAACCAGGCCTGGTAACACAAGTCTGGAATACCAGCCCTTGAGAGACAGAGGTAAAAAAAATCAGGGTTCAAGGTCATCCTCAGCTACGTAGAATTTGAAACTGTCCTGGGCTACATGAGACCCTCTCTGAAAAAGAGGAGGTAGCCTGGATGATGGCTTTGTGGGTAACAGCGCCTCCCCTGCAATCATAAGGACCTGAGCTCCGATTTCCAAATACAAAAAAAGCTCGGTGTGGCCAGCACCGGGGTGGGCAGAGACAGGATTACTGGGTTTGCTGGCTAATAGTCTGTCTGAAAAACAATAAGCCCTAGGCTCACCAAGAGGCTCTGTGTCAAGAGAACAAGGTGGAAAACGATGGAGCAGGACTCTTGACATCATTGTTTGGCTTGTGCACTCATGAACATGGGTGTGCATATCCACATACATGTATATGCACACACACACAACAAATGCACGCTAAGACTGCACAGTCTGAGGCAACTGTCCCGTCTTCCTTTAGACAGAGCCTCAGTACATAGCCACTACTAGCCTGCAACTCACTAAGTCCACCAGGCTGGTCTCACATTTAAAGAGACCTGCCTCCCTCTGTATCCTCAATGTTGGGATTAAAGGCATTGACTACCTTTCTGTCCTCTGTCCCTCCGTCCCTCCCTCCATCCCTCCGTCCCTCCCTCCCTCCCTCCCTCCCTCCCTCCCTCCCTCCCTCCCTCCCTCCCTCCCTTCTTTCTTTCTTTCTTTCTTTCTTTCTTTCTTTCTTTCTTTCTTTCTTTCTTTCTTTCTTTCTTTCTTTCTTTCTTTCTTTCTTCCCTGAGCAGTCAGGACTCCTAGTTGGGATTGTGACAGCTCATGCATGGTTAACTGGCCTGAATAAATATTCCTCTGATGCATGGCCCCAAGAGGTTTTTCACTAGCCCAGTCCATGTATGGCCACAGTTCCCAAGGCTGCCCAGGTACCATCAGTCCTGCCTGTGTTGTACACAGTAAAGAAGAGGAAAGAGAAGAGGTCATACTGCTTCCCTTTACAGTTGTAATAGTTACAATAATAGACAGAACACCAAGCCCATCACCATCTATATACCAGCCCCTGCTCTTAAGTACAGGTCATCTTCATACGATGATACGAAAGAGCTGCCATTGTTGGTCCTGCTTTACAGATGAGGAAAAGAAGGCTCAGGGAGGTTAAGCAGCACACACAGGACCACACAGTTAGGAAGTGGACAACTGGATGGGAATCGATGGTCTCGTGCCAGGGTCTGCCCTCATAAAACCTCTGTTCTTGGGTTTATCCTTTACAGGTAGTCATGCACATTCCCTCCTCTCACAGGCCATTGGCTGGAGTTTAGGCACTTGACTATACGTGTCCAAAAAGGAGGCTAGGAAATACAGTCTGTGTTTCAGGCAGTGGCAAACACAAGTGCAGTGTGGGAATTTTACTTACTGAGAGAGAGGAGAGCAGACATCTTGGGCATGACAGGCAGTCTCTGTTCTGGCCATTACTGCACACCCATATTGCTTTCTTCCAGCACTTTCTCATTCAGTCAGACCGGGAGTTTCTAAAGGGTTAGCTCCTGGCTCCCAGAACAAGGTCTCATGGGAGCTCTGAGTTGGAGATGGTCTCCTTTTTAAAATTTCTTTTTCCTTCTCTCCTTCCCTCCCTCCCACCTGCCCTCCCTCCCTCCTGCCCTCCCTCCCTCCCTCCCTCCCTCCCTCCATTCCTCTATCCTGTTCTTCCCTCTCTTCTTCCTTCCCTCCTTCTTTCCTTTTTTTTTTTCTTTTCTGAGACAGGGTTTCTCTGTGTATCCCTGGCTGTCCTGGAACTCACTCTGTAGACCAGGCTGGCCTCGAACTCACAGAGATCCTCCTGCCTCTGCCTCCCGAGTGCTGGGATTAAAGGCGTGCGCCACCAACGCCCAGCATCCTTCTTTCCTATCTTTTTGGCAGTACTGGAGGTTTCATCTAGGGTCAAGTGCTCTGTCACTGAGCTGTAGCCTGTCCTTGCTGATAGCCTTGAAGGAGCTCCTTCTGAGATTCAGGTGACCTCATGTGGAAGCTAAGTCAATACATACTCTGCATTGCTTTGTGCAAAGTCGCATGCCCCAGACTGTCACCTCCCCAGCCTGTAGGCTGGGTGTGGTGGTGCATGCTTTTAGGCCCAGCACTCTGGAAGCAGAGGCAGGAAGAGCTCTGTGATTTTGAGGCCTTGTCTACACAGCGAGTTTGTTCCAGGCCAGTTAGGGCCACATAATAAGACCCTGTATCAAAAAAATGTTTTTAGTTAAATCTTTTGCAACACTGGAGATAGAGCCTGGGGCCTCCCTGGTGCACCCTGGGTAGGCAAGTGTTCCACTCTGAGCTACAATCTTAATCCTTGCTTTTTGAGAAAGGGCAGTCTAGGGGCTGGAGAGATGTTTCAGTGGTTAAGAGTATAGGTTGTTCTTCCAGAAGACCTGGGTTCCATTACCAGTACCCAGATGACAGCTCACAACCACATGTAACTCCTGTTCCAGGGGTTCTGGTGCCTGCTTCTGACTTCTGTGGGCACCCCATGCACATTGAACACAGCCAGACATGCAGTCAAAACACCCATACCCATAAAATAAACATAAAATAATTCACAAAGGAGAAAGGAGGGGCAGTCCAGACTGGCCTTTTCCTCCTCACCCTCTCCAATGCTTTGATAATGGGCTTCATCAACCATGTCTGGCCCCTCGCACAGAGAGATCAGACTCCTTTCCTGATTCTGGATTTTCACAGCTCACCTCCCAGTGATTATTTTGTGTCGATTTAACTGGTCCCACCAACCGAACCTACACAAAACCGGAGTCCATCTTAATACCTCAGAACCACTCACATGTAGCCTGACGTCAAGCCCTGGCCATCTTACCTCCAACATGGCCCTGAGTCTTACTTGTCTCAACAGCCACTGCGTCCCCATCTCTCTCTCTCTGAGGGTCATCTATTCTTCCACATGTACCCTTCCACAATTCAGTCTCTTCCCACAATGCAGCCAGAGGGACATGACACAGCCAACAAGCCAGGCAAATGGTGTCCCGTGATCTTGAGTCATGTACAACATTCCCCCTTCAAGCTGCACACCGCTTTCCTCTACTACTGCTTGAGAGAAAACCATCTCAGACTCAGGCATCCTTGCCACAGGCAGAGTGGGGACAGTCTGTTTGTGGTCACTGATGTCTGAAGCCTGAGCTAGAAGGCTTGGTGATTTAGAGCTAGGAGCATCTGAGGGCTCACATATGTACAGTGGGTGCCCGATGAGTTGGAGACCAGGACTGTTACTGGAGTACACATCACCTCTGTGCTTATTGGCTTCCTCACATCACCAAAGAGTCAGGCCAACTCCCCTCGCCATCGTTCTGAGACATGGTCTCATCGTGTAGCTCTGGCTTGCTCTCTGGGCTAGGCCGCTTCCCACCACTTGTTGAAAGCCCCAAACCTTTTGAGTGAGCTCTTCTCGCATTCCTGTCCCGTTCCAGTTCCTGGCTGAGATGTCACTGCTGCCCCACAATCTGTGAAAGGCCCCTCCCAGTTGTATACCTTGAACATCCTGAATCCCCAAATCCAAAATGCAAACCCTTTAAATCTCATGTTATGGGTTGCAGCCAGGCCCCACTGAAAACATTGTCTAAAATTACTTTGAAGCTATGTGGACAAATCACATCTGAAACATTAAGTGAATTGTCAGCTGAGCCTGCTTCTCATCTCCAAGATATCTGCAAGCCTTAACAGTCCCGAATCTGAAACCTTCTGCTTCCCAAATCTCTGACAAAGGACCCTCAGGCCATGCTCTTTCCTGGTTTCCCAGGTTGATGATGCCAAGTGGTACCCAGGGCTGCCTGCTCTCCTCACCGCCCTTCCCCAGCACTATGCACATCTCCTTCCTTCCTGGTTGCTTGGGCCGCCTTGACACATTGCACATTTGCAGTTATCGGTTCTCTCGATGCCAGGCACCCCTTCTCTTCTCCCCCTCCCTGGGAACTCAAGTGTGTCCAACTTCTGGCCCTCAGGCCAACTGTGGCTGCCTGCGATTGAGGATATCTACGAAAGGGTCCAACACAAAATTGCGATCTTACAGCAGGAGTTTTTTCTTTTTTCAACTCAATCCTTGGCTCTTGAGCATGAACTTAGTGCCTGGCAATATTCTGTCACACCTGCTTCATGGGCTCTGGTAGGCTGCATGGAGTCTTCCTTCTCGAACTTTTATTTTTGACAGGATCTTACTATGTAGATTAGGCTGGCCTCTGTCTCACAGTAGTCCTCCTACCTCTGCCTCCCGTGTTTAAATTACAGGTGTGAATCACCACACTCCGCACCTTCCCAACTTCTTCGGGCTCAAGCCTACCAGCCCAGTGTGTCAGAACCTGCAGACCTTTGGGATGGAACTGACTGGGGCTACAGGGACTGTGGAAACAACATTTAGAAAAGCTGGGGTGGGTGAGCCCTGTGTTCTGACAGACACACACTAGCAGCAACCTGGAAACCCAGCAGATCTTTTTTATATAGACTGGGAACAAAGAGGAGAGGGTTAGCGAGAAGGGGTCTCTGTAGGGGAAAAATCTCACGCCACAGTCATTCAGGAGAAGGTCAATACTTTCTATACACACTATCAGGAAGGCCTTCAATTCTGGAGTCTGACCCAGAGAAGGCCTTGCCATTCCCATGGGTCTGAAGCATTAGGGTATTTGACATGGCCATACTCATGTCAACAACACACATTCACTCAAGATTTTATCAACTCTTTACACTGGGACTTTTTGAAGGCCAGGTCAAGGCTCATGGCACAGGCACTCGGGCTGGCCAGAGTTGGACATGCTCCTGAGGGTCAGAATTTCATTTTGAAAATCTGCCCTGAGTACCTCCCAGGCTTTGGGTAGCTAGATAGACGGCCTGAAGATCAGGAAGCAAATGCTTGTTCTGGATGGACGGCTGCTTCTGTCACTCTTCTGCCTCCACAGGGTCTGAGTCAGGCCGGAAGTTGCTTGCTCCGGTGTAATTATATTAAGCCTCTGGGGTGGTGATGTGAGGCAGCTCGCAGCAATGTTTTGCAGGGCAGGGCATTCTTGGTGTCTGGGCCAGCCTGCCTTCTCAGTCTGGGTCTGCAGTGCTGGCACGGGAGTATGGACAGGTCCCAATTGCCAGCTCTAGTCTAGCTGCCGGGCTCCCCAGGCCAGTAAGCAGCCAGGACCAACTTCTGATTGAATCTTCCTGCAGGGCAGATGGCAGGAACCTGCGCAAGAAGCATAGCCAGAGCCTCCAATTTAGTCTGCAGTTGCAGAGGCACAACACTGACTAGGGGAAAGGGGTCTTTTAGCCTGAGCTAGTCACCCAAGGATACCCCTGCCCCTTGCTCTCCAGGTATTAAGCTGTTTGTGTTTACACACACACACACACACACACACACACACACACGCACGTACGCACACACGCACGCACGAACAGCTGCTCTTGGTGTCTGTGTATAACCTTTCTTTTTCCTTAAATGTTTAAAGAAACATCATTTGTAAGCATGCCTGTTTAGCATTAGGACCCAATATCACACCCCACACCAAAATAAATACCAGGTGGATGAAAAACAAGATAGAGGCTGGGGAGATGTTTCAGTAGGTAAAAGTGCTTGCTTCGCAAGTGTGAGGACCTGAGTTCAGATCCCCAGCATTCATGTAAAAGTGGTGTGGTGGTGTATGACCGTAATCACAGTACTGGGGGAGGGGCACAGAGACAGATGAATCCTGGGGCTTACCAGTCAGCTGGTAGAACCAATTGGTGAGCTTTGGGTTCTGTGAGAGACCTTGTCTCAAAAAATAAGATGGAGAGCAATAAAGGTAGACTCTTGATGTCAACTTCTGGCCTCCACATGCACCCATTTGGGACAAACACGCTGGCACGCACCCATACAGTACACACACAAATCAAAAACATCACGAAGAATGATCAAAAGCTGATTTGAAAGCTCTTAGTGGACTATTAATTGAGGGGGTGGCAAGGATCGCCAGCACTTTTTCAGAAGATGCCCAGCCTCACCCATAAGCAGAGCTAACTGTACCTGGGGCGGTAATACCAGGCCACTTTCCGTTACATTTGCAAAAGGAGAGTGCAGGCGAAGGCAGAAAGGACCAGACACTCACACTTCTGGAGATCATGTGAGCTGGCACAGCATCTTTGGAGAACAATTCAGCTGCATCGATACATATTTAAATGTGGTTCCTGCCTATAGCCTGGAATTTCTACTGGTAGATCTAGTTCCTTCAAACCCACCACAGCACACATGGTTTCCTGGCACCAATGAGAACAACCTTTATGTTCAACTGTGGTGATATTTTGTTTATGATCTAACAAATAAAGCTTGCCTAAAGATCAGAGTGCAAAACTAGCTATACTAGTTAGTCATAGAGGCCAGGCAGTGGTGGTGCACACCTTTAATCCCAGCACTAGAGAGGAATATAAGGTGGGTGGAGACAGGAGTGCAGGGTATTCAGTCTGCAGTACAATGAGGACAGCATCTCCCCAGCCTTGGTTGAGGTAAGAACTCTCTAGTGGCTGACTGCTTTGCTTTTCTGATCTTCAGCTTGAACCCCAATATCTATCTCTGGGTTTTTATTATTTGTGCTACACTCAACAGAAGGGGATGGTTAAATAAACAAGGCCCATCCATGTCACAAAATACTGCATCATAATTGAAAACAATAACATGGACGGATATGGAATATTCTCCAAAGAAATGAGGTGAAAAAATCCAATTGTAAATCCATATGTATAGCGTGAGCTCATTTATGTACGATAGTCCCTGTGTGCTCAGGCTCTGATGGACTCCCCCCAGGGAAGAAAACAGTGTCTGGAAGGAGAGAAAAAGGAAGTGTCACCTTTTGTTCATTTTCTTTTTCCTGGGAATTGTTTGAATTTTTATAAGCACATTTTCTTTGTGAATTAAAACAAGACAACATTTAAAACATTTTCAAAAGCAATGTGAACCTTTCTGAAAGGCTAAGGCAACAGAAACACGGCTGATTGTTCTGCTCACTGAGCCTGTTCCTTACACCTGCTCTGAACCGCCTTTTAAAACAGGATGTCCCTCTGTAGCCGACACAGACCTCACACTTGTGATCCCCCTGTCATAGCCTCCCAACACTGGGGTTACAGACGTGACCATACCTGGCTAGAATTTTTCGTTGTTGTTTGTAAAGAAATCATTTAACAGATTCTTATCCAGGCTGGCTTAGTCTAGACCAGATCTCTGACCTTCTTGTCATATAGTGCTGGGGGTTGAACTAAAGTCCTTATGTTGACTGAAGCATCTCCGCATTCCCTATGTTATTAAACTTCACTATATCCCAGTCTGGACTCGAACTCACAGTTCTCCTGTCCCAGGCTCTCAGTCTCTGAGACCATGTATTAGAGAACATGAATCACAGAAGGCAGAAAGTCATCTTAGATATTAGGAGGCCTTTCCAGGAGCCAGAGGTGAGAACACTGGCTGCTCCTGGGGCTCTCGAGGAATTCAGGTTCTCTGGACCTGCGCTGGCCCCCAGCCCAATCCTCGTACCTCCAGCCCTCAGTCCCTTCCACTTTACACAGCTGCTCACTCTCATTGTTCAGGAACAAAGGCAGTTTAGGTTTTTGAAAACCAAGTACAAATAAACTACACAGAACCCATCTTGCTTGTAAATGAGCTGATGGCTATGGCCCCTGGGGTGGGGGTAGGGGGTCATTCCGGTGCGGGTGGCAGCAGGGGGCTCTGGGGACAGCTTGGCTAGAAAGAGAGCAGGGCAGAGAGGTGCAGCAGAATGCAAACAGTTGGTGATTTATGATGTCAATAAACGCAACGGCTCCGTGCTGAGGTTTCCCCTCAAGATGTGTCTGAGTGCGGCCCCTGCAGCATCCACTGCCTGCCTGTGCCAGGGTACAGTCTGGATGCCTGGTGAGCTGAGGAGCCCTGCATCTTCCCATTAGGGTGTAAGGAGAGTCACCATCCAGTTTTGGGGGCAACAAGAAGATGTGCTGGCAAGGCAGGGAATACAAGTGGTAGGCTAAGCTGATGAACAGAAGGGTTTGGCTTTCTCTTTGGGACAGGGTCCAGGATGCACAGAAAAGAGGCCAGTGGGGAGAATTCACCTTGGTCATGGCCTTTGACTTTGAACCTCAGCAAGTTGTACAGGATCTCCTCACTAAGACTATGAGGAGCTCAAGATACCAACATTGTTCTTTTCCACTTTAATTTTCTCATATTTATCTATTTGTTGTGGAATATCACTCAACTATGTAAAGATGTGCTCCATTTGTTTATGCTGCATTTGTTTAACGATGTAAAGATGTGTTGCACTTGTTTCACCTTGCCTGCCTAAGGTACCCGGTTGGTCTAATAAAAAGCTGAATGGCCAATAACAAGGCAAAAGAGAGATAGGTGGGGCTGGCAGACAGAGAGAATAAGTAGGAGGAAGAATCTAGGCTTAGAAGAGAAGAGAGAAGGAACGAGAGAGACTCCCGGGGCCAGCCAGCCAGCAAGACACAGAGTAGGACATTCAGAGGAAAGAAAGGTAAAAAGCCCCTTGGCAAAATGTAGATGAAGAGAAACAAGTTAAAATAAATTATAAGAGCTAGTGAGACAAGCATAAGTTAAGGCCAAACATTTGTAATTCATAGTAAGTCTCCATGTCATGATCTGGAAGCCCGCTACATTTATTTGCATGTGTGTGTTTGTGTGTGCGCACTCTCGCATGCTTGCTCGCACGTGTGCATGCACACGTCTGTTTGTCTGGGCGTTCACATCATGGTGTGCTCGAAGGTCAGAGGACGACTTTCATGAGTCTGTTCTCTCCTTCCACAATATGGGTTTCAGGGTTTGAACTCAGTCTGGCAGGCTTGAACTGGGCAGCATCACCTTTATCCGCTGGGCATCTTTATGGCCATCACTTCTTTTATTAATGGCACTGGGGGTAGAATTCAGGACCTTAAGAATTGTGTCAAATGCCAGAGCCTTTTTACTTTTTGAGACAGGGCTGGATGGTGGTAGTGCACACCTTTAATCCCAGCACTTGGGAGGCAGAGCCAGGCGAATTTCTGAGTTGGAGGCCATCCTGGTCTGCAGGACAGCCAGGGCTGTTACATAGTGAAACCCTGTCTGGAAAAACAGGAACAAAAAAAACCCTGAGGTTTTTTGTTTGTTTGTTTGTTTTTGTTTGCCTTTTGTTTGTTTGTTTGTTTTGTTTTGTTGTTGTTTGACAGGGTTTTTTTGTGTAGCTCTGGCTGTCCTGAAACTCACTCTGTAGACTAGGTTGGCCTCGAACTCATAGAGATCTGCTTGCCACTGTGTCCCACTGTGCTGGGATTAAAGGCTTTCTTTCTCTTTTGTTTTTTAGGCATGGTCCTATGTATACTACCATGCCTGACTTATGTGGTGCTGGGGAAGAATCCAGGGCTTCCTTGCATACTAGGCAAGCATTCTTTCAAAATAGCTGCTTCTCTAGCCTGCTTTTTTTGGAGACAAAGTTTCTATTATGTAGCCCAGACTGTCCTCCATTTTAAGGTCCTTCTACCTCAACTTCCAAGTGCTGAAATGACAGGTGTGCCAGGAACCAGGTCCCCAGGAGTCCTTCTGAGTGAATATAGATTGTTCTCTAAACTGTAGGCTTCTTCTAAAGTATAGTTTGGGGTCCACTCTGGCCTCTGGCTCTTTTGTGGGTAGACATGAGAAATAACAAGTGTTTCTTTCTGAAAGGACTTACTCCGTTTGGCCTTTAGCTTCCAGTGCTATTTCTGCCTGTGTGTGTGTGTGTGTGTGTGTGTGTGTGTGTGTGAGAGAGAGAGAGAGAGAGAGAGAGAGAGAGAGAGAGAGAGAGGGGGAGAGAGAGAACACTAAGTCAGTGAGTGTCAAAGTTCTGCCTTGGCCACTCTCAGCTGTCAGAGTCACTCAGAGGCTTGTCTGTGTTTGGCCATTTGGCAGGCTAAGAGTGACAGGACAGACAGCTCTGGGCATTGGTGGCCAGCCCTCCGCTGTTCCTTGTCAGCAGACTCCAGTGTATTTCTCCCTCTACTCCCTCCAGGCAGACTGTGAACATCGCCTTCTCCCTTGCCTCTGGAAGCTAGGGGGCTGGAAAGAGAGTGGCCTGAGCTTGTGGGAGACACCCACGTGGAAACTCTGCCGCCCTTCGATTAGCTTCTGCTGTATGCCCAGTGTGACCTGTCTCTGTGGGCCTGTCTGGGCAGGCTAAAGAGGCCTCTTGCCAGTGGTGCTGGGCCATTGGCTCGTGGCAGGTTGCCAGGCCGCCCAAGAAGGCTGTTTCTGTGCCTGGCTGGCTTGTCAGGCCTCTCCTGGTAGTCTCAGTGCCCCCCTGTGGCCCCACAGCAACCATCTGTGTGTGTGGCAGGGGATGAGGCAGGTACTTGTGTCTGGAGGTCCACGTGTCTCTTTCCTCTACCTCTTTCACTGCGCTCTGGATCCTAGGTTTCTATGGGGCAGCACACATCCTTGGCAAGGTAGCATTGAGGGAGCAGATGGCTATGGACCAGTCTTTCTTGGGAGGGTATGGCCTTGTATAGATTGTTAGGCATCTGTTCTTCCTTGGAAAGCTGCTTCTGGGCCACTGTGAGGGAAGGGGTAAGCTGGGTGCTACTGCCCATCCAGGTGATATGTCAGTGGACAAGGGTCCCCAAGGCTGGCTGCCACCGTGTGCCCAGGTTCAGCACAGATGGAACACTGGCTTGTTTCACTTGGTCTCAAGGTTTCCTTGGCATTTAGGGACCTGACACTTTCTGGAGTTGGACAAGCAGAAACAACTGGAGTACATGAGGTCAATGTTGGTGCACACGAGGTACCAGGAGGTCTTCCCGGCAGGCAGACCTGCAAGGCTCTGTGATAGCATGAGCTTGGAGGTCATCAGGGACTGGATGCAGGGGCTGGGGTATGTTAGTAGAGTGCTTCCCTAGCACACATGCAGCCCTGGGGTCATAAAACTGGGAATGGAACTGGGAATGTGGTGTACACTTGAGATGGGACAGAAGGTTCAGGTCATTGTTGGCTACATAGCAAGTTCAAGACTAGCCTGGGCTACATGAGACCATCTCACAACAGCAGCCGAGTGCAAATACTGGCTCCATGACAAGAATGTGGTGAATTATTCTTACCCAGCCCCTGGCTTCTTAGACTGTGAAAGGGTCATCTCAGACTCTTTGATCAGTAGATGGTCTCAAACAGCCAAAGTGACCCTTTATTGGGTACATTCATCCTGCCTTGAAGCAGGGTCTGGAAACGTTAGCATCGAGTACATACCTATCAACTCCCAGGTTCACAGGTGCGCTACTCACCCACAACCCTTAGCATCCACCTTGAGCTAGGCAGTCAGTCATCCAACTTCATCTTTGTTCCCCAGTGATGAAAAGATGTTAGTATTATTTTTACTTGACAAATAGGGAAACAGAGGCCCCAAATTCCGCAGCTGTGCCCAGACCTGACTCAACTGTCTACTTCAAAGGCACCATGAAACACGTAGAGTGACCAGATTACAGACCTGCAAATCAGCAGTGGTGTGGGTGTGGCCAGCCACTGGGCAGCATGTGCTTGAATACCTTCCGAAGCGAGGTCCCTGGAAGTGTGAACCAATGTCAATGATTCCGCCTGTGCTTCCAGGGCCATTCAGAACAAGTCTGCCCATTTTCGAGCCAGGTTCCACCCCAGCCTGGAAAGATTGTCTCGGAAATGTCAGGCAAAGACTGCACATGTCATTTATTTGACTGAGTACTTGCTTCACGTGCCCAACTCCCTGGGTTTTCTGGTTCGAAACAGTGCATAAGCCAGATCTGGTGGTGCACACCCGTGATCCCAGTGCTTGGGGTATGAAGGCAGGAGAGTGAGAAATTCAAAGACATCCTTAACTACGTGGGGAGTTACGTAAGACCCTGTCACAAACAACCTCCTGCTGCCTTCGACCTAGCCTAGAATAGGAGGAAAAATAGATACTATTTTTTAAAAGTAAAGAAAATGTCAAGTTACTTCAAGGAAATACATTGGCGTCCAAAGATGGCCCCTATGCTGCCCTAATTTCTCCCACAGTTTTCTCTCGTTCTCTTTTTTCTTTATTATTTGTGTTTGCCTCTGTGTGTGTGTGTGGGGGGTGTTTGGGTTTGCTGTGGGGTACATGTAGAGATTAAGGACAACTTGTGACGGGTGGTGGTGGCACACACTTTTAATCTCAACACTGGGGAGGCAGAGGCAGGTGGAGCTCTGTGAGTTCAAGGACAGCCTGATATACAGAATGAGTTCTAGGACATCTAGGGCTACACAAAGAAACCCTGTCTCAAACAAACAAACAAAGAAAAAGACAAAAAGAAGAGTAGGTTCTCTCGCTCCATTGTGGGAATTGAATTCAGGTTGTCAGCCCTGTGCAGCAACTGCTTTTACCTGCCAAGTCATCAGACCTTCCCCCATCTCATCTCCCTGTATAGCTTAGGCTGGTCTTGAATTCACTAGGCAGCCTAGGATGCCCTAAAACATACCATCTACCTGTTTCTACTTCTTAAATGCTGGGATTCAAGATGTGGGCTACCATGCCTGGCTTCAAAGTTCTTATATATGTTGCCCCAGATCGTCCAAGGATATGTGTATTTGAGTATCTGCAAATGTGTTTGCTTGAAAAGACACAAATGATAGTACCTATATGCAGCCAGCATGGCAGGAATATGATGAATATTGAGAAAACCAAGGCCCTTCCCAACTATTCTCCTTTTAAAACTGCTTTTCAATGATTCGTATGTGTTCGTATGATGTGTGGGTGTGTGCACTTGGTGAAGGTATTCATGGAGACATGGGATCCCTGGAGCTGGAGCTGTAGGTGGTTGTGAACTTGACTTGGTCCTCTGCAAGAACAACTCTTGTTTAAGCCTCTGTGCTATGCCTCTTGCTCCCATCCTTGAAAACCGTCTCTGCTGTGAGCTTTGACTCAAGGCTGTATATATATATATATATATATACATATATATATATATACACATCCTTTCTAGAGAGAAAAATGATGGTATGCTACAAACATACCATAATATGCCCTACTTTCTGCCTTTCCACTTAACACTCTAAATCCATAGAGCAGCATGCAACACTGCTCTGTTGCATTCTTTTTATTATTATCATTATTATTTTGATTTGGGGAGAGAGCTGGGGAGATGGCTCAATGGGCAAAGTTCTTGCTATGCAAAACATGAAGACCGTAGTTCAGTTCCCAGCACCCAGCTAGACCTAATGCATCTATAACCCCTCTGTTTCAGGGGACAGAGACTCCCAGACCCCAGTGGCTTTACTGGATGATGGTCAATTTAGCAAAAGGTTCAGTGAACAACCCTATCTCAAAAAATAAGGTGGAGAGGCACAGAGGAAGGCACTCAGCACTGACCTCTCACCTTGACATATTTGTAGGCAATCAACCATTGTATTGTATTTGTATTATTTTAGAAATGGCCTCATGTATCCTAGGCTGACTTCAAACTCATTATGTAACAGAGGATGACCTTGAATTTCTGATCCTCCTGCCACCATCTCCTGAGTGCTGGGATTATAAATACGCACTACTGATTTTAGGCATTGCTGGGAATTGACAGAGGGCTTTAGACAAGTACTCTACCTACCAAGCAACAGTCCCGTTAGACTCTTTTTAATGACAGTGTAGCATTGTATTGTGGTGATACAGCCTACCACATTTAACCATTGTCCTATTCATGGGTGTACACATAGGTCATTTCCAATCTTTTGTACCTATAAACGATCCTGCCCTGAAAAAATCTCTTTATGTAAGTCAGTCCTTCCTTCCTTCCTTCCTTCCTTCCTTCCTTCCTTCCTTCCTTCCTTCCTTCCTTTCTTTCTTTCTTTCTTTCTTTCTTTCTTTCTTTCTTGTGATAGAAGTCAGAGCCATGTGTACACTAGGCACACCCTACCACTGAGCTCTATCTCCTGCCCTTTACACAGCTTTTTTCTTTCTTTTTTTTGGTTTTCAGGACAGAGCTTCTCTATGTAGCTCTAGTGGTCCTGGACCTCTCTGTGTAGACCAGGTTGGCCTTGAACTCACAGAGATCCTCCTGCCTCTGTCTCCTTAGTTCTGGGATTAAAGCCGTGCGCCACCACTACCTGGCCCCTTAGACAGGTTTTTACTGCTGCTTGATGTGAAGGCTTGCATTCAACATGGAAGGACATTAAAGTATGCCTCTGTGAAACCTCTGCCTAAAAACCTATCCAAATAGATGAGTCATTAAGGGTAGTTTTCTCACCACCAATAAGGGGGTAGCATTTTTCCAAATGCAGCTTTCCTGCCCACCTGAAGGATGGCTTTCTCTAGCTCCAGCATCAGTGAGCAGAGGCAGCTGGGATGCCCTGTGGGAGGGCCCGGTGACAATGTCTAGGGGCATAAGTTCCCTCCTGAATCCCTTTCCTCACGGCATTTTACTGGCAGCCAAGAGATTTCATAACTCCTGCTATCTTTACAATATGTCGTTCAAATTTAAAACATGCTAAAAGGGAGAAAATATTTATAGAATTTTTCTCTGGAAGGAAAAAAAAAAACAAATCCTACTTTTAAAGCCCAGCCAATGACATTTCTGGAAGCCACAGAGGGAAAACAGCAACAACTCAGAGAAGATAAAATGGACTAATTACACAACAGATTTCTAATTTAAGAAGCTAGCAGCATTCTTCTGGTGTGTGTGTGTGTGTGTGTGTGTGTGTGTGTGTGTATTGTGTGTTTAAAGCTGTCAGAGAATAAAAATAGTGGTTTACCTGCTGATTGGAAAACACACACGCACACATACAACAGCTGGTGACCTTTTTGCCTGTAAACTGTCTGTCCTGTCCAGGGCCTTGAAAAGGTCCCCATGGTGTCGGTTCTTGGCTTGCGGACCAGTTTCCCATGGGAAGGAACAGGGTCCTTGCTGCCTGAGCTATTTAAATCCTGTAGTCTTCTTCCGTTTTTCCAAAGCTCTGGGAGTGTCCCCATGGCCCCAGCTGTCAGGGATACCCAGCTCTGGCGCCTGGCTTAAGATGGCTGAAGTAGGTCTAACTTCTCTGGCTTTTTCTCCGTCCAGCTACTGAAACCCCAGATGGCTCCCAGGTTTCTAGAACAATTCCTTAGCTGTAGTGTGGTGGTGGAAAAGGCCAGGGAGCCTCTTTCCCCTCCCTTGCGTCTGCGACTCAGGGTCAAAGCGCTTGGTTTCTGCTTGGATTTTTATGTGCACACACCCGATGGGATCTCATTTCTTCCCCTTCCCTTATTTTTATGTATGAATGGATTATGTTGGTTGTTTAATGGGCTTGCAGCCACCAAAGGCCACTAAGCAGCTTTAATGAAGTCTCCGGCTGACCAGGCCATGGCTTTGAGAACCCGGAGACAGCTCCTGGGTACCTACTTGGATTTGCTTTTGCTTGCTTCTTCTTTCTCTACCTGGCAACTGTGGCAGCCCCGGCGGCACAGCTCTGGCTTGCTGGGGCTATTTGGGCAACTTCTTTCATGTCCCAGGCCTGGCTATCAGTTACCGCAGCACCTGGGCATTAGCCGAACTGAGCTGAGATTTCTTTGTGGAAAGTAAAGAGTAATAGTGAACCTTGAGCAGGAGGCCTACAGAGGGTACACTATGCTTGGTGGCAGGGGCTACCCCAGCGGGGAGCCAGGTCTGGCTCTAAATTTTCAGCATTGTATATGTAAGCAGGATTTGGGGCAGGAGTCCCAGCTTGGTCACCTGTCCCCAATGCCCTGATTACAGAGAGCAGTTCTGGTGGAAAGTGGAGATTTATTCAGTGTCACCACACAGGGAAGAAAAATGGATCAAGAGATTGGTGAGCTCAAGCTCTGGTAATGCCAGGAATTACAGGGTTATTTTTTAAAAATGGATTTACTATTTCTTCATTTAAAAAGATTTTTTTGGGAAATATTGATTATGCATATTCATGGGTTTCATTATGACAGTTTAATGTATTTGTAGAATGCATTTTGACCACAATCATACTCTAGCAACCTCTCGCTGCGCCCCCCCCTTCTTCTTAACTAGCTTTGCATCTGCTTTTGTGTCTTCTGTTGTGGCTGTCACCTAATGCTTAGGGTTGCTTACAGGAGCGGGTCTGAGGGGACACAACAGGAGCACGAGCAACTTACCAGTGATCACACCACTGAAGAAAACGTCTCTCCCTTCCCGGCATGGTTTGCTTTTGTGGCTGGTTTTGTTTCTTGTTTTTTAGTCCTGGCTGACCTTGAACTAGCAACGCATGCTTTTGCCTTCAGAGTGCCGGGATTACAGACATGATCCTGAGCAGAGCTTCAGGTCTTAATAAATTATTGGAGGAGGGGAGAGGAATGCATGGTTAAGTAGTCCTGATTAGGGTGCGGTCTGATTGATTTTTTTTTTTTATTGTGTCTCAGTTGGCTCTGCAATCTGGTTCCCATAAGATCATCTTCCCTCCCTCCCTCCCTCCCTCCCTGTTTCTCTCTCTCTCTCTCTCTCTCTCTCTCTCTCTCTCTCTCTCTCTCTCTCTCTCTCTCTCTCTCTCTCTCTTTTTCCTTTTTCCTTTTGAGACAGGGTCTTACTGTGCATCTCTGACTGTCCCGGAACTTTCTCTGTAGTCCAGGCTGGCTTTGAACTCACACAGATGTACCTGCCTTTGTCTCCCCAATGCTGGGATTAAATTCAAGCTACTACCACAGTAGGCAAAAATGATGATTCCTGCTCCAGTGAATAGTTTACCCCTGGAGCAAAATTGCCTCATCTAGAGATGGGGTGGTCTGGCCTTTGAGGCTCTGCTGTGCCTGGAACCCAAGGGGTTAGTTAGCGAAATGACTGTCATTTCTATGCCTTCATCCTTATGGGAGTGGGGGTGATAGGTTGGGTACACAGACACTACTTGAGTGACTCCCATGTCTGTGCAGGAGCTTGACTCCAAACAAAAGATACAGAACAAAGGCTGAGATGCCAGTAGTTTTCTTGTGGGTCCAAGTGAGGTGTCAGTGTTTTTTATTTGTTTTTGTTTTTGCTAATATCTTCTAGAGCTAGAGCTGCATATAGTGGGCTAAAAGCCTTTAAGCCCAGCACCAGGACAGCTAAGGCAACATGGGAGACCCCGTCTCAAAAATTTTTAAAAAAGAAAGTGTCCATTATAAGTTTGGCATGGATTACTGTGCCTCAGTTTACTTGGCTTGCCTTCATTTACCCAGTCAGTTTCAGTACTTTGGTTTGAGTTTACAAGGATTGGGGTGCACTAAGGAGGCCCATTTAGGGCCCTTCAAGATGTAGGGCCTCAAGAATGGGCCTTCTGTCCTTTAGGGACCATAGCTTCCATATGGAATCAGGCTGCTCTTGCCCTGCTGTTGACACATGCCTGCTGTCTGACATACCTGACTTGGGTGGGGGAAGCCTTCTGCTTTCCAGGTGGGTCAGAGGTGGGACCAAGGATGAGGACATCTTTTTGCCTGTCTTCGCAGCCTCCTGTCTGGCCAGGGGATGGTTTTTCACCGAGGGGTCTGCTATCAGTGACTGGAGCAGTACTGACAGACGAGGAAATGGCTCCCTATCATTCTTCCTGGTGAACCCTTGTATGATACTCCCTCCCAGGGCATCCTGGGTAACAGCAGTTATGTAGGGAAAGCTGAAAATTCTGGTTTCCTTGGATTCCATGATTGCAGTTGGGTATGTGCAGTGGGGTACAGAGCACCCCCATGCAGGCTTCTGGGCTGCCTGCCTGAACCTTTTCATACTGTCTGAACAGGCTATTTAAAAATACCTTGGGTAGGCCGGGTGTTGGTGGCGCACACCTTTAATCCCAGCACTTGGGAGGCAGAGGCAGGCGGATCTCTGTGAGAGAAACCCTGTTTCGAAAAACCAAAAAAAAAAAAATATATATATATGTGTGTGTATATATATATATATATATATATATATATATATATATATATATATATATACCTTGGGTGCTGCCATTCTCCCCTGAGAATACTTTGTGAGGCTTCCAGTGCCAAGTTCAAGTGTCCCCTCTCTGGGCCCACCTCCTTTTGTCTTCTGTCTCAGCCTCTGTGACACACGGTCAGTTGGGTACCTGGCCTGCAGGCCACACACTGCTGGCCCACTCCCCTGCAGCGTCTCCTCTTTCTAGGACAGTGCTCACCAGCCTCGCTTCTGTCTTACTGTCAGGAGGCAACTTGGACGTCACCTTCAGAGTCTGACCGCAAGCTGTTCAGTGAGAATCCACGCAGGGGTCATTTATTGGTCATTATTGGTCATTCAGAGACACACGTGACTTCTGTGCAATAGATTTGCCTGAACCATGGTCAAATGGGAAGGGGTCCTTTGGATGAAGGTCATCCCTGCCCACTCTGCTCCTCCTCTGCTCCAACATCCAGGCTGACTCCTTTTCCAGATGACCTTCTCCCAGCACAAAGTGTCCCGTTTCCACCAGAGACTGCTTGCTTTCCTTCCTAGAAATGTCGGAGGATGCTCTTGACCCTCAGCGTTTTCTTGACTGTCCTCGGAGCTTAGGCCTCCTCAACGTTGGGTTTATCCACTCTTGAGTCCCATAGCTATTGGTTTACTCATCCTTGGTGAGCATAACAGGTCTCACGATGGTAGTTTCATGAGACCTCTGGCCACACAGCTCAGTGTGGCTTGCAGAGGCCTCCCTTGGGTTTTTAATCCCCAATCTCTTCCTCATATTTTTCAGCCCCTTTGTGCCCTGATGCCTGTCTGTTATGTCTCTGACCTCATTGCCTATCACTTTCTACCCTGTGGATCTTCCTGGCCCCGCATTATAACTCCAAACACTTCAAGGTACTAATGGCATCCCTGTCACACTTGAGCCTGGGCATCTACTTTGTTCCCCAGGCTCGTACGTCCCATTGCCTCCTTGGCCTTGCCACCTACATGTCCAATGGACATGAGAAACCTGGTGTGTCCCCACACCTGACCCTTGTGCTGCCTTCTCCGTGGCGCTGTCCCCAAACTCAATCTTTAAAAATTGCACCTTCAGTTATTTGCTTTGTGTGTGTGCATGTGTGTGCATGGCACGCATGTGGAGGTCCGAGGACACCTGCACAAGTTGGTTTTCTCCTTCGCCATGTGTGTTCCAGTGACACAGCTCAGGTTGGAGGGCTTGGCAGCAAGTGCCCTTCCGTACTGAATCGTCTCACTGCATCTCCCACATTCAATTTGGCCATCACTGTAGATTCTACCTTAAGGATAATCTCAGCCTCTCCCGTACACACTTTCATCTGGCTGGGTCTCTGCTAGCTCAGCCTGGTTGGCTGTAGCTCCCCACGGTCTCCCCACTGTCACCCCACGGTCTCCCCATGGTCTCCCCACGGTGTCCCCACTGTCTCCCCACGGTGTCCCCATTGTCTCCTCACTGTCTCCCCATGGTCTCCCCACGGTCTCCCCACAGTCTCCCCACAGTCTCCCCACTTCTCTTTTGTTGATACCCCATTCTAGGCTCACCATAACGCCATAGCCACTTACAAGAATACACACCATGTCATGTCACATCTTGTTCAAAGCACTCTGATGACTTTTTATCTTACTCAGGGTAGCCTCAGGTCCTCCCTGTGGTCTACATTCATGCACAAAATGATGCCTGCCTGTTACCTCTCTGACCTCACTGCCTATCACTTTCTACTTTCTGGATCTTCCTGGCCTAAGGTCCTTTGCACTTGTCTTCCTACCTGGGATACCCTCTCTCCATTCACCCCTGGGACTGCCGTCTTCATCTTCTTCTTTCCTTCCCCCACCTCCTTGGCCCCACCCTCTTTAATTTCCTCCTTAGCATTTGTGGGCAGAAGGATAGGGTATCCCCCTCCTTGATGGTGTTTACTGTTCCACCTTGCAGGGTAAGTCTCTGTTGGAGCATCGGTTCAGCTTGCACTTTCCATTGCTTCCTCCCTAGAGTCTGGAACAGCACCTGACACAAAGAAGACACTTGCCAGTGTTTGTAAGATGAAAGAATAGCTGAATGGATGGATGGAGTGGCATTCTTCCAGCAGTCATGCAGGCAGCATCTGAAGAACCAAACTGTTGTCTGGCCTCTGACAGGAACCTTGCCACTCCTAGGTTTGGGTAAATAGACCATGATAGCTCACTGGGGCTCCATCTTGGAATCCCATTCTTTCCTCCTCAGTCTCCATGTGTCGCTGACATAGAGAACAAGCAGTGTGAGGACTGCATACCTGACTCCCATCCCTCAGGCCCATGCTTGCAGCTCTTTGCCTGGCTGTCTTGTATCTCACAGGCGTCAATGGTTCTACATGACTTACTGCTGGGAGTACTGCTCTTGGAGCACTCTAGAAACTTCATGAGCCCTGGTGAGAGATGCGTGAACTTTAAGTGCCATGACAGTGCCAGCAACCCTTGGAATCCTATGGAGATTTAAAAGGAGACATTATCACCTCTGGAGCTGGCCTTCCCGGTCTCTGGGAACACAGGCTTCAATTGGACGAGCATGGCAATGTCAAGATGAAGTGCTTAATGTACCCAGTGCTACAGGTTCTAAATGAGATGCGTGAGTGGTTTGAACACTCATAAAACAGGCCAGTGACATAGACCCCCATGAGGTCCTTGGGAGGATTAGATGTCCCTCCTAGCGATGGCCAGCTTCCTTGGAGGGTCAGGACCCGTTGTGGAAATTTGGAAGAATCTGATGCCTTTCTTATTGATCCCACAATTCATGGGTGCTTCCATCTGGGGCTGGGCTCAGCTACACATGTCTTGTGCCTAGCTTTGCTTTCCCGATGAGTTCATGGGCCCTCGGCTGCCTGCAGATGTTCTGAGATTTTTTCTATGAGGTTCATTAGCATTTGCCGGCAAGCTGAGAGCTCATTACCCAGCAAAGAGACTGTCAAATCCTGGGCCTCTCCTGCCCAATGAGCAGAGAAGCGCTTGGAGCATCAGGCTCCAGCCTGGGCCTAGAGGAATCAGCTCCTGATTGCTCCCTTCCACTCTATAAGCTCCAGGTCCAGAAGGCCACCTTGCTAGGCCACACAGTCTACCTATAAACCAGGAGCTCGGTGGATGATCCGGTTCTGACAGCTGGAATCCAGGGCCTCGCGTGTGCTGTGTGTGATGGTTAAGTGAACTGGACCAGCTGCCTTATACACCTGCAGCTCTGCCTTCCTGCCATGATGGGTGGACTGTTGTCTCCCCAAACTGTGAGTCAAAACAAACCCATCCTTCTTGTTGTTGTTTTTTTCTGGTGTTTGGTCACTGCAAGAAAAAAGTAATTAATACAGTAACTAGTGCCTCACCACTGAGCTGCCTTCCCAGCTCCCTCTAATGGCTTTTAAATTATCTATCTCAGACCACTTTTCAAAGTGGTGCCAATCATTTTGCATTTTGGAGACACTTCATTTGTATATCCCTATGGCCTCCCGTGTCTCTGCTAAAGAGTATTTTCTCACCCTGGAGTATATATGCTGGCCTGGGGAATCCCAAGAAGATGTCCAGAAAGGAGAAATTCTTAACCAATATGTAAGACACATCCAGCATCCCAGCCTATTCCTGTTTGTTGAGAGCACTCTAGCAAACTCTCCATAAAGATGTTGTCTGTGGTCCCTGAGGGCCTGAGCCCTAATTACACACAATCCCCTACTCATCAAAGTAGCTTTTCCTGGCATCCTCCTGGCTCATTTCCCTAACACTTCACCATGAGGTGGTGGACTGAATCTTGTGTCCTTCTAGAGCTCACATTTAAAGTGCTAACCCCTAGAACCCTGCACTGTGACTTGAGATAGGCTTTTAAGGAGGCAGTGGGAAACTGGAGAGGTGGCTCATCAGTTAAGAGTAATCGCTGCTCTTCCAGAGGACCCAGGTTCAATTCCCAGCACCTACTTCTGGTGATTGGCTCACAACCATCTATAATTCTAACTCTTGAAGACCAGACACCTCTGGCTAGTGTGGATACCACTCACACACACACACACACACACACACACACACACACACACACACACACATAATTGAAAATAGCTGTTTAAAGAGACAATGAACTGAAAATGAAGCCATCGTGATGGCCCTAGTGTAATCTCACTGGTAGGTTATATTTTCACTGGTGTTCTTGCTATGTATCTGAGACTGGGAGGCCTGGGTCTTTCTGTTTATGTAGTGGGCCACCCTGGCTACCCCAGCCTCTAAAGTGGTGGTTCTCAACCTGTGGGTCATGACCCCAATAGGGAACACATATCTACACATAGCTACATATCAGGTATTTACATTATGATTCGTAACAGTAGCAAAATTACAGTTGTGAAGTAGCAGCCAAATCATTTTATGGTTGGGGGTCAGCACAATGTCAGGACGGCAGCATTAGGAAGGTTGAGAACTATTGGTGTAGAGGCTCAAGGAACAAAGGAACAGCCTCAAGAACACGGATCATCTTTAAATACCTGGTAAGTCCTTTCAAGAAGAGGGGATTAGAACCCCCAAAGAAATAGCAAGGTTGCTTGCATAGAGGGATCGTCATATGAGGACACAGAGACGACGGCCCTGTGCAAGCCGAGAGACCTTAGGAACCCAAGCCTGCCCACACCTTCACCTTGTAGTTCCAGTTTCCAGAACCTGTTGCTTCTGCCTCCCAACCTGTGGTATTTTGTCACAGTGTCCCAAGCAGGCTAATATTCTCCCCTGAAAAGGCCTCTCAATCTCAAATCTTTGACTCCGTGTGTACTTTTATTCATTTGCTGTGGGAAGAGAAAATGGGGTTGCAGAGACAGAAGGCCTCTTTTCCTCCCTTTCTGCCTCTCTCACTCAAGACTCTCAACTCTGTAGTACAGGCTGGCCTCAAACTCTTACATAGCCTAGGCTGGGATTCCAGATGCAAGCCACCATGCCTAGCTGAAGAAAATCAAAAGGACCTTAGGATTCAGGGAGAAAGGTCAGTGTCACAGTCAGGTGTTCAGGGTGTTAAAGACCTATCCATTTGCCGAATCTAAAAGCAGTTTGAGGAAAGACCAACTTATCCTGGTTTGGCAGTAAAGGAGACAAAGACACTAAGGCACGGACCAAGTTAAAACACACACCTTCTATTCTGACTTGAGGCTGCCTCACCTAGAGGAGCTGGGATCACGTGAAGAAGTGTTCGCCGGGAGTTGGGGCTGGGATAATGCGCATTTACGCAGCGCATGAATACAAATGCTTTTATTCACATGAAATTGCTTCAGAATGAAGGGCTGCTTGAAAACTGACCCCCAAATGGAGCATTTTGTGTTACCAAATAAAATTGCATCCCTTCGGCTTCGAGAAAAATGCATATTGCCCTCATCTGAAATGTGGTGATAATTATATGCCACGTTATTCATCTTGTGTCATTTCTGGTCACATTCAGCATTTGGCACAGAGGCAGTTTAGGGTGTGCTGAAGACAAAGGCAGTCACGCAAAAGGCACCGGGAATATATCTAGGCAGCCAAGGTGACTGGTACAATGTGGGGGAACTTTAAGTGTCGCTTTTTCCCCAGGCTGACACAACTGCAGTTTCCAATGTTGTCAGTGTAGGAGGGCCAACTTTGACATGCTTTTTAAGGGCAAGAGAAGAGAGGAAAATGGGAAAAGAAGACAGACTTGAAGAATGAAAAGACGGGAGGTGGGTATGTGGTGAGGGTCAGCCTGAAAAGACACGGGAGCGAGGGGAGTACTAGTTATTAGCGCAATAGTGTTAAGGTACTAGCTACAAGCTGGGCTAGTTGTGTGGTTTGTAATAAACTACCACTAAACTTAGCCACTTAAAATAACAAACATTGGGGATGCTACAGCTTGAGGAGTATGAATGCAGAGTGGCTTAACTGGGAAGTTCTGACTCAGGCTCTCTCAAGAGATTGTGGGTGACTGAGCTCACAGTCATCTGAAGGAGCTGCTTCCAAGATGGCTGCTTCCAAGGCTCTCAGTGGGAGGCTTCAACATGTGTCCTTCTAGGATGGCTCCCTGGCTCATGGGGTGGTTGGCAGGAGCCACAGAAAGCCTGCTTTGCAGCTCAGTCACACCACCACTGTCATGGCTTGATCCTCGCCCCTCAGGTCTGGGTTGCCAGATCAGCTGATGACTACATTTGTGGTCAAAAAAGTGAGGAGCGCTTGTCCCGTCACACAGTACAGGACCCACACCCAAACTACGGTGCTTCCCACTTTTACTCTGGGTCTTCCTGCTTCAATGAACCTAAATTACATAATCTCTAACAAGCATGCCCAGAGGCTAAATAATCCCTCACAGGTATAATCTCCTAGGTATTTCTAGATCCTGTGGCATTGTTGACAATTAATGCCAGCCATCACAGAGCCCACAGTCTTCTTTTTGGGGGGGTAAACTAATGTCAGAAGGATCCTCCAGTCATTTTGCTCTGTTCTGCTTGTTAAAAGTGAGTTCTTAGCACAGTCTAGCCTTAGAGGGAGGGACTGTAAGGGTTCAATACTAAGAGGTAGGGACCATTGGGGCTCTCTTAGAAACTGTCTGCCACAGCTCTTGGCCAGTTTTATCGTCCAAGAAGGTCACAGACAACAATTTCATGTACGGAGCTTAGAAGATCTTGGCTCTTGTGTTGGCATTCCTGATGGGGGACGTCCTTCTGTATATATGTTTCTCTTATTGGTTGATGAATAAAACACTGATTGGCCAGTATAGGCAGGGCTACCAGATGAGGAGCAGTCTGGGGAGAAGAGGGGGAGAGAAGCCGCCAGGGAGATGCCATGTAGCTACTGGGAAGGTAGGACACCTGGACATTCTTGGGTAAGATAAGGTCTTTTGAGAATACATAGGTTAGCAGTTATGGGTTAATAATTAAGAGACAGCTAGCCAGTAAGAAGCCTAAGCCATTGGTCAAACAGTTTATAATATAAGTCTGTGTTTGCTTGTTTGAGGTTAAATGGCTGTGGGACTAGGCGGGACAGAAACTCTACAAATCCATTGCCTGCCTCTGTCTCACAGACTCAGTTTCACCATCTGGAAAAGAAGGCCAGTAGTGCTGACCATACAGTTAGCTTAGTGACTGCAGTTGCTAAACGCTACAAGTTGGAAGAAATTATAATTGGTGGATGATAAGAACATTTTTCTGGAGTCCTTGCTATGAATCCAGATGATGGGGAGCTTTACTGGGATGGAATTTCCTGGCCACTTTAGTCCCTAAAGTCTTTTTTTTTTTTTGAGACAGGGTTTCTCTGTGTATCTTTGGAGCCTGTCCTGGAACGCGCTCTGTAGACCGGGTTGGCATTGAACTCATAGAGATCCACCTGCCTCTGCCTCCCGAGGGCTGGGATTAAAGGCGTGCATCACAACCACCTGGCTGCTCCTAAAGTCTTAAGCAGAGCAGTGAACATCCGAATAACTATTAAATTACCAGATATCTGCTTGCTGACACTGAGGACTAGTGATACTCTGTGGACCCCAGCACAAGGTACAGTAAACAGTGAGTGGCAAACCCTACCCTTGGAAGTTAGCCTTTCAATTGAATCCCTATGGTTTCCGTGACTCCTCCATCTCTTAACTGTCCCTAAAGTGCAAGAAAATCCTTGACCAGTTTGGTATTTCCAGATGATAATCTCTTTTCTTCTTCTTAGTATTTGCTATTTCCCCTTCTGAGAAATCAATATTTGCTGGTGTCTGCTAGTTCTGTTGACCAGCAGTCCTAGGAAGAAGAGAAGATGAGTGAGAATTCCCAAGTCTGGCAGCAGCAAGGACAGATATATACCTGGCCTGGCCTTGCTGGCAGGTAGTGCTGCGTGAGGGCTGTGAGGAAGGGCCTGTGGCCTCTGGTGCGGTCATACTCATTTTCCTGAAACTCCCATGGTGCTCTGGGATGGGCCGTCACCAGCAATGCTAAACAAAGCTGAAGCTGATTTGGGAGGCCTGGTAATCTCAGTTCCTCTCTAGCTTTGTCATTTATTAGCTCTAGGGCCAGATGGCAGCTCCCACTGGACAGGGCTTTGCCTGCTCTCTGCTACTGTATCTTTAGCTCCTGGCGCAAGCCCTTCCTACAACTCATTTTAATTTAATTTTTAATTAAAACATAATTTCCATACATTGAAATTCGAAGAAGGCGCTCAGTTTGATGAGTCTGAGCAAGTGTATGTGATGGTAAAAATAACCTCACCCAGAGCACTCCCTCCAGCCCCCACCCAGAAAAAGCAGCACCCTATCCTCTTTCTGAAAGCCCATATTCTGATTTTTTTTTACCACAGGCTAGTTTTGTTTCTTCTTGAATTTTCTAGAAATGGCTTACAAAGTGTGCTTTGCCCCTCATTTTTTGGCTTGACATAGTATCTGAGAGTTCTTCAGGCTGCTACAAGTCTCTGAAACAGCACGTTCCTCTATACTTCTAAGTAGTATTCCATCACAAGGCTCGACCATAGTTTGTTTCTCTAGTTTCTAATGAGTTGATATTTTAGTGTATTCCAGTTTGGAACTGTTACGAATATATTATTTTGTTTTGTTTTTTGAGACAGGGTCTCTCTTGATAACAGCTCTGGCTGTCCTGGAACTCACTCCATAGACAAGGCTGACCTCAGAACTCACAGAGATCTGCCTGCCTTTGCCTCCTGAATGCTGGGATTAAAGGCGTGTGCCACCACTGCCAGCTGAATATAGTATTTTATAAGTGTTCCTATGCAAATATATATTTTTGGGCCTTGACTTGTGTGTGTGTGTGTGTGTGTGCGTGTTTCTTTGGTTCTTTTTTGTTTTGTTTTGATCTGATGCTCAGGTTGGCTCGCTAAGCAGCCAAGTTGCTGATCCATCTGCATCTACCTCTTGAGGGCTGGAATCACAGTCGCACACCATCGCACATAACCCTGGCTTATTTGTTTATCTGTCTTTTTTGAGATAGGATCTTATTATGTATCCCAGGCTAGCCTCAACTTTTTGATTCTGGGGCTTGTGAGAAGGCTCGGTGAATAAAGGTTTATCTAGTTTGAGCCCCAACACCCACCCACCTGGTAGAAGGAGAGAAGCAACTCCCACAAGCTGTCCCCTGACCTCCACATTCCATTGTGCTGTTGGCTTGAAGCTTGCCTTACACTTTGCCTGGGATGTGTGTGTGTGTGCAGAAGGGGCAGCTGCTTTTGACTGTGGGATGGAGACTGTAAACTCTGGGTTTCTCTTTTCTCTTGTGGATTGAGCCTGGGGCCCCTGGATGATGTCTTTCTCTTCTTCCTCTTCCTCCTTTCTCTCTCTCTCTCTCTCTCTCTCTCTCTCTCTCTCTCTCTCTCTCTCTCTCTCTCAGTAGCTCTGTCACTCTCCACTCTGTTGTTCCCTTGACATTGAACCTGGAGCTAGGCTGGCAGCCAGTAAGACCTAGAAAATTCTCCTGTCTGCTTGTTCCCCATGATGTTAGGGTTACAGGGGTCCTCATGGCCACTGCTGGCTTTTTTCTGGGTGCTGAGGATTCAAAGTCAGGACCTCATGCCTGCCCAGCAAGCTTTCCTACCTGCTGGGCCATTTCCACAGTAACCAAACATCTTTAGTTTTATTTTGGCAAAAAAAACAAAACAAAACAAAACAAAACAAAACAAAAAAAAAAACATGTGCCTAAAGGGAAAGTCATCGTACCAGAAAATGCTGTTTTATGTGTATATTTTTTTCCCTTGATGGGGTCTCCTGTATCTCAGACTGGCCTTGATCTCATTAACTAGTCCAGGATGACCTTGATCTTCCTGCCTCTGCCTTTCAAGTGCCAGGATTACAGGCTTGTGGCACCTGGGGATTAAACCTGGAGCTGTGTGCATTCTAGGCAAGCCACCTACCAACTGAGATATGTCCTCAGCTCCGGGGCATTGATTTATGTTTGGTCTGTCCTGGTCATGTTGGTGGTCATTGTGTTGGCGGACAGGCCGCATGCCGTAGAGCTGATTCAGTCAGCTCTGAACTCATGTGGAGATCCTTCCCGAGTCCTGTTCTGTTTCCCCCTTCCCCCACCTTCCCCAGGGCTGTCTTAGAAGAGCTTCGGGGCAACTCCCTTTCCTGGTGACCCTTAGTAAGATCTCAGCATGAATGGTCACTGTAGTCTCAACACTGCTCTGATCAGGCTCTGCCAGGGGACAAGCAGCAGGTGAGGGTTTTCGTCTGTGGGAGCTGGCTTCAACGCTCTTGCCAAATGTTACAGTTCACTTGTCTGCCGTTTTCTCCTTGTTGAGACAGTGTCTCTCTGTGCCACCCCAGCTCTCCTGGTCTTGACTGTGTAGTCTGGACTGGCTGAGGGCATGACCACTACACCTGGCTTTTTTTTTTTTTTTTTGAGACAAGGTTTCCTTTTGCAGGCCAGGCTGTCTGCTAAAGGCTTGTTCTCCAGGGTGGCACTATTGGGAGATGGTGGACTCTTTAAGGGGTGTGTCTAATGGGAAATCCTTAGGTCACTAGGGGCTGTGCCCTTGATGGGGGTTTCATGGCCACGAAGAGAGTAGTTTTGCTCTCACAACCCCAGCTCTGTGGGCCATGTCATGCTGTGCTCCCTAAGGCCCAAAGCAACAGGACTGATCCACCATGGACTGGAACGTCCAAAGCTTTTGTCTTTTTCAGCTCTGTTAGATATTTGTTACAGTGATGGAAACTGATGAGCAATTTCTAAAAGTTTAAGTATGGCAGGTCAGGGAGATGGCTCAGCGGATTGAGACACTTGCTATCAAATTTGATGAGTTGAATTCAATCTGTGGGACCCTTGTGGTAGAAACGGAACCAACTCTTGCACATTGTCCTCTGACACACATGCTATGACGTCTGTGTGGCCCCCCTACCCCGTTTGCCTGGTGTATACAGGGCATGGAGTTCCTTTCACCCACAGCACAGGGGTCTTTTCATGGTGCCATACATAACTCCCTCCAGACTTAATCTTAGAAGTGACAAGTGAACCACTTATGCCATACGCTTTGGGCCATACAATGTGGGAGGGGACTCTTCAGGGTAGAATCTTTATGGTCCACCTTCAATTCTACTTACCAAAAAAAAAGTAGTGCTGGAGAAAAGAAGGGAAAAATCTCTCTGTCTCTGTCTCTCTCTCATAGCCAAAGTCTGTTGTAGCCATCCAACATTTGTGTGATGGTCCTATCGTCATAGGGGATCCAGGCCTCTTCCAGCTTGGTTTCTGACAAGCTCATGTTCTAGTTCAAGTTCTCCTGTTACCTGTACACTCCTGCCAACAGAAAGAAAAAGGGTCCCTTTCCCTTTGTCAACATATTCTAGAAGTTGTCCTAGAACATACCACATCTACTTCCACCCTTTGAGACAGCAATGTCCCAAGAGGACATGTCTAGCCTGCAGGAGAGGCTGGGAATATGGTCATAATCTCACATCGTCTTTAGAGAATCCAGAGACTTTGTGACTACCAAGGTCTAGAATGAATGTCAGGGTCATGGTGGGGGGCGGTCAGCTACCAAGCTCTGTCCCTGGTAATCCAACGCAGAGGCAATGTGCATGACTGTGTACACACGGCTTTCTTTGGAGATGAAACACAAAACATCTCTGCCACTCCCAGGTGTGAACTGTGTTGACTTAGCCTCCACAGCCAGGGAGGGCATCCTCTGTGAGGGTAAGGGACAGAGTTAGTGCATTTCCTCAACTGTGCTGGTGTCTGCCGTGGATGGACCTCGCTTTCCCTGGATGACATCACACAAAAGGCAAGGCTGGTGTTGAAGGCTATGCTGAGAGAACCCCCATTGGCGGCTGCAGGAATTGGCAGATAGTGTTCATTCGAATTCCAAATCAGCTTTCCCCAGTGGAGATTTCAAATGCCTCGTTACAAACACACAGGCATAGAGCCATTCTCAATGCTATTCAGATTAACCATACTCCTAGAGCTGAAAAATGGCCCAAGGTTAAACCATACTGAGATACTACTTCAAATCCACTAGAATGACTAAGATAAAGAAGATACGATACCTATTGCTGACACCGGTGAGAAGCAAGGACAATTGCTCAATGCCTCTGAGGATGTGAGACAGGATGGCTACTTGGCAACACAGCTTGTCAAAATCTCTAAAGTCACACATGTGTGCACTGTAAGCTCTGGCTATCCTGCTCTCTTGTACCCTCCAGTACACATGAAAACATTTTGTCACAAAACCAGACTAGAATGAGAATGTCATTGTACCTGGTGTGGTAGCTCATGCTTGTAATCTCAGCACTCGGGAGGCCGAGGCAAGACAAACACCGCGCGTGTAAAGCTTGCCTGGGCTACACAGTGTGTAAGACCTTGTCTCACAGAGCCCCAAACTGGAAAGAGTCCAAATGCTCACTAGGATTTGTGGTACATGTATGCAGCGGAAGGCTACTCAGCATGTTATTCTCGGACACACCTGGATGAATCTTAAGAAGAATGTGCCAGTGAGTGTGGAGCTGTACATATGAAGTTCGAGAACGAGCCAGAGAAGCTGTGGGAAGAGAAATAGGGTGTGAGAGAAAGGGATGGCGACAAGAGGCTAGATCTTCACAGTAGTGTGGGTTGTGTGAGAATCAGCGTGTGCCCAAACTCCTTACACTACAACAACACTTCAGAAGGGCTTGATAGTGCACACCCAATCCCAGGTCAGAAGGCAGAGACCAGCATGGGCTACATAGTAAGTCCAAGGTCAGCTTGAGCCTTGTCTAAAAAAAAAAAGATAGATTTCACTGCCTGTAGCCACAAATGTACGGCCAAATGACTCCTATACCCTAGTGAGATCTCCCAGAGTACAGCCTTGCCAGGCAAGAGCTTGACTTGCAGCCTGTGGGAAGCTCGGAGTGGCTAGCACCGAGCTCAGCTTCCCATGGTCCTGATCCCCAGCTCCTGGGAACTCACAAATACAGCTCTTTTCAGTGTTTGGGTTTGAAGCAATTTCTGACCTAGAAAGAGACAAAATGGCCTTCCTGTCACTGCTACAGTCAAAGCCCACCCAGGGGGAGGGGGTGCGATCCGTGGGATAATAAAAAGAACTGGGTTGGGCGAAACCTAGGGGTGGGACGGGAAAGGAAAGGAGGTGAACCCCGAATCACCCTGTATCATGCATCCTACAAGCCATATCCTCACTTTGTGTCTCAATACTACATTTGTACAGGGAGACAGTTGCTGCCTGATGCTGGACCTTTCCCAGGGAGAAAATACAGCAGCGTGGGAGTCACAGGGGCCAGAGCAGTCAATATAAATGCTGTATGCTGCTATAGGCTTTTCTCAGGCTGCTGGTAGGAGGGGGCAGTGACGATGGAATTCCTTTGCCTCATTATAATAATTAGGGCAAATTTTCCATAGAGCAGTCTGCATGCGCCAGGAACTGCATGTGAATTTTCAGTTTTCCTTTTATTTCATTTTTTGGAAACAGGGTACATAGCCCAGGATGACCTTAACCCTAACATATAAGCAGGGGTGATCTTGAACTTCTGATCTTCCTGGTTCTACTTCTGAGTGCTGGGGTTGTAAGCGGGCACCACACACCCAGTTCATGTAGTGCTGGGGAAGGAAGCCAAGGTTTCACTCGTGCTAGGCAAGCGCTCGACTAGTTGACCTATATTGCCAGGGTTTTTGTTTGTGTATATGTGTGTAAGAGAGACCGGCAGGGAGGAGGAATGGGAAAGGGAGCCAGGGAGAGGGAGGAGAGGAGGAGGGAGAGGGAGAGGGGGAGAGAGAGTCATTCTATGCCTAAGGCTGGCCTGGAACTCGGCTGATACTCCAGGGTAACCTCAAACTCATCCTTCTCCTCCTGCCTTGACCATCCAAGTGCTGGCATTTTGATGTGCAGCCACCATGTTTAACTTCATGTGCAATTTTTTTGTTTGTTTTTTGGTTTTTCGAGACAGGGTTTCTCTGTATTGTTTTGGAGGTTGTCTTTGAACTCGCTCTGTAGACCAGGCTGGCCTCAAACTCACAGAGATCCGCCTGCCTCTGCCTCCCGAGTGCTGGGATTAAAGGCGTGCGCCACCAACGCCTGACTTCATGTGCATTTTGAAAACACTGAAATGTCATGTGACTCCCTGCTGGGGTCGTGCTGAAATCTGTTTCATGTACTCAAAAGCCACACCTACATTTCTCCACGGCACCAACCCTACTGCCTCACCTCATGCGCCTGGATGCCTAACATAGGACAGACACTCAGGGCGTAGAAATCACATGGAACACCGCTGGCAGTGAACCTGGCCTCTGCGTCTTACCAGCTGTGTGAACTTGAACCCACCACCTCTGGGGTCTCAGTTTGACCTTACACGATGGAGCTGACCGGGAGCGTCTTGCACTGAAGTGGAGAAGAGCGCACTCCATCCTAAGCCTGCGCTGGGCTCAGTTCCCTGCTGGAGTTCAGGAACCCGGAGCCTCGGCTTCACAGCTGGCCTTCTTCCATCTGTGCTCCCTGGGGCCCCATCACACTTCTGGAAAGCATGGCTGAACAGAAACCTCATCTGTTGCCAACCGCCTCTCCCCACCAGCAGGAGAGATGGCCCTGGGACACTGCATCCCTGAAAGGACCCTCTTCCCTTAGCCTGAGAGTCCAGTCCACTCTGATTGGGCGGGTGGCACAAGGCCAAGGCTGAAGCTTGGGGACTGTCCCTCAGAGAGAGTCCCCGGCAGAACTGTTATCTTAGCAGCACCTGCTTGTTTATTTAGGAGCAGAAAACCTTAACCAAATGATAGTCACACTGGGCTTTGACTGGAACAGGGTAGGACGGGCAGGGCCTGGGATAAGCACAGCTGCCTCATCTGGGGAGGATGAGAGTCACAACCCCCTCCCCTCTGTGTCATGTCCCACCCCTGACACACTCCTGCAGTGGCTATCACTTCTCAGCGGGTGATTGCTCTGTACTAGAATGGAACTCATCCTCCCATATAAAGCTGGGAGAAACAGAGGCCAGAAGTACACAGGACACTGTGGAAATTGCCAAGAAGAGAGAGAAGCTACAGAGGAGCCTACTTGTGGCCTCTGTGACAGATATACGTTACCCTGGCTGATGCCTAAATGATTTGGATGCGGAATGTTAGATCTGCATCCTTCATCCATCCTTTCAAGTATGCCTCTAACACATCAAGCCTTCCCAACCCTCAACACATGGTGGGTGTGATGGGGCCAGGCAGGCAGGCAGGCAGGCAGGCACAGGCAGGCAGGCAGGCAGGCAGAGGCAGGCAGGCAGAGGCAAGCAGGCAGGCAGGCAGGCAGGCAGGCACAGGCAGGCACAGGCAGGCAGGCAGGCAGGCAGGCACAGGCAGGCACAGGCAGGCAAGCAGGCAGGCAGGCAGGCAGGCAGGCACAGGCAGGCACAGGCAGGCACAGGCAGGCACAGGCAGGCAGGCAGGCAGGCAGGCACAGGCAGGCACAGGCAGGCAGGCAGGCAGGCAGGCAGGCAGGCAGGCAGGCAGGCACAGGCAGGCACAGGCAGGCACAGGCAGGCACAGGCAGGCACAGGCAGGCACAGGCAGGCAGGCAGGCAGGCAGGCACAGGCAGGCACAGGCAGGCACAGGCAGGCAGGCAGGCAGGCAGGCACAGGCAGGCACAGGCAGGCACAGGCAGGCTCAGGCAGGCAGGCACAGGCAGGCACAGGCAGGCACAGGCAGGCTCAGGCAGGCAGGCAGGCAGGCAGGCAGGCTGTCATAGACTTTGGTCATACCTGCTCAGCTCTCCAACACCTGACCTCAGCCTTGCTTCCCTGCTCTATGCCCACCTCATCTTAGGAGTGGCTAGCACATGTATCCAGCTCTCCAAGTAGCTGAGCAATGACTCTTCCTTTCCCAGAGGTCCAAGAGCAAGGTGTTAGCAGAGCTGGCTCTTGGAGACCTATTGGTTTGCAGTTGTCTGCCTTCTCAGTAGGCTCTCACATAGTCTTCCCTCTGGGCACATAGCCTCTTGGTGTCCGTGTATCCCAATTCCCTTTGTACAGGGAAGCTAATCAGATTATGATCTACCCTTATGGCCTCGTTTTCACTCCATTGCCCCTGGTAAAAGCCCTATCTGCAAATGCAGCCACATTCTAAGGTCTTGGAAGATAGGACTTCAATACAAATGAACCCACAACATTCTCAGTGTGGTGTGGTGAGTAATGGAATTGACTTAGGATACAAACTGCCCAAGAGGCAGTCAGACCTGCCAGGAAGATGGACCCCAGGTGTGTGTGTGTGTGTGTGTGTGTGTGTGTGTGTGTGTGTGTGCGCTCACGTGTGCACGCAGGCATGCACATGCTGATTGTGGTGGCAGCCAGAGGACAACTTTGGGTGTTGCTCTTTAGGAGCTGTCTCCTTGGTTCTTCTGAGACCGTTGCTCACTGACCTACCACTCACTGGGTAGGCAAGGTTTGCTGGCCAATGAACTCCAGCCTGTGTCAAACTCTCCAGTGCTGGGGTTATGAGCACACAGCCATGCAATGGCTTTGTAAATGTGGCCTCTGGTGATCAGACTCAGGCCCTTGGACTTGTGAGTACTTTACTGACATCTCCCCAGCCTCGTTTAGCCCTTAAAAACATTTTAATTTTTAAATGATATCTGTATGTGTGTGGGGGAGGTGCATTGTATTGTGTATAGGTGCCTACAGAAGCTAGAGGCGTAGGTCCCCCTGAGAGCTGGGGTTACAGGCAGTTGTCACTTGAGGATGGTGCTGGCAATTGAACTTGGGTGTTCTGAAAGAGCAGTCCAAGCTCTGTACACACTGTTCCTTCTCCCCAGCCCCTTGCTTAGCCTTCTAAAATTCAGGCAGCTTCTGCTTTGGTCTCTCAGAGCCCATGGTCTTCACGTCAGAAGTTTAACGGCACTGCTTGAGAGACTCCCATGGGTGATCATAATGCCACATGGAAAATGAGAGGCCTGGTTAAGCTAACCTCTGACTCCCCTGCCTAGACACTAGGCACATAGGAGAGGAGCCATTTTGGATTCTCCACCTTTTAGACAATTGGTAGCATGTGACCCCAATCAGTGCCACCCTGGATATGCTCATCCACCCAAACCTTGCCCCAAATCCTAATACCCCCACCATCATTCAAGGTAATAAAGCTGTGGTTGTTTTAGCCTCTAGGTTTTGGATTTATTGGTTAGACGTAGAGTTAGCTGGACTATTTGGTGGCTACAGAAAATCTGTTATGGGAGTGGAGTGAGGTTAGGGAAATCTTTGTGGCAGGCTGAGGAAGAAAGATCATTGCCTTCCTGGAGAGGGCTAAATGAGCTAGTTCTCTCTCTTCCCCTCATTTTATGTCTTCTGGAGTCTGGGATACCCTGGGCTGGGCCCAGAGGCCGAGGGAGGGTGAAGCAGAGA
This sequence comes from Mesocricetus auratus, assembly GCF_017639785.1. Taxonomy (NCBI): domain Eukaryota; kingdom Metazoa; phylum Chordata; class Mammalia; order Rodentia; family Cricetidae; genus Mesocricetus; species Mesocricetus auratus. The sequence goes on from NW_024429213.1 coordinate 9,618,491, forward strand.
GGAAGAGCCGCCATTTTGAAGATGTACCATGGAACTGCAGAGTCACTGACAGAGGAAATTCTTTTTCGTGCTGCCAGGATGCCCAGTGGCCTAGGTCACACCAGTACGAATCACTGTTTGTTTGGTTTCAGACCTGTATGTCCCCAGCCAGCCTTCTTTCCCTGGCCTAATACTGTCTGGGAAAGGTTGACGGTGGATGGGGTGGGGGCGGGGGTCTGACAGATAAGGTACCCCAGGACAAGCTGATACAAGGAGGTCCGGCAGTAAGCCAGAAAGTATGGAAGGCAGGCCGGAAGCAGAAGGCCTTGGTTGCTTCTGCACAGAGGGATCTGGACATAGGCGACTGTACCAAAGCAGCAAAGCACGTCTTAGAAGGCCAAATCAGAGGACAGCATAGATACCTCTGAATGTCTGGATGGCGTTAGATCTGAGGACTGGGAACCTCGACAGTATGTGTAAAGAAGTCCCCCTCCCCCACCCACGGCCAACGGGAGAAGAGGGGCATTTCTGACTTGGCTCTGAGGCCTGGGATAGGCTGTGCACATGTGAACTCTAATCACCTCAGGTTTTGTTTTGTCGGGGCCTCATGCATCCCAGGCTGGCCTTGAACTTACTGTGTAATCAAGGATGACCTTGAGCTTGGATCTTCTGCCTCTGCCTCGCTTCCCCAGTGCTAAGATCGCAGGTGTTCACCACCATGTCCAGCTTATGTGCTGCTGGTGACTGAGCCTGGCGCCTCCCAGGTGAGCACTCTACCAACTCTTTGTGCATTTCAGTGAGAAAGTCTCTCTCTCCTTCCTTCTCTTCCACAAGCGTTTGATTCTGTGCACCACTGAATGGCACCTGTCCTCATGGGTCAGGTAGTCTCATAGGCAATGCTGCAGAAAGCTTTTCTGGAGAGTTGTTTTCATATATCCCATCCCACGTGGTCTTCTGATTGGACAGTTTCTTTCAGTGTGTGTGTGTTTTTTTTCATGCGGGTGGGACCAAACCCAGATCCTCTTGCTAAGCCACATACCCCCAGTCCAGTTAGCTGTTGGCATTGCTTTACTGAGCTGTGCCTTTTGTGGGAGTGGGGAAATCATTGGGCCAGTGATGATGGTGGCCTAGTGACACTGGTTGCCACGCTGGCCAAGGCTACACATAAAGGCCTTGTATAGGGTGTGTGAGTCCATCCCCAGCCAAGCTCCTGGTGTGATTCACCGCGGCTGAGAGGGGACTCAAGTCCTCTAGCTTCAACCTCCCAAATGAAGTTCTCTAGCCCCAGGTGATGTTGGATGAAGTGGAAAGCAGCTGTCTCCGCCAAACCCTGAAGAAATGTTAGCATTGGCAAGCAAAAGAAACGTTATTGCTTGAAACCATTACATTTTAGGTCATCTGAAACCCACCAGTAGGCACTTGGAACTGGAGGCTAGACAGGTCAAAGAAAGAAAATGTGTGATAGTCTCTTCAGTAAAGGTGTATGCGTTCATTACACAAAGAGCCAGCTTTGACTTGCATGAGCACATGTATCCATGTGTACTTACATGAGTGTGAGCTGGGGGCGGGGTTGTCAGAGTGTCATGGGAGACACGAGTCCGGAAGCAGATATTTCCCACGGATAAAAGTACATAGACAGCGAGAGTTGCTAGCTCATGCCTGTAATCCTAGTACTCAGGAGGTCGAGGCAGGAGGATGGCTGCTACTTGGAGCAGCCTGGGCTGTAGCACAAGATCCTGTGTCACCTCTACACATCGAGGATTGGGGGGGAGGAGAGGCAGACAGAGAGACAGAGTCAGAGGAAGACAGAGACGCACAGAGAGAGGCAGAGAGAGATGCCTAGCTTGAAGTGACAGAGGTCCCATATCCCTGAGTGCAGGTAGTGAGGCTGGGACAGTAGCTAGGCGGGAGGACAGGGCTGTTATCACCGGAGGGGGCTGGCTTTGGTCTGTCTGCCTGCAGCAGCTCAGTCCAGGATTCAGCTCTCAGTGCAAGATCCAGCTCTCCTTTACACATTATTTTCCCCTAATTGCATGTGAGGCTGGTGGCTGCCAGCCAGGCAGGGCCCTCAATCACATTAGGGAGGCATCTACTAATCTCCCTGCAGGGGGTGGCGGCTGCGGGATGCTTTCCTGTAGGGAGATAACTCCAGGCAGGCTCAGTGGCTTCTGAGGGGTGGGTATGGGAAGCTCATTTTCTCCCCTTCGTTCTGAGGGGCCTGGTCCTCCACCTTCAGCCTCAAATTCAGGTTCTTTTAGACATCAACTAACTGAGGGAGGTCCTAGGTCCTCGGGTAGCAGGGCTGTGGAACCCTGGACCACCCCTAGAGCCTTGGACCCTCCCTACAGCAGGCAGTGGTGATCCGTGCCTTGTGTGAGGCCCAGGAGTGCCGGGCTGGCTGAGGTGAAGCAGGGGTGGGGAGGCTGGAAGACATGCTCTGGGAACTGGCTCTTCTCTTGACGATAAGCGCCAGCCCTTTTCATAAACCCTTCCCGAGGATCCCTTCCTCCTGGTTGCCCACACCAGACCCCACAGCCTCATCTGGCTCCTTCGTACCAATTTCAATGAAAGAGTGTGGGGGATCTTGGAAATGGCGTCCTGTAGGTCACAGATGAGCACTGGCTCTGTGTGGTTCCGGCGTGGGGACCTCTCATCCCTGGGCTCCTTTGTTTTCCCAGCAGCCTGAGAAGAAAGATGTTCTCTCCATTTTACTGGTGAACAAACTAAGGCTTAGAGAGGGTACATGATTTGCCCAAGGCCATTGGTGAGTCTTCTAGACCTAGAACTTTGTGCTTTGCAACATATCTGGATGCAGCTGCAGACACTAAGAGCTGTGTCTTATTCCTTTCGTCTGGTCTAGTGGTTAAGAACACAGAACTCTGGAGTCCGGCCATTTGGCACACACCTCTCTTCCACCTGTATGACCTTGGGTAAATTACTCAATCTCTCTGGGCTCCCTATCCCTCTTGATCTCCAAAACGGGGCTGGCACTAGCCCCTATGCGGGAGCTCTGCTGAGAAGGTGAGTTAATACTCCGTGGGCGAGAAAGGTACTCGGTGTGCTAGTGACCTGATCTCCCCCACAGTAGTCTCTGTTACTCAGCCTAGCCAGCACTTAGCCACCGTATCTGATTGCATGACGGGTGGCCCTGATTATAACATCTATGTCCCTGGTTAGCCTGTGAACTCCTAGGAGGCAGGAGCCTGAAAAACTTGTAGCTGCCTCCTAGAGACCCTGACTCTCACCCCGAGGTCTCTCACCCCGCCCTTACCCTGCTGCTCCTCCTCATTGGCTGCTCTGTTCTCTGTGACTGTGGATTGACAAAGAAAGGAATTAAAACTGGCTCCTTGTGGTTGGCTTGTGACTGAGGGGGTGGAGCAATTGTCTAGTATATGTGAGGCCCTGGGTTCCATCCCGGGCATGGTAAACAAACAAGCAAACAACAAAGAGAAGCTGCCTTCTGCTCTTGGACTTCCGAAACTAGGGAAGAGGGGGTCAGGGGAAAGGGTGGGGGGTATGGTGAGCTCGAGCTCAAGCGTTGGTCAGGGCCCTCCAGGGAGCCGGGGTACCTTGCCTCACCACTATAGGTAGCCTAGGCAAACCCTGGACCCTGTGGCCTTCAGTGGTTCCCAGAATCGTGACAAATTGTCCTTGTCTTCCGGGACTCTTGGTTCTGGGCGCCTTGTCCTGTCCTGTCCCCCGCAGCTCTACACACAGTGCTTGGCAAAGAGCAGCCCAGACACACTGCAGAGAGCCTGGCAGCGTGGAGCTGCATTCTAATGCGGAACTTCCCGCTCCGTACTGCTGCCTGGCCTCCATTCAGCCTGCCACCTCAAAGTCAGTCAGCAGACTTGTGGAAAGGCCCAGAGGACAGCCTGTGGAGAATTTAGAATGGTCACAATCATGCTTCTCGGGCCACGGGCAGGGACAGCTGAGGTAAGGGAGGTAGGCCTCAACTATATATATATATCCCAAGGGATAAAAGGATGAGGCTTGTCAGTTGTGTGGTGTGGAGGGCAGCACTGTCATGGAGCCTTGGGGTCTGGCAGGACGGGTCCAAATGCACAGAGTACAAGGGAAGCTCTCTCTCTGCTTACCACTGAATGTGTCCGCCCCGGGGAAAGGTGTTTAGCTGGCCAGCCTTGGGTTTCTGCTGCGTGTTCCACAGTGCTCCTTGTTTTGCCTGATGACTTTTCGAACCCCCAGGCTAGAAGACCTTAAAGGTCACCTTGTTCAAATCTCTGTCCCCAGCTCTCTGCCTTTCTAAAATCTTCCTACTCTACAGCCATGGGAAGTTCTGAAAAGCAAACCTGGTCTCACAAAACCTTCCATGACTCCCCACTGCCCTCTGGAGAAAGTTTGAGCCCCTTAGGTGAGCCACTCTGGCCCAGGTTTACAGTGATGGGGCCAGTGACTGTTCGCCTTTATCTCGTGGTCACCCACATTCTACACCGCGGTAGGCTGAGCTCTCCAGGCACAAAGAACTTTGGAGAATGCTCCTTCTTCGGACTGAGGCTCTTGGAGGGCAAGGGTGATCAAATCTTTGCTGGTTTTGCTTCCTTAAAGCCCAAAGTCATATCTTAGGTAACAATGCCAGGGAAACAGAGCATGATGTGGGGAGCCAGTGGGAGCCAGCTTACACAACACAAGGGGGGGAAGGGGGAAGGGAGCCAGGAAGTCAGGTCTTACTTCTGGAGGGGAGACAATGGAGTGCAAATGGCAGGAGGGCGGGGAAAGTGACAGAGACAGAGAGAGACACACATCAGAAATACAGCGACACGGAGAGACCGAGAGCCTGACAGAGACAGATGCACACACAAAAATACACACACACACACACACACACACACACACACAGACTGACAGAGACACAGAGAGAGACACACACCAGAAATACACAGACACAAAGAGACCGAGAGCCTGACAGAGACAGACACACACACAAAAATACAGAGAGAGAGAGACAGACAGACACACACACACACACAGACTGACAGAGACACAGAGAGAGACACATATACACAGAAAAACACAGAGAGACACACACAGAAACAGAGAGTGACAGAGTCACAGGGAGAGAAAGGGAGGAGTGAACTGGAGCTTTGGGTCCCCAGGCTGCACTAGATTCTCTGGACAGCAGGCAAAGCTTTCCCCTAGGGCTCATGTGGTGACAGATTAAAGTTGGAATTTCCAGGCTGAGTCCTCTGTGTGATATTCCCAGTAAGCTTCCTCCAAGCATTCTTATGCCAGGGGACTCCTTGGGGCCACCAGCTCCTTTACCCTGAGCATTTCTATACAGTCTGGTCCCACAGTGCCTCAAGGAGTGGTGGCCCTCTTCCTAGTCCCTCCCATGTCACCCTAGAGGAATCAGAGGTCCTGAGCGACCTGTCAGGGCTCTGAAATGAGTCACTGAGGAAGAAGGCATATCTTCAACTCCCTTTCCTCTGGAAGGAGACATGTGACTTGAGGTGTGTGTCCATGTGCCTCAGCATTTGTTCAAAAGGACAGGAAGAGGGTGGGGGGGTGTGTCGTGTCTGCTGCGCGGCCTGTGTCCGAGAACGTGCGGAGGGTGTCGGGGATTGACAACACAGAGACTTGTTCAACGATGTAAAGAAAACTTTAAGCAGGCCCCAAAAAGGTTCAAGAAAACTTCCTAAGAAAGGCTCCCACCAGAGAAGCTTCTGCTCTCTCCTCTACCCTGGCTGGTTCTGCTCTGACCCCAGAAACTGATCTGAGCGTGGCAGAAGAGGCGGTTAGTCTCTGGACAAGGTCGAGCTCAGGGTGGTTTCTGCGGGCAGGCCTTTTCCAGGAACTTAATGCCCCCAGGCATTGTATTGTTTTTAGTAAACATTGTCTTACAGCTGCCTACTCCCAGGCAGAAGGGGAAGTGGGTCTCTGCTCAAGGTCTGGTGTTCCCACAGGGGTGCCTTTGTCCTGCAGGCCCTTGAGAGATCTGGCCAAGATCCTGGATACATGTAATTAAACCCTCCCTCAGGTTAGAATTGTTCAGAATGTGGCCTTGGACATGGTGGCTCAGGTAGTCCGGGCTCTGCCTCCAGGTGACACTGCATAAGATGCCCATTTTCTTGAAATCTCCACTTCTAAGCAGTGAGACCTGGGTCAGGCCTGCCTGGGTATTCCTTTACTAGCTTGCTGAGCAGCTCCTAAGGCACAGGAGCCACTACCTGCTGCCATTTCCTGGAGCCTCCCAGTGGCCCTTAGTGAGCCACACCAAGTGACCACACACTGCAAAGAGGAGCTACAGTTAGGTTCTCTGGGTCAATGCCCTTAGGGCCATGCTTCCTTTGGAGACTCCAAGTGATGGTTCTATTCTTGCTTCTTTCTATTTAAGGTACCTTGGTTCAAGATGGCATCATCACTGAGTAGTTTAAGGCCAGCATCTACAAGTCTGTCTGTGTTCCAGCTCGACACAGCTTTCCCTCTAGACTAGTGGTTCTCAACCTGTGGGTCATGACCCCTTTGGGGTCCCATATCAGGTAGCTTGTATATCAGCTATTTCATTACGATTCAGTACAGTAACAACATGGCAGCTATGAAGTGACAATGAAAAGAATTTCATGGTTGGGGTCAGCACAACATGAGGAACTGTGTTAAAGGGTCACAGCATTAGGAAGTTGAAAACCACTGCTCTAGATGCAGGCGGCGGGGCCAGGGACAGAGAGGTTATATCACAGGCAAGGTACCGCTGGAGTTCTAACTCGGCCTGCAAGTCAGACCTGCATGGATTTTCTCTCTGGTTTAGCTCTGCCAGAGCCTGCGGGAGCGGGGGGAGGGGGGCTGGCCTGCCTTCTCAGGCCTCTGTGGCCTCCTCGGGAGAGCCTTCTGGAGCCAGCCTGTGGCCATGCCTGGCTTGACTCCAGTCAGTCAAGCCGGGACTTGAAGATCAGGCTGGACTGTGGTGTCTAAATAAAGGGCGTCCTCTGGATTAGAGCAGAGGTCAGGAGAGGACATGGCTGCAGCTGACCAGCCCGACAGGGTGGCCTTAGTGGCCCATCAGTAGGCTGGAAGAGTGCTGGCCTCCTTCACAAACCAGTTCCACCCTCCAGCTCTCTGCCAGCAGGGCCATGAGGGATCCTCAGGGCTGGGGTCAGCCTGGGGTCAATGCCGACATAAAACCCAGCTGACTAGAGCCAGGACCACCTACATATTTAAACAGATCTTCGAGAAGGAAGGGGCTGTATCCACTCTTGCAGATGGAGAATGAATCTCAATCTGAGACCAAGAACTTTCTTTGCTTTGAGAATTTTTTTGTCACTTTGAGAAGCTGATATCGTGAAAGGCCCCTGCGTTCTACTTTTCCCCTTTTCGCCCTATTGGAAGAAACGGTAGAGCCTGTCCTGTTTGGTTCTAGGGGAAGGTAAAACGCGCTCTCGCTCGCACTGGTGTGTGTGTGTGTGTGTGTGTGTGTGTGTGTGTGTTCGCACTCACATGCGTGCCGGGCAAGGCAAGGGATGGAGGCATGCCATTTAAAAAAATCCAGATGGACCGGCAGAACTTGACCCTGCTCATTTCATATTCCCCATTTTACCCACAGAAAAGGGGAGCCAAAAGGAGCAACATCGGGAACATGGGAAACACAGCCATGGCTGAAGTCTTATCTGGGTTAAAAACCCCAGGAGTGCTCCGCTTTAATTTTTTGGTATAGCAGGATCAAGGAATTGATTCATTCTGGCTATGCTTCCTGTCATTGTTTCTGCTGGCCGTGTTTGATCTGTGATTCACGTGTAGATCTGCTAGCCACGCTCTGAAAGAAATAATATATTCTGCATTGCACTGGGTCAGACTCAACCATGAAACCCCCTTTTTGCTGGGATGATTTCAAAGACACACACACACACACACACACACACACACACACACAGAGAGAGAGAGAGAGAGAGAGAAAGAGGGAGAGGGAGAGGGAGGGAGATATGCAGGCTCATGCACACACACTGTTTGTGTAAAAGATTAAAAGAATAAAAGGCCGTAGCATAAGCACGGTCCCAAGACATGGAGTGGCTATGGCTGTGGCCCTCACCCACTGACCTAGGGCAGCCATGTCCCCTTTGAGTCATGCATGTGTGCACCCCAGCCCTGCAGGCAGGGGCCCTGGCGGCTCTTTGATGGGTGAGGCTATTATTAGTAACAATGGTTCCCAGCGAAAGAGAGCCGTTTTCACAATGCAGAAGTCTTCCTCTTCCTTCGGGTCCCAGGCTGAACAGAGATGAAAATGACATTAAGCAGTGCAGGCACCTGAAGAGATGAAGTACTCCACACCTCCCAGCTTAAATTGGACTGGGCGTTTACTGACATTTTAAGGGCCAGAGGGAAGTCGAAGCAACTGCAGGGGTAACACACACGTGAAAAATGGGAGGCCAGACAGCCTGGGTAAATAAGAGACGTGCCTGGAGTTTTAGCGCAGGGTTGTAAAAGTTGACAAGAGCCGTTTGGACTGGAAACGGCTGGGTGGGTATCGCTGCCAGGTTTTGGCAAGCACTTAGTTGTTGAATACTACAAAACTGAATAGATTTTTTTAAAAAAAGGAGAAGAAAGAAAAAAAAGAAAGAAAACAAGGCTACAAAAGAAAAAAAAAAGGCAATACAAAACCACCCACGCAGAGTCCACCCACTCCTTCCTCTCACACTCCATGCCCTCTCCTTTTGTTTAGATAAGGTGTCCGCTGCAGCTGCTGGCCACCAGCCAGCTTTCTGTCTCCAAACTTGGGGCTTTGGTGCCACACAGGAGACAAGACTCTCTGATGCTGCCGGCCTCAGTGTCAGCAGCACCCCGAGGGTCCCTGTGGCTTTGTGTTCCCAGAATGATGATTTGTTTGACAACGGGCTTTCCTTCCAGACTGTTCTTCCAGCCTGGCACTGCGTGTGAGTCCTTTGAGGCACGACAGGACTGTGGAGAGGAGGAGGAGGCACCTCGGGCCACCAGGTCGGCCAATGTCTAATTATGATGGCCTCATAAAGGAAGCCCAAAGCCAGTCAAAGGCACTAACGAAACCTGTCTCAGCTCATCAGGGCTGAAGAAGTTAAGTGCTGGGCAAGCAAGCCCAACAAACTGGATTTATATTCTTTGGCACACGAAAGATTTTTAATAAGCATGGAGAAGAGCCCCCTACTCCACCTCGCAGGTCTTTCTGGCCTCCCCATTTCAGAGTTCCTGGGGGAGCCGTGAATGGCTCTTACTAACGTTCTGGAAGATTGGAGAGGAGGCTGTAGCTGCATGTTTCCTGCCTTGCCATGCTGTTCTTGCAGCTGTCCTTGGGTCAGGGAGGGTTTCCCTGGTGACCTACACCTCAAGACAGGTCCCATGTTGGTAGGACAGCAGTAAGCAACCCTTCTGGATATGATACTCAGGGATAACTGGATGTGACACCTACCCCAGGCTCTTTTCCGGCTTTCTCCAAGAATCTAGACCCTTTCAACAGTTTGACAACTAGCCTCCAGGCTCCTGAAAGCTGGTGGGAGAGAGCCAGAGGAAGTTACTTTAAAGCTAGCACTTGGAATCAGTATATAGGGTCCTGTCTTCTACAAGGATGACTCTGGGGCTCACAGAGTTTGGGAAAGCAAAGTTAACTTGTCTACCCTGCTTCACCTCCCAAATCATTTCCTTTTCCTTTTCATCTAGAGGTGGGCTTGGAGAGAGCTAAGACATACTGGCCTGCCCATGACAGGAAGGACAGCACTTCAGGACATAGAGACACTAGCCTCGGTTATCATAGTGTGATGGTTTGATAGGTTGTGTTAAAAGCAGGGTGCGTGGCAGGGGGTTGAGAGGGTTTTGTCTAGTGCCACCCAGAGTGACAATGCCGACTGTGGCCTTCGGTTTGCCTTTCCATGATATTTGTGTGATACTTTGATCACTGATTCATTTTGCTGGGAGCTTCAACAAAGATGGCCCAGATACTAGGGTGGGTTTGCCCTGCCCTGAGAAGGAGATACACCCTATTGTCAGTGACTGCTGGATTTGACTTAGCCAATGATCTTTCGAGTTTCTTAACTCAAACTCAAAAGTCAGACTGGAGGACATTGGACGACTGCACCTTAGAAAAAGTCGTGTTTCTGAGTCAGTTCCCATTTGTCGCCTCTAAGTCCCTTGTCTGAGAATTGGCTTTCCGGTCCAGGCTGGCCTCAAACTTGACATTCTCCTGCTTCAGCCCCCCCAGTACTGGGAGTATAGGCATGAGTTACCACACCCAGACCAAGTCTTATTTTCAAAGCTTCTCTGTTATTCCCAGCCAGCCCTACCTACCCCTGGTTTTAAATCAATACAGGTGGATGTGTGGGTGAGGTGGTGTGGGGACCCCTCTCATGGAGGAGGAGGAGAAAGTATGAAGAGGGGAAAGCTCATGCACAGGCCTCATTCCACACTCTTCATGACTGGGCAGCTGCTCTTTCCATCTTGGAATCCTGGGGATCCTCTTCTGGGATTGTGTCACAGGGTTAAGATAGGTGAAGGGTCTCTCACAGAGACCTTGACCTGTAACCTGTCTCTGGAAAGATAAAAAACTTGATGTCAGCAAAAGGGAACAAAGAAATTATGAGCTATAACACCTTGCTTATGCAGAAATGACTTAACATAAGCAACTTCAGGTTTCTGGAACAATCGAGAAGAGCCAAGGTACGGCTGGCATTTTCTGCTCTTAAGTTCATTCTTGCACCAATCACATAAGCACTCAGATTCTGTTTTCACTGGAACTTATTTATCCTCCCTCCCTCCCTCCCTCCCTCCCTCCCTCCCTCTCTTCACCCCTCCCTTCCTTTCTGTCTTTCTATGTATGTGAAGGTGTGCATGGAGACAGCTCAGTGAATCTGGAGCTCACTGATTGGCTAGATTGCTAGATATGGAACTTCCAGGATCTGCCTGTGTTCCCTACCGCCAGAGCTGGGGTTACAGACATGTGCCACCATGCCTGGCTTTTATGTGAGTGTTGGGGATCTGAACTGAGGACCACATGTTTGTAGGACAGGCAATTTTACTGACTGAGCCATCTCCCCAGCCCTGGGACCTCTTTATTTTTATTCCCCACACTTTTATAACATACTAGATGGTTCTAAAATTCCTTCTGTCCCTGCTTTCATTTTCATTTTGACTTCTTGGCTTGGATCAGAACTAGAAGAGAAGAGGAACAAACTGGGGGAAAGTTGAAGAGTTCAGATTTGGCCGTGGACTGACAGGCCCCTGAGGTACCAACACAGCAGGAACTTCAGAGTGAGAGAGGAATAAATAGGAACAAACCATAAGGTTCTGCAAAGATAGGGCGATGGAGGCCCCAACACATGAGCACACAGAAGGTATCTCATCTTTTTTGCATGTTACAGTTGCCCATGTTCGAAATGAGTGGACCACCAACATGACACTAACTGTGTCAGTGCCTCCCGAGAGACAGGGATCTATACAAAATACGGCTTCACTGGGATTTGTTTAAAAAACAAGCGTCCATTCTGTTGAAACCTTGCTTTCACAGAGCAAGAGCTGCTATTCTGTCAACTCATTTCTTTAAAAGAATGCTGAGTAGGCCAGGGAGATGGTTCAGTGGGAAAAAGTATTTGCTGTACAAAAGTCACTGGACTTTCCTGCCCTGCAACATATAAAAAGCTCATCTGTCATCCAGGCATTCCCACCACAAGACGGGAGGTGGACAGGAGAATCACCTGTAAGCGCCAAAGCTCGAGTCCTGGGTAGACTAGAGCACATAGCAGAAAAACAAGAAGGCTCCTTCCTCAACAACAGAGTAGAAGCAGAGAGCCTATCCCTGCAAATGTTCTGCTTGGTCCATGACATTTGTGTCTTCCCTGTCCACACACGTAAGAGAATAAAAGACTGCTTTTCTTTTTGAGTCTGGTTCGTAAGGGGTTAATGTTGTCCTTAAATGTTGCATTTTAAAGATTTCTGCTGGCTATGGGAGAAAATTCACTCAATCTCACTAAGCACAAAGGCGGGACATGTCTTTCAACGTGATATGGAAGAAATGTGCACGTTACAGCCTTCACTTAGAGAACAAGTGACCTGCTGTCCCCTGGCTTTCAGGGAAGGGGGGCAGGTTCTAGAATCAGTAGTAAGGAGCCCTGACCATGGAGATGGGAACTCCTCTGGCCTGGAGAAGCTCACAACAGCACTGGATGGATGCCTGTAGCAGTTGCCCCTAAGCAACATTCTGTTATGGATGGCCTGAATGGCCAGAGGATCTTTTTCCCCTTGGAGAGATAGAAGTCATTTTAGGAATCAAATGTACCCACTTGGAATAGATATCACCAAATTCTATCTTCTCTGGAGTCTGAGCAGAGCTGAAAGATTGCTTATGTCCCTAGATTGTACCCCAGTGTTTGACTCTGACCTCTCTTCACAGTTCATTCCTGGCTGGGCGGTGGTGGCGCACGCCTTTTATCCCAGCACTCAGGAGGCAGAAGCAGGCAGATCTCTGTCAGTTCGAGGCCAGCCTGGTCTACAGAGTGAGCTCCAGGACAGTCAGGACTATTTTACAAAGAACCCCTGTCTAAAAAAAACAAAAAACAAAAAAAACAAGAAAAACCAAAAAAACCCACAACAACAAAAAGCTTACTCCTGTAGACTTCCCACTCCATCGTCTGGGTGACTATGAAGAGTACCTGTCCCCCAGCCATGACACCCCTGAGAACCTCTGTAGTAGAAAGAACTCACTTACTGATTACCCACAGCCAGGCATTTCTCAGGCACTCAGTGGGTATTTATTGAAAGGAAGGAGAGAGGGAGGGAGGGAAGGAGGGAGGGAGGGAAGGAGGGAGGGAGGCAGGGACTAGAGTAGAACAGCACATTGGCACATTTGTTGGCAAAATGGCTCCTGTTGTAGTCACTGGTGGGGAGGGAGATTTCAAATGCTGATACGAGGGATGTTCATTGGGTAGAGGTGCTTGCTGCTTTGATTGGAGTTTGATCCCCAAGATTCTCACGGTAGACAGAGAACTGACTCTGATCTCCACATCATGGCATGCTTGCTTCACCATAATAGATGCTAAATAACTGTAAGATGTGCTGATATGAGCCAGGCTTGGGGACACAGACCTGTCTAGGATTTTTGTTTCTTAGGAGGTTAGGAAGCTTAGGCTAGAGGATTATGTGTTCAAGGTCAGTAGGGGTAATTTAATGAGACCCTGTCTCAAAAACAAACAGTAAAAAGGAAGACTGGGTATGCAGCCTTGCCTAGCCCTGGATGATCTCTCTCTCTCTCTCTCTCTCTCTCTCTCTCTCTCTCTCTCTCTCTCTCTCTCTCTCTCTCTCTCTCTCACACACACACACACACACACGTTGATATCTCTGTCTTAGGAATACAGACTTAAGCAAACTCCCCAGTGAGTTTCATGTGCAGCCTAGGGTAAGAATTACTGATGGCTCCCAAGTCAGAAAGGACAGATCTTGCCTCAATTATCTGTCAGGTGAATGGTGGCAAAACCACTGTGGGCTGCGGTTTGGAGGGCCGAGTATGTGAAGCGGAGAGGGGGAGGCAGACACTCAGGGAAGGGTGGGTACTACCCTCATTTTCACGTCAGAAAATATTGTGCTGAAAGGTATAAATTGCCCTTCGTGCTCTCTCGGTCTGAGCCTGGTATCTTCAAGCCATCTTAGTCTTCCTTGCTACCATTCAAAGATTTGCCTTCACTGAGCCTTAGGGTGACTGATAATCCAGCAAAAAGAGTCTGAGAGAGTTCGCCAGAGCCCAGGAGTTCACTTTTATTTGAATCTTTGGTTGGGAAGGTAGGGTAGAAACCCAGGTGTGGTTATATGAGGCATTGATTGATCGCCACAGACAGCTAGCTGTGTGGTGGCTCCTTACTCTCCAACTTCCAGCCACCTCCAGGCAATCCTGGGACACAATAGTGTACCTGGTCCATCATATTGACTTCCAGTCTGACTGCCTTTGAAGAGAGAGACGGGGCGACCCTCAGCACTAGGTACTTGTTCAGCATTTAGCAAGATCTGGCATATATTCTATATAGTCCTCCTCCCCCACTCCTCCCGCTCATTCTGAGCAGTCTTCCAAGAAAGCTCAACTACAGTGGACTGAAACCCTTGGAGCCAAGGACACTTTGGCTCTGCTCAGCCTTCTGCTGGAGAGGTGGGGGCTGACTCCTCCCACCGGAGCTGGCAGGTTAACCAGTTGGCTCTGTGGATGGGGGCGGGGTGCCCATGCTCTGGCTGAGATGTACTGGTGATGATAATGACTGCTGTGCTTCGCCTGTAATTATGCAGTCTCCACGCCCCCGGGGCTGGCATGGTCTATTTGCCTGTGCTGTTTGGGGGTTGATCCTACTGTCAGCGCTTAGCAAGAATTAACAGTGACGCTCAGTGCACCACAGTCATAACACTAAATCTGATCTGCATGTTTGTGATTCATTAAAAAAGAAAAAGAAAAAAAACCCACTGTTGCTGAACCCGCTCCAAGCCCATCATTGAAAGAAATTATGCTCAGTTGAAAGAGTGATTTGACGTCACCAAGGACCTACGTGCCGGTTCATGAGCTGCTGGAATTAGGAGGCTGTGCTTCGGCAAGTGGAAACGCGATCCAGGCTTGGAAAGCTCTCTGCAGCCAGCAACCTGTTTTCCAGGTGTGGGTTGCTCACTTTCCGGGTTTTGAAGATCCCTGGCAGACCACCACTGGTGACTTATCATGCTCTGGGTCACACCAAGCTACTTCTGGGAGGTGGAGTTTCTTCCCCAGTTTAGTAAAGTCCAAACACAAATGGAGGATGACCGGTTCAAGGATGAAGTTCCCAGCATTCCAAGGTCAAATTAGTTGTGGATGATGGATTGGTGAGTGACTTTTCCTGAGGAGAGGTGGACAGACAGCTTAGGGGACTCATGACAGACTAAAGAAGTGATTGCACCTAAGTCTAGCTTGATACGCTTACTGGGTTACTTACAGGAGTATAGGTGACTCAGAGGCAGCTGAAGCGCTGAAAAGCCCCGCCCCAACACCAGTAACCACTCCTGAAATACACATTCCTGGAGTGCCCGGCCTAACTTGCAGGCAGCTGAGTAGAAGTGTCTCCTCTTGCCCAGTAATTGCTTATTGCCTATATAATGTGGAAAGGGCCTGTGGAGCTTGTAAGTTTGGTGAGCTTCCTGAATCTGGTAAGTCACCCTCCCGAAGCGAGTGTTGCAATGGGAAGCGATGGCTATACCACATGTGTTGCTTGTGGTTTTGTGTGGCACTCCTCTACTTTATTACCTGGATAATTGAGACTTTCCAGGTAAGCCTTGTACTCGAAGGCAGAATTCGTGACGCTAGCCTCTCCTTTGGAGAGCGGGAGGCTCTGTTTTGTGTCGGAAGCTGGCTGGACTCTTGGGGCTCAAGCCTTCTGTGGTTCCATGGACCCCTGAGTAGGTGGTGTTTCTGTGACCACAATGTTGGGTAGTGAGAAATACCACCTTGTCCTGTCTCTTTGAGGCAAGAAAGGAGGAAGAAACCAAATAAGATATAAGGGCATTTGATGTCTCGGCCGCCTGAAGAACTCCAAAACTGAAGAGTAGGCTTTGCTTTCTGTTTTCTTCAAATTTATTTCAAGCTGATACACAAAAACATAAAGCTTGTACATATTATTGGGGTATCACAGCCAGAAGTCCAGAAGTGTTTGTTTCAGCTGCTACTGTTATATGAGCAACTACCCTGATCGTAGCATCGTAAAAACCACACCTGTTTTATTAGGCGCAAAGATCTGTGGGCCAGGAGTTTAAGCAGGACTCAGGTGAGCTGTTCTCTTGCTCTCATGCCATCTGAACTGGCAGTTGTGCAAGGTCTTGTGGGTAAAAGATGGATCTAGTCACCTGGTTCGTGTTTGGTGGGTGTACCATTGCCTGGAGCTTCCTTTATAACAAATATCCCAAGAGAACCAAGGGGAAACTGCATGGCCTTAGTTCAGCTTGCTTCAGCAGTCACATGACCTCACTCAGTCCTATAGAACCAGGTGGATTGAAAAGATCATGATCCTACTCAGGTTCAAGAGGAAGGGATGCAGACCCCAATTCTAACACAAAGAATATCAAAGAGTTGGGGGTTATGTTTTAAAACAGCTGTCATTTCTATTCTTACACACAATTACATTTAGCTTTGTATTTTATAGGTTTGTCAATACGAGTATTAAGATTTCTTTTGATCCTCTCAATAAAACCTTCTGATGAAGGTCACAGGATTGTACCCATTACACTGATGTGGGAACTGAGATCCTGTCGCGTCTGCTGCGCGGCCTGTGTCCGAGAACGTGCGGAGGGTGTCGGGGATTGACAACACAGAGACTCGTTCAACGATGTAAAGAAAACTTTAAGCAGGCTCCAAAAAGGTTCAAGAAAACTTCCTAAGAAAGGCTCCCACCAGAGAAGCTTCTGCTCTCCCCTCTACCCTGGCTGGTTCTGCTCTGACCCCAGAAACTGATCTGGGCGTGGCAGAAGAGGCGGTTAGTCTTTGGACAAGGTCGAGGTCAGGGTGGTTTCTGTAGGCAGGCCTTTTCCAGGAACTTAATGCCCCCAGGCATTGTATTGTTTTTAGCAAACATGTCTTTAGATTGTCTTACAGCTGCCAACTCCCAGGCAGAAGGGGAAGTGGGTCTCTGCTCAAGGTCTGGTGTTCCCACAATTCACCCCTTTTTATTTTTAAATGAGGCACTCCTGGCTTAGGTCAAGTAGGGTCACCCTCCCTTTCCCGTCATTGGGGGACCTTGAACCCCTGTCTTAGGCGGGAGGGGTCTTCCCCACAGGTGGCCCGTCATCAGAGCACCCCAACTTTAAATCATCTGTAACCAACCTTCATGGCTATCGGGATTGCCATGGGCTAGGCTAAGCAATACTTGGTTACGGATCTCTTGCCTCTGGGACAAGGCACGTTTGAGCCCGGCATAAAGCCAGAATGCCTACCGCCACTGCCACCATTTCCAGGACCCCCATTGACATAGCGCCTCTCCATCACCGTACCCATCACCAGATCTGGGCCATAACATTCTACCAGCCTTCGTCTGTTACAAGGGTAACCCACACGTGATTTACATTCTGTTACAAGGGTAACCCGCATGTGACTTAGATTTACAATTTGATAAAGTTACAATTGTTCCAAGATCTGCTCAGGAAAGCATTTAGAAAGTGCACTTGCACAGATACATTAGGTACAATCATTGATGTTACACATGTAGCATTATGAAAAATATGAACAATAGGCTTGTTGCACTATCCACAGAGCACCAATTTGTTCCTGTGGTGATGCAGTTTGTTGATTTAACGTCAGCTGATTATGCGACTTGAGTCAAAGTCTCCTTTTTGTCGCATTAGGACAAGTTGCACCTCTCTAGAAAAATACACTGGCCTAGTCGTGATTCCAGAAACAGGAACCATCAAGTCTGATATTTCAAGTGACCATGTCCTGTTCAATTACTTAAAAGAGGCTTTTGCCCCTCATCACAGTCCATACCAATGTCCAAGTGTTTTAAATGGGTCCTTTTTTTTTCTGTTGGCTTCACAATGAAAACTCATGGGTCTGGAAGGTTGATGCAGCAGGTCTGTTGAGAAACTGGAAATCTCGAACCGACTGTTTTCTTTCTTTCTTGGGCTCTAGATTCGATGACAGCAAGGGTCAGGAACACTGATTTAGGAGATCTCACTCAAACTGGCTTAGGTAGGCTCCCATGGTCTCAGGTCCAGTTTTTCTCTGCTCCATGTCGAAGCTTTTATTCTTTTCCTACAAGAAAACACAAACATGCCCTCGACCCCAAATTAGGGTCTTCTCCACTGTTTAGTGCATGGATGTCTCCATTTGACCTGAGCAATGGTTGCTCAAGTTCCATCATGCCAGAATCTGTCTGAAGCTCACTGGCATTCACATTATAAAATTTTTAAATGAGGAGTGTATTATTTGATGAGTCATGTGGGGACTGGGGACATTATTCCCCCTTTTTATTTTCTAAAAAATTTTCTTTTTGAACTGTTGAAGCTGAACCATAACAGTAGAAGGATTTGTCTACCCTCCTTGGTTAACTATCTAGGTAAATTGGGATTACTACTTAGATTATTTGTAGATGCCCATTAAAAAGGACATATCCATTAAATATTTCCCAAAAACTTCTGAAAATCACTCAAAGATTGTAAACTATACTGTGTCCAAATAACTTTTGAAAATTATTTGAAGTCTGTGAGCAGTCTTTCCCAATCTAACCTATAGAGCTCTCACTAGCTGACAAGGCCTTATTTGTATCTTAAATTTTTCTGTTAAAACATTAACAGACTGGCTGGATGTTCCTTTTGTCTATATTTCAAGCAATCTAGGTAGCTTCTTAACTATTTTTGAAGGGATTTAAGTATCCTTTTAATCATATAAGCAGTTCACACTCACGCATTCACAATCACATTTCATACATACCGGTGTGGCCACACCATACATTCAGAACATACATGCATCTTTCAGTCATCCTTTTTCCCTAGGTCATGATTAGTCTGTTGCAATGAAGCTTCCTTAATTGAAATCTATGTAAAAGAACAACTCCAGCCAATCCTTGAACTAAAAGGGTTAAAAAGTCCTGTATGTTCTTTATCATTCCTCCATTTGAGCTACAGTCATGGGGTACAGCTGTACCTACTCCTTGTAACTGTAGATGCAAGGTAGAGAGGCCAAGCTTTTGGCCAAAAGTTTTTAGAGATGACTCACAAAATAGAACTTAAATGTAAACAAAATTTTCCATTCTATATACCTTTGTCTTTTTCTTTTTCTTTACTTAATACCAGTACCTTTTTACTGTTACAAATTTTTTGTTTCACCCATTTTTTTTTAAATCAGGGTTTCTCTGTATTGTTTGAGGCAGTCAGTCCAGCCTGGCCTCGAACTCACAGAGATCCGCCTGCCTCTGCCTCCCCAAGTGCTGGGATTAAAGGCGTGTGCCACCACCGCCCGCCCAGCTTGTTACCAATTTTTTTTTCCTGTATTATTTGGAGGCTGTCTTGGAACTTGCTTTGTAGACCAGGCTGGCCTTGAACTCAAGAGATCTGCCTGCCTGTGTCTCCCGAGTACTGGGATTAAAGGCGTGTGCTGCCAACACCCGGCTATTCACCCATTTTTAATCCATTCTTCAACCCAGGATATTCCCTCATGCAAAAAGCCTTAAGATTTACACAATCCACCCTCCAATTGAGGGCAATCTCTAGGCTCCCCTTTTTCCCCGACCTTAGTGTCAGGCTAAGGCCTAGAGATTTAATCCAATCCCCCCTCCAACTGAGGGCAATCTCTCAGGGTCCCCTTACTTTCCTGACCTTTGTCAGGCGAAGGCCTGGAGATTTAATCCGGTACCCCTAGCTTGGTACCCCTTTTTAACACATCCACATAGCCTTACTGGCTAGCCTTTTAGATCTCTCAGTTCCCCTTTACTTTCCTGACCTCAGTGGATCAGGCGAAAGACTGGAGATTTTTTATTTTATTTCTTATTTTACCCTTTTTTTTTTCATTTCTTTTTTTCTTTTTCTTTTCTTTTCTTTTTTTTTTTTTTTTTTTTTGAGACTGGGTTTCTCTCTATCCTTTTGGAGGCTGTCCTGGAACTTGCTCTATAGACCAGGATGGCCTCATTCCTTCCTATCTCTGCCTCCCGAGTGTTGGGACCAAAGGCGTATGCCACCAACACCCGGCTCTTTGAATATCATAGCAAACATCCTCCCAATCTGGGACATTTAAGCCTTCCCCACTAATGAACCATGGGCTCCCTCGTTCAATCCATTTTAAAAAGCCTGCCATGGTTGTAGTCCCCTGTTCTTCAAGCAACTTTTTTACGTGATACTGTAATTTAAACTTCCAGGGACTATTTCCCATTGTTTCTTTTCCTATTTTCCTCCATCTGTCCCTGGCTGGCAAAAGGGACGACCCCGTCCACTTACCTCGCTTTCACGATCTCGGTAGGACCTCCAATTGTCGCGTCTGCTGCGCGGCCTGTGTCCGAGAACGTGCGGAGGGTGTCGGGGATTGACAACACAGAGACTCGTTCAACGATGTAAAGAAAACTTTAAGCAGGCTCCAAAAAGGTTCAAGAAAACTTCCTAAGAAAGGCTCCCACCAGAGAAGCTTCTGCTCTCCCCTCTACCCTGGCTGGTTCTGCTCTGACCCCAGAAACTGATCTGGGCGTGGCAGAAGAGGCGGTTAGTCTTTGGACAAGGTCGAGGTCAGGGTGGTTTCTGTAGGCAGGCCTTTTCCAGGAACTTAATGCCCCCAGGCATTGTATTGTTTTTAGCAAACATGTCTTTAGATTGTCTTACAGCTGCCAACTCCCAGGCAGAAGGGGAAGTGGGTCTCTGCTCAAGGTCTGGTGTTCCCACAAGATCCGACGAGGTGCCTTGATTTGCTCAGATTTGCATGTTCAGGTATAATGATCTTAGCCTTGAACTCAGTTTCCCTGATAATGGATTCTGAGACTGGTGGTATGATCATGAAAGATCAGAGAGTTGCCCTTGTTCTTCAGAAGCAGCTGCAGCCCTACCTTAGAAAACAATGTTTTAAAATGTCTGATGAGTTGGGTTGCCACACACCTTTAATCCTAGAACTACAGAGGCAGAGGCAGGTGGATCTCTGTGAGTTCCAGGCCAGCCTGGTCTACAGAGTGAGTTCCAGGACGGCCAGAGCTACACAGTGAAACTCTGTCTCCAGCAGACAAACAAATGAACGAACAAACAACGTCTGATGAGATGTTTGCAGGGGTGGGGCTGGTGGGGTGGGGCGTGGTAGGTGGGAGCTATCTCTTCCCCTAAGGCTGGAGACTGAGCAGAAGCCCTTCTTTATGAAGAACTTCCGGAGCTCATCCTCCTCTGGTCCACCCAGGAAGGTGGGGGTGGAGCAACAATAAAATGCTAATTCGTCAAATACAAATGCGGAGAAGGCAAGCACAGTCAGAATGGCCGCTCACTGGGTAAATATTTGATCAGCAAGTAAAAATTCCAATTTTCACTATTTGCCCAAGGTGAAAAGTATATTAGGGAATGAACGTAATGGGGGTTAAGTGGGCCTGCAGGAGGTCTTCAGGACACCACCCCCAGAAGCCTACAGCTTCTCACTAACCCAAATTATTAGCAAGAGTGGGCTGGACAGCTCCAACAGAGCTTCCGGTGTGTGTCTGAGGCTGCTGGCTGTTCCCCTTTCCCTGACACCCCAGCTTCTCCCTCAGTTAGGAGCAGAGACAGAACATTCTGTTGCACTGCCATACAATCAGAAGTGACTCCTGACTGTTTCCATTGTTTGACGCCATCGTCTGTACTAAGGAGGGAGCCATACTGGCTAGATGTGGAGGGCCATGTAACCGGGAGATTGGGAATGACTTTAAAGACAAGCCAGGGATGAGACTTTGCCCGGAATGGTTAGTTCAGTCCTGCATTGCCCCAGCCCATGTTCTGTTCTTCAGGGCCCTTACCATTAGCTCAGGGAGAGAGGGGTTGTGTTTCAGCAAACCGGGAGCGAGTATCTGGACAATGCATGCACTGTGTCAACAACGCACTTGAGTGGAAGTTGGAGGGCACCTCTGAATTCCCTGGAGGTGAGGCTGTGCGGCTGTAAACTAGTTACAGCTGCTGGCAAAGCTGGGGAGGAAGGGACTGAGCTGGAGGCCAGTGGAGGACCACTTCCGCCACAACTGATGGGCCAAGTGGTGGCTGCTTTGTGGTCCTGATTGGTTTGTCCTATTTAACTGTAGCTGGTCCTGGGCTTTCCAGTGTCCTGGTGGGTGACACAATAAAGGCTAATGACCAGTGCTGCAGAAGGCCATAAGTATCAGGCCTCCTGCAGTGGCAAGCTGTGATGGCTGCTGGTTACTGGGAGGCTGTGCCAGAGTGGAGGAGAATCGCACAAGGGCGAAATCAGAGCAGAGTTCTCCTCCCTGGGCCTTGGGTAATTTAGCAAATCAAAACCACCGGGGTAGGGCTCAGGTCAGGCTGGGTTCCAGACACAGCAGCCTCCAGAGGAACAGTGGGGGGTAACCAGGCCCAGAGGAAAAGAACGAGACTTATCTGTCCAGATGTGCTAAAAACCCTAGAAATCGAGGATGTGGCTGACTCAGAGCAGCGCAGCCCAGATTCTGTTTTGCGCAAGGCCTAACAGCCCAGCTGTGTGCCTTGCCATCTGTAGGCAGCTTCCAACTGTCAGGCGTTCAAGGGCAGCCTCAGCTGCTGAGAATACTTTGCCCAAGGTCATAGTCTCCTGGGGTGGTCACTGTTACAAAGGATTCATGATTTTGGCTCAGAAACTGGACTTTTCTGGACATTCCAGAACTTTCTCCTTATGTCAGTAGGGCCTGCATGTCAGCTCAACTCCCCCCTGTACCTACTTTCCTCCTTTCTTCCTTTCACAGGCCTCTGACTCTTCCTGTAGCCCCAAACCCCTTAGCGTCTGCTTCCAGATTGCCTAGGATCTGACAGAGAGTAGCATGTCTTTTGGTTATGAATTCCATCCCAGAAACCAGCAGGACTGCAGATGCCATTTGATTATAGTCTCTGGGGGATTGGTACAGTTTCCCTTAAATTGTTCCAGAAGTTTCTAGCACCATACATTTCTACTGTACCTTATTTTCACTTGCTTTGAGAGGTTATTCCAATAATCTGAGGCAGTTGTTCAGTGGTAGGGCATTCACCTAGCACGTGTGAGGTCCTGGGTTCCATTCTAGTGCTGAAAAAAGAAAACAGAGGCCTGCCAAGATGTCCTGGGGTGGGGGTTGGGGGGGGAGGCTCTTGACAATAAGCCTCATGACCCAAGTTTGATCCCTGGAATCCACATGGTGGAAGGAGAGAACTAACTCCCTCAAGTTTTGTCCTATGCTCTCTGTCTCTGTCTCTGTCTCTGTCTTTCTCTCTCCCTCTCTCGACCTCCCTCTCCCTCTCTCTCTCTTTCTCTCTCCCCTTCCCCCCCCTCCCCTCCCCCCACAGAGTAATACATTTTTTTAAAAAAGGAAGAAACCACTGTGAGGCAAATGGATGACACTAGAAGAAACCATCCTGAGTGAGGTAACGCAGTCACAAAAAGAGAAACATGGCATGTACTCTCTCATATATGGATTTTAGACATAGATCTGGGGAGTGCCAGCCTACAATCCTATGGCCAGAGAGTCTGGGAAACAGAAACTACATTTAGTGGCTGGTTAAGTACTGAGCTGAACTCAAGAAAGCCAGTATCAGAGAGGGAGGACTGATGATCAAAGGGATTAAGACTGGGCTGGTTTAACCCCCAGAAACAGCTGACCAGACAAAGGTTAACTCTAGAATCCCAGGCATCAGCCTGGGAATCCAGCATGGGACTGATCAAGACCCCCTGAATCTGGGTGTCAGTGAGGAGGCCTAGGTAATCTATTGAGCCTTGGGCAGCAGATCAGTACCCATACCAAGTATACACACGGACTTTGGACTCCCATAGAACAATGTGAGGTGCACTCTCACCCTGAACTCTTGGGAAAGGGTCTAGGCCCTGCCCTATATGAAATGACAGACTATGGACACCCCCATGGAGGGCCTCACCCTCCCTGGGGGAATGAGGGGATAACGGGGGGGGATGCGGGGAGGGCACGGGAGGAGGGGAGGGAAAGGGAGAGGGACCTCGTACTGACTTGTGAAGCAACCTTGTTTCTTATCTAAATTTAAAATGGAAAATAAAAAATATTAATTAAAAACAAAAAGGAAGAAACCACTGTGAGGGACACCCCCAACCCCAGCCTTCCACGTCCGTTTTATTCTCCATGTCATTCTTTCATTCCTTCCCAGCCCACCTTGCCCCATCGCCACCCGCTGAAGCCCATCTAATACCTGCACCTGCAAAGGCCACTTCGGAGTCTGTTCTCTTCTTTGTTCCCAGTGACTGTGGCTCTCTGCCAGGGGGAGCCATCAGTGTCCTTCTGCATATAGAGTCCCCACCGCCTGCCAGACAC
The DNA here is from genome assembly GCF_017639785.1 of Mesocricetus auratus. NCBI lineage: Eukaryota > Metazoa > Chordata > Mammalia > Rodentia > Cricetidae > Mesocricetus > Mesocricetus auratus. Next base: position 9,642,370 of record NW_024429213.1, read on the forward strand.
CCAGCCTTTATTGTCAGTATGAGGACAAGCCAAATTGCTTGGCAAGCTGCATGCTGGCCTTTAGTCATTGTCTCATCAACATGGCCATCGCTCTGCCTTAGTCTCCCCAGTCAGGCTCTAGGCCTTCATGGTATTCTCTGTCTTCTTCCTTTGGCAAAGACAGGGCCAACCTGGGAACCCCAGCCGTCACCTCTGGAGGCCCCCCCGGGGAGGACCCAGTTCCCATCATGGAGAAACTTCTCTGACTTGCTTGCCAGCGCCTCCCTTAACACCAGAAGCCTAACTAGTAGCTTAGATTTCTCCTCCTCTTTCTCTTCTTCTGCCCCACCTTTTACCCTGATGGGCACCCCCAGAGTCAGGTCAGGGTGGTACAGTCATTTGAAAAGGGGGTTCATTTTCAGGCATCACATGGTAACAGCATGGAGTGTATGCTTTCATTCTGCAACCCCGGTTATAGCTCGCTCAGTTCAACATCTATCATACATTGTGTGGTGGTGGGAGGTGGCTTACACCAGCCCAGGTACTGTCTGCCAGCGAGCTGCGGGCCATGCAGCAGGAGCACTGGCCACATTGTGCTAGGTGGCTGTGTGGCTCTAACTGGGGCCAGTGAGGGCACAGCTTCAGAGGCAGCCACCCAGGATTCCGTTCTTCCAGATGTGAGAAGAAGGCTGGCCTGAGCCAGCTGCCAGATCTCCAGGGGCTCAACCGGGAACAGCTCCTGCCACTAACCAGGAGACAGGCCCGAGTGAGACAGGTTCCTCCTGAAGTCTCCTTTCTGCTTCATTTCTAGAACCAGAAAACCAACCCAGCCCAAATGAAATGCCCACATTTTATTGCTCGCAGTGTTTTAGTTCTCATTTGGCTTCGTTTGGAATGGAGGTTTTACTAAGTGGCATAAATTGAGCCTAACAAATTTTAAAACTAAAACAGCAACACCCTAAATGCTTAAAACTGTAATTGGCGAGATAAAAAGTGAGTTGTTGGGAGGGGTGGAAGGGTGGGAGGGAGGCAGAGGAAGGGGGGGATGGGCAGCCATTTTCCTACCCTCCTTTGTGGATTTAGTTTCTGCTTCTCTCCTGCTGCAGTCAATGCACAGGAACCTATGAGTACCTTGTAGAATGTTTTGTGCAAGGTAGGTTCTTGCCCCTACCTTCATGTAAGAAGCCATTCTAGCCTCCCTGCAGCCCCTATCCAAAAGCCTGGCTCTCTTCACTTGGACATTTAAATCCTATTTTGGAGGGGGCACTTGAGGATACTTGAGGCCTGTGGCTGAAGATGGGCTGTTGGTTGCTGAGAGAGCGAGGGTACCCAGATGGGTATGGTGAGAAGGGAGAGAAGGGGACAAGCAGCCTTCTTTTTCCATTTCCGGGGTAAATTGCGGTGAGGGTAATATGTGTGTGTCTAGAATAACAAGCATGTGGCTACAATTTAAGGTTGCATGTGTTTCCAAAGAGATAGCCTGGCCATTACAGGGTATCCCAAGTGTGTCTCTTTGAGAGACCCGGACTCTCGTTTTCTTTTAGGGTACCAGCCTTCCTTCAGTGAAGGCACTTTATGAAGAAACAGACCTGAATGACTAGGGGGCATCTCTGGGGGCCGTGTGCATGGGAAGGCAGGGTGCTGGTGGCAGCCAGAGAGTCCATTTGAGGCCATCCGCTGGCTACTCTAGCCAGTATTGGTCACCCACCCTCAGGAACTGGTCAGCACTTGATGACTCGGGGCTTGATTCTGAGCATGCTTATGTGAGGTTTTGGCCTGCAGACAGAAAGTGGGGAGGGGGAGGCCTGCTTGGCAGCAGACATTTCCAGCTGGTAGTCAAGCGTTGCTCTCTGTGGTCAAGGGTGACCTTGGCTGAGCCCCCAAATTCTCTAATTGCACTTTCTCCAGGGCGAAGCCTATCACAACATTCTGGGCTTTGTTTCGTTTTATTTTCAATGCTGGAGGAGGAACTCAGGGCCTCTGGTGTACCAGGCAAGCACTCTGCCACTGAGTCATACCCCTGCTCAACCGCAAAAGTCTTGAAAGCAGAGCTATGCCACACAAGATGAAAATGCTTTCTTTTTTTCCAGTTGATATGACAATACCTTGCTTTAGGACACTTTCAATGTCAAGGCTTAGAACTGTACTTAATTTAGCTCAAGAAAACGGGAGGCAAGGAGAACACAAGAGTCCCTCAAACTCAAACTTGGGGCTAGAAAGAGAGCGCACTTCATAAGATGCTGGCTATACAATCATGAGGAACAGTGTCCCATCTCAATCAGATACCTAAAGAGCCCAGCATGGTGGTGCTTGCTAATGCTGGGGAGGCAGAGATAGGTGGATCCCGGAGACCTCTTATTCCTTAAGATATATATCCAGTCCTACTTTTATTTCTTTAGCGTATGTAAGCCTGCAGATGAACATATGTGTTGGAGAGCACATGTGTGTATGTAAGAGAAAGCCTCAGGAGCAACACGCAAGGTTGAGCCCTCCAAATGTACCTTCACACATATAAATAAGTGTAAAGCCCAACTATACCAAAATTGCTAGGAATCACCGAGGTGGGAACTGATCCCTGGAAAGATGTGCGTGGAGCTGAGGTCTTTGTGTCTTTTCCTGGTCGAGGGCCCACTTTCCCATGCTGTGGTGACAGCTAGGTGACTACTGAATTCTGTTGCCCCTCACCGGCTCTTCTGTGGTTCATTTGTCTGATAGTATGTGACACACTTTGCCCAAATGGCAGCATTAGCTCCATAAATGCCTCTGACAACTGTGGAGCCCGTCCCCCTCTGATCTTAAGTTGTTTGTTCAAAAATCTCAGAAAAGAATCTAATCTCTAGGTAAGAGACAGGATCTAGTCTAGGTTAGCTATGATACCCTGGCTAAGGAGGTTGTGTCACAGGCACTATATATAGGCCCTATCCTATCCTTAAGCAGGGATTATGGGTAGATGTCATCTCTATGATATGTGCTATTGATTCATGCATGTGTGTGTCTGTGCACAAATAATTATTTATATGTGCTGGTATCTTAGTGTTCTATTGCTGTGAAGAGACACTATGACCATGGCAACTCTTATGATGGGAAACATTTAATTGAGGGCTTACTTACAGTTTCAAAGGGCTAGTCCATAAACATCACAGGGAAGCATGGCAGGAAGCAGTAGGCATAGCATGGAAGCAATAGCTGAAAACTTTGATCCTGATCCACAGGCAGAAGGCAGAGAGAGAGAGAGACAGAGACAGCGAGAGACAGCGAGAGACAGAGACATCGAGAGACAGCAAGAAACAGAGACAGCGAGAGACAGAGACAGCGAGAGACAGAGACAGCGAGAGACAGAGACAGTGAGAGACAGAGACAGACAGACAGACAGACAGACAGACAGACAGAGAGACAGACAGAGAGACAGAGAGACAGACAGAGACACAGACAGACACAGACAGAGACACAGACAGACAGACAGAGACAGACAGACAGAGACAGACAGACAGACAGAGACAGAAACAGAGAGATACAGACAGACAGACAGAGACAGACAGACAGAGACAGACAGACAGAGACAGACAGACAGAGACAGACAGACAGAGACAGACAGAGACAGACAGACAGACAGAGACAGACAGACAGAGACAGACAGAGACAGACAGACAGAGACAGACAGACAGAGACAGACAGACAGAGACAGACAGACAGACAGAGACAGACAGACAGACAGAGACAGACAGACAGAGACAGACAGACAGAGACAGACAGAGACAGACAGACGGACAGATACAGACAGACAGACAGACGGACAGAGACAGACAGACAGAGAGAGAGAGAGAGAGGGAGAGAGAGAGAGAGGGAGAGAGAGACTGGACTTGGCATGGGCTTTGAAACTTCAAAGCTCACTCCCAGTGACACACCTCCTCCAAAAAGGCCACACCTCCAAATCCCTTTCAAATAGTTCCTCTCTAAGCATATGAGCCTATAGAGACCATTGCCATTCAAATCACCACAGCTGAGATCCCAACCCAGAGAGCCCTGCCCCAAGAAAAGTGCTCAATACTGTCATGCATCACTTAGTGATGGGACACAGACTAGGCAAACATGCTATGTGGTTACATCATGCTGTGAACATCAGAGTGCTCATGAATCTAAGTGGTCCAGCCCGATCTGATGCAACGAAGCTATAAAATGGGGGACATGAGACTGCTGCTGGCACGATGGGGCAGACTGCTTTACGCAAGACTTTTCTTTTGGTTTTTTCAAGACAGGGTTTCTCTGTGTAGCCTGGCTGTCCTGGAACTCGCTCTGTAGACCAGGCTGGTCTCAAACTCACAGAGATCCGCCTGCCTCTGCCTCCCGAGTGCTGGGATCAAAGGCATGTGCCAACACCGCAAGGTGACTATATGTATTTTTTAATAAGTAGAAGGACTGCCCTCTAAAATGATAAAAATGTTGCACAATAAATAAATGTATAAGCCCATAACAGGCATTTAATAGCAAGTATTATATAACTTATATAACTATGCAGGTTTATTGACACTGTATCACAGACACATGAGTAATGACCCACACTACGGTGACACCAGGTCACAGGAATTTTTCAGTTCCACTATAATCTTATGGGACGATCATCTTATTTGCTGTCCATGGTTAGTCAAATTTGCTTTCTGCTGGGCAGTACTGTGCAAAGCACTCAATGACTGAACTTCATCCTGACCTTCTTTTCACTTATTTTGAAAGTCTAAGTTCCCTAGACTGGCATAGAAGTGGTGTACAAGCGAGGCACTCACGACACAAACTTTTTGTAAAAGTAAAAAAAAAAAAATGCAAGCCTACCAGTACCTGTGAAAATTTCAAATGTGCCAACTCTTTGATGTAGCAAGTCCTCTGCTGGGAACTGATACTTCTTGCATACGCAATACGCATCGTGTTAGGTAATGGTCAGCTATTGCAGCATAACCAACTGTGCTGGTTTGAATGAGAACGGGTTTGAATACAATTGTGAAACTGTTTGGGAAGGATTAGGAGATGTGGCCTCGGAGGAGAAGGTGTGTCGCTGGGGAGGGCTTGCAAGTTTCAAGAGACTCACACTGTCCCAGTGTATTCTCTGCCTCCTGCTTCCCTTTGAGATGTGAACTCTTAGTTTCTCTGCTGCCATGCCTTTGCTCTACCATTATGAACTCTAAGTCCTTGCAATTGGTTGACCTAGAACTTATAACCTAGATCAGAGTGATCTCAAATTCAGATATCCACCTGCCTTTGCTTCCAAATTTCTGGAACTACAGACATGTGCTACCATGTCAGGCACTGTCATTACTTTTTGGGTGACTGAGTGGTCCTGTCAGTTTACATTAGACTAGGCTCATTTTGGCTAGGTTTCCCGGTGAATCTGTAGTCAGCAGACCGATGGTCTGGGCAATGAGGCTCTGTTCTAGACCCAGTGTCATCATCCTGAGGGCTAGCTTGTTCTCAGGCCAGCTTGGGTTCATCTCAACATTTGCAGACACAGACAAGAAACAGAAAGCCCTGTGGTGGTAGCACACGCCTTTAATCCCAGCACTTAGGCGGCAGAGATAGACAGATATCTATGAGTTCGAGGCCAGCCTAGTCTACAAAGCAAGTTCCAGGAACTCTGTCTCAAAAAAACCAAAGATGTAAGAAAAGGAATAATAATAATTATAATGATAATACAAAGAAGGAAGAAGAAAACACAGAAACTTGAAGTGCTTTTAAAGGCTGCTGTTTACATCGTCTGCTAACGAAGTTATGTGGTGAAATGTCAGGGAAACACACTGGCTTCTTTAGCGAGAGGAGCAGACCAAGTAAAGGTCAAAGGGCAAGAGTGAGGCAAAGAGTTGGTGCCATAGGCATGACCAATCCTCTGTATGAGCGATACTCACTGCAGCATTGCTGGTGAGCTGGCCACCAGGAAGAAGCGGCCTAAATGAACCATGCCTACACTCTAAAGCATCTATAGATGGAAAAGAAATGAAGAAGCCCTGTGTTTGCTTGGGAAAAGCCCTGAAAGTAGACTGTTATATAAACAAAAATCCCCAAACAAATAAGTACATGACAGTATCATATAGTTTGTGAACTGTGAGGAGGTCTAAGAATATACAGAGGTGGAGAGATGCTTCAGTGGGCAAAAGTGCTTCTTGCTAGGCAAGCGTGAAGACCTGAGTTCAAATCCCCAGATCTTGCATGCAAAAGTCTGCCATGGCTGTGCATGCCTGCAATTTCAGTGTTGCAAGGACTGTGACAGGAAGATTCCAGAGAGCATGGGCCCGGCAGTCTTTCAGACAGAGGGCTGCAGGTTCTGTGAGATACCTTGCTTGAAGGAAATAAGGTGGAGAGTTCTAGAGCAAGACACACTACTTCTTCTTGTGGCTTCCGTGCATGGGCGCATGTACTTACATCCACCTGCACACTCACAGACATCTATCACATACACACACATAAAGAAAACATGTTTTTTCTATTTATTAATGCTTGCATTAATTAACTCTATAAAATGAGCATGTATAAGGTCTCTGGTTAGAACCAGAGTAAAGATAGAAAGATCACTTTTCATTGTATACATAAAGTAAGACATCCATTACAAAACACAGATACAAAAAATAACATCAAACAGCTTCATGTGTGTACTCATTAAATAAACCAAGAGAGAAATAGAAACAGTGGGATAGTGTAGCAGGCCTCTGTAGCTTCCAGAAACCTGTTAAGAGAAGCTTTTTCTTTTGCTAGCCGCTTTGGTTTATCCCCCGCCAGTCGCCTGGGCTCTGCCGCGCCAGCCTGGTTCTAGATCCGCATGAGTCCCAAATAAACACACAGGAGGCTATATTAATTATGAAGCTGTTGGCCTTGCTTGTCTCTTACTGGCTAGCTCTGCCTTAAGTAATTACCCCATAATTGTTAATCTAAGTATGTTTCTTACCAGAGAATAGTTCCCGGCGTCCTACCCCCATGGCGTCACATGTTGACTCTCTTGTGTTTCCCCTTCCCAGAATCCTCCTCGACTCCTAGTCCCTCCTATCTAGGTTTTCTATTGGCCAGACAGTACTTTATTGACAAATGCACAGGCAAATAACAGGACTTCCCCAACAGAAACCTCTATAGATCTTTAAAGGGTGGGAGGGGGAGGTTGTTGGAGGCATAGGACATTTGCCCAGTGTGTTTGAGGCCCTGGGTTTGAATTCCATCACGCTAGTAAAGCAATGAGAGTAAATAAGTCAAAAGAAGGGTTCTACACTGTAGGGTGGAGTAATTCTACCCACTTTAAATTTTGCATTCTACCCTTCTTTTCTTTTGATCTTTTTCGTTTTTGTTTTTCAAGACAGGGTTTCTTTGTGTAGCCCTGGCTAGTCTGGAACTCGCTCTGTAGATCAGGCTGGCCTCGAACTCACAGAGATCCACCTGCCTCCTCTGCCTCCCGAGTGCTGGGATTAAATGTGTGCACCACCATCTCCTGGTCCTTGTTTGATCTTTTGAGATAGTGTCTCCCTATGTGGCCCTGGGAAAAAAAACATACTGTTTGTGAAGGCAAAAGGCAAGTGTGTCCCCTCACTCCGCCCCCCCCCCCACTGCTCCGCCAGTGGGTTGTGCTGTCCCCAAGGAATGGTAACAGAACACATCGGGCCCTTCTGACCAGGCGCTGACATTTCTGAAGGATCCGTGAGTGTTTTTGCAGACAACGTCTGTGCATTGTTTCAAGCTGGGATGTGTTCCTTGGCTCTTCAAATGTCAGCGTGCCGCTCTGCTGGGACAGGATCCCATTTCTCGGGAAACGTCTGGAGCCAAGTGCCAATGGGTTTCTGTGATGTCACCAAGCTCTGGCAATCAAAGAGCTCCTGAATAACAGACCCACTCGTGAGCCTGCGGCAGGGGCATAACTCAACAAGGTGTCTGTGACAGGATCAAAGCCGCTTTGGTGAGCCACTCTACCTGTTTGATTGACACCCAACCATAGGCTCCTATTGTACAAGTGGAGGCCCAGAGCCCATGTGTGTCCATCTCTTCTGTCTACCCCCCAGGACAAGAAGGAACACTGGGGCTGCTAGCTTGGAACTACTGAAGATTCTGGAAGCCTCTTGAGAAAGTATATGTTTGTGCCCTTTTTGCAACAATAGACAGTCATCAAATCCCTGCCACTGTTCTCCATGGATCCACTGAGGACTGTGCCTGGAACCCTGATCCTATAGGGAACGGGACTTGTCACCAGTGGATGGGGAAGATGGACAGCTAAACAAGTGTTTATGTGAAAGTCTAAAGCTTGCTTTTTAGTAAGTCTTTCTTTTTGTAAGAGGAAAGACTCACTCCAACAGAGCTTAAAAGAAAATGCCCTCCAAGCACTGGCAGCCACAGGGTTGGGGACACTAGGAGCCCAGGAACACCTCCTATCCTGGTGTTTCTCTCTTCTCTCATGTCAGCTAGTTTTTGTTTGTTTTTCATTGACAGACTCTACAATGCCCTGTGCTCCAGCTACTGGGATTAGAGAAGACCGTTGGGGAAGGGTTTCATTGGCCCTGCTTGGCCAGCAGTCCAGTCCTGGACCAATCAACATGAGTGTGGGGGCTGTTAGAAATTACTAACGGTGGGTTGTCCTTGGAGGCCCCAAGACTTCTCAGAGAGTAAGGGCTTGTGTAAGAGGTGCTGGTAATACCCAAAGTATTCTTTCCAGAATGATGTATAACCCATACATTTCTACTTGATAACTTCCTATGATTTGATATTCTTATTTTGTGATTTTTTTTACAGTGTGTATGTGGGGGGGGGGGTATGTGCACATGCATGTTGGTGTGCTGTAAGGCCAGAAGTCATTAGATCCCTGAAGCTAGAGTTACAGGTGGTTGTGAGCCACCAGCTGGTGCTGGGAACTGAACCTGGATCCTCTTCAAGAGCAGCATGTGCTCTTAACTTCTGAGCCATTTCTCCAGCTCTATTAAAAAATAATTTAAACTCTTTTTGAGATTATAATTACATCATTTCCCTCCCTTTTCATATTTTTTACACTTATTTATCTAGTGCGTGTATAAGGACACATAAGTGCACGGCATGCTTGTGGAAATAAGAGGACACTTCGTTGAAGTCTCTCACTCATGTGGGTTCTAGGGATTGGTTACAGTTGTCAAGCCTGGCAGCAAGCTCCCTTGCCTACTGAGCCAGCTTGCAAGCTCTGATGTCTAGTTTTCAAGTTTCTTTTCAGTGTGGGGTCCTTCTCAATGATGTCTCTCTGCTTCTGGGAGTTCTGATGTGCTTTGTGGCGCTTCTTCAGTGATGGGTGATCTTTTTGTAGGGAGCTCGCTGGTGGCATCTGGGGGGTAATGTGTGATGGACAAGGCTTGTCAGCTGGTTGTATGGATTGGAGGGGAGTCTCTAAAGGCAAGGCCAGGCCAGGGTAGCTGCCAGTCCCAGTGAGTTCAAGAAGAGCCCTGGATTCATGAACAAGTGTATATTACTCCACTTGATGGCCATATTACCAAGCTGAGAAGTATTCTTTCAACGCTTATTCATCTGGCTCACCACCCCTAGGGCCTGGAGGGAGCAGAGGGATGGGGGACTGTGAGACATCGCTTTGCCTAGCATCTCTTTTTGTCAGCAAGGATGCTGGCAGGGCTCAGGGAGCCTGATGATACCTGAGTGGAACCCATGTGGGTTCTTTGTAGAAGTCAAAGAAGAAAGGGAAAAGACAGTCTCAAGGCTTCAGATTGGAGAGGAAATGCAAGGACGCGTTTAAAAGCTCTCTTCCTTTCTGCTTCTAGCTACCCACCATTCCTTCACGTCTTCCTTCGTGTCAGCACTCAGTGTCTCTTGGGCCTTCCTATGGATCTTGTTTGTTTGTTTTTTGAGACAGGGTTTCTCGGTGTAGCTTTGGAGCCTGTCCTGGAACTCGCTTTGTAGACCAGGCTGACCTTGAACTCATAGAGATCTGGCTTCTAGAGTCCATATTGCCTTCTCACTTCTCTGGGATGTCCAGGCTTGGGACAAGGACCCAGTAGACCAGAATAGCATACCTCTTGCCTTGGCTGACTTTGACCTCCTATTTTCCCTTGAACTTGGCTTCTCTCTGGCATCTGCTCAGTAGTTCTGGCTCCAGTTGAATTCAGCCCAGCTGCCGCCCCAGGCTCCTGATGGCTGCACAGACCAGGTTTTAGCCTCTTAGCTCCTTTTTGGATGTCTGATCCCCAGCCATCCCTGGTGAGTCGCTTTACCACTCGGCTCAGGGTTAAACAGCTTGCAATACCCATTCCCAGCCTGTGACTGGCAGAGATCTTGCACATCTGCCAGAGGCCACTGGCATTGAATTCCTGTCTCTGAGGGGAGGGACAAGCTGCTGAAGTCACTGTTCTTCAGACTGAGGAACAGAAAGGTGTGTGTGTGTGTGGGGGGTTGTCCCTGCTGAGTGACAGCCACACATGGATATGGGTCATTCAGAATAATGCCCTGGATTGGAGAGGAGGAGCTTGCAGGCCATCAGGGAACTGGCCAAGGGTGGCCAGAATGGCAGGTGGGGATACTCAAGGGGCCTGGGCCAGTGGCTATTTACTATGTGGTGACAGGAGCATTTCAATATTTTAGCAACTGGTACAGCTGTCGCAGCAATGCATTGCTGCCGAATGTCAGTGCAGGTTGTAGGTGGCAGTGAGCATCTGGGCTGTCACACCGACAGTAAAAGCAGATGGAGTGGTTATAAACTGCGACAGGAGAAATTTTGTCTCATCACTGGAAAAGTTATATTACTACCTTTCACCAAGGAGGGTGGGCAGACTCTTGAAGCTTTGCAGCAACAGGCCTTCAAAATGGACCAGGAGGTTGCTGCTGGGGACCAGGCACGAAAGACTTATTTTGGATTCCTTTTTTTCTTATTTGCTAGCAGAGGCCCCCAGATCATCTGCAGCCATGATTAACTGGAGACCTTTCTAGAGCTTTTGCTGTGTGCCAGGTGTGGTGCTGAGGGATGACGTCACAAAGGTCAAGAGCCTGGCCTCTGAAACTTCCCTGAAATTCACAATGTGTCACTGGAGGTGTCATGGCTTGAATAGGAAATGTCACCCACAGGCTTGTGCTCCCAAAGGTCTGCTCACAGCTGCTGGTGTTATTTTGAGTGCCAGCGGAACCCATACATGGTAGGGCCTGGCCTGCCGTAGGTCAGCAGGGGAGTGGGGCTTTCCAGGTTGTAGCTGGTTCCAGCCACCCTCTGCTTTCCATATGCTCCAATGGCCATGAACCCTACCTTTCCTTTCCGTGATGTTTGATCTTGATCAACTTAACAGGATTTCAAATCACCATGGAAACAAATCTCTGGGCATGCCTGGGAAAGATTATCAAAATTAGGTTAATAGAGATGGGAACACCCACTCTAAATGTGGACAGTGTCATTCCACTGGCTGGCTTTCCGAGAGTAAAGGAGGAGAAAACCACCTTCTTCCTGACAGCGGAGAGCATATGACTAGCTGTCTCAGCTCGCGCTGCCTTGACCTCCCCAGCATGGTGGGCTGTATGCTCCAACTGGGAGTCAAAATAGGCCTTCCTTAAATTTCTCTGGTCATTGTGTTTTGTCACAGCACTAGCACAAGAGACAAGTACATCTTACCCACAATGAATCGAGTTTCTAAAACTCTGGGCTCAAATAACTCGTATTCCTCATGACTGTTTCTCTCAGGCATTTTTGTCACGTACAAGCAGCTAATACAACTAAGACAGAGAAATTGGGGGCAAGGACACCTTCCCAAAAGATGAGCAACAGACCAGAGAGCATGATGGACTCCCTGAGTGAATCCGCAGAGAGAGGTGCTGGGCAGTCACTTAGTAGGTAGCTGCTGGGTGCTACTGTGACTGAGGAAAGGACTTCCTGTCCAAATAGGGATGAAATCAGCCTCCAAAAGCTTTTCTTTTGCTTCTAGAAATCACGACTTGCTTGTGATCTTCACTTCCAGACATCAGGTCGCTGCATGTCCTTGAAAGCACTCCCAGCCTCTCACCTGGCCAGTGTGAAGTCAGTGATACTTAGCTACGCTCGGTTGGGATCAGAGCCAGCCCACAAGGCCAAGTTCACAATGAGCTCAGAGGGGCTGCTCTGGGCATCTTCCTCCCAAGGTTTCTCCAGTGTCACAAGGAGCTCAAGGAGCTCGCTCAAAGCAGCAACCCCAAATCAAACTGATGACCCAGAGAGAGAAGGCTGCTCTCTCCAGGTGAGTGTCAGAGAGCGCGACTTCCCCCTCTCCAGAGACTGCATCTGGGGAGGTGAGTTTTGGTGACAGCCCAGTGCTAGAAACACTTGTTCTGCTCTGAGACATCCTCAGGGTTTCCACATCCTTCAAACTCAAAGCACTCACAATTCTTACAACCAAAGGCAGTGGGATGAATGGAGTGATTGAAAACAAGAGTGAACCAGGTGCAGACCGGTTCCCAATACCCTCCGCCACTCTTTTATTGTGGTAACAAACAAACAAAATCCACCATTGTAGCCAGTAACAACTTTGTTTTCATTTATGTTTATATGTCTGTGGGGATGTTTGCCATGTATGTGGGGTGCCTATGGAGATCAGAAGATCAGATCGTCTGCAACTGGAATTACAGACAATTGTGAGCAGCCTGACTTGGGTGCGGGGAACTGAACTTGGGTATGCCAGAAGAGCAGCAAGCACTCTTACCTGCTCAGCCAGCTCTCCAGCCTGATCTCCAGGTCCATGGTAGGAAATACATTCAGGTTTGCAGTCACTCCTCAGACCTTCTTGCAGCCTGTAAAACTAAAACTCTGTACCCATTAAGCACTAGCTCCCCATAGCCTTGGCTCCTGCTACCAGTCCCTGGTAACCACCATCCACTCTGCCTCTGTGATCACAAGTTCTCTATGTATCTCATAAAGACTGGGTTTCTTTAAGGCAAAATCATTTTTTGCAGTGCCGGAGATAGGACTCAGGGCCTTGAACATGCTAGGTAAATGTTGCCATTCAGGTGTGATTCCACTCATGACCAGATTTTGCAAGGATGATGCCTGTAGACACAAACCTTGTCCTATTTTTGTTCCATTGGCCAGAGCATAAACACATGACCTAATTAGGAGGTTAACCTTTCTCCAGGGTTGCTGTCAGGGAAGATGTATAAGGGTAGCTAACAAAGACTGAAAAGTAGTTAAAACCCAAATATTGGGGCTTATGGTGGTTTGGATAAGAATGGCCCCTCTAGGCTCATATTTGAATATTTTGTCATCAGAGAGTAGTACTATCCAAGAGGGATTAGGAGGTGTGGCTTTGTTGGAGGAAATGTGTCACTCACTGGGGCTGGGCTTTGGGGTTTCAGAAGCTCAAGCCAATCCCCACTGGCTTACTGTTCCTGCTGCCTGAGGGTCTGGATGTAGAACTCTCAGCTACTTCTCCAGCACCATGTCTGTCTGCATGCCACCATTCTCTCTGCCATGATGATAATGGCCTAAACCTCTTTGCAGCAATAGAGCACTAAGACTGGTTTTCAATGTAAACAGTCTGAAAAGATGTTAAAGAAAGGCTCTAGCTGTAGGATATTTGTGCACTGTGTGAAGATGTATTTGCTGTGATTGGTATAATAAAAAGCTGAATGGCCAATAGGAAGGCAGAACTTCCAGGGACAGAGAGGACTCTGGGAAAAAGAAAGGCAGAGTTGACAGTCAGACATGAAAAGGAAACAGGAGGTACAAGAAGGAAGGTAATGCCACATGGCAGAATGTAGATGAATATAAATGGGTTAAATTAAGTTAGGCTGTATTTTCATAATTAGTAAAAAGTCTCTGTGTCATAATTTGGGAGCTGGCATTACAGAGAAACACTTGCTACAGGCTCTAGAAATTAAATGGAGCCTTATTTTTAAGTTTTACTATTCACTCACTCCCCACTGTGGCTGATTCTTCTTTATTTCTATTTTGAGACAGGGTTCAGGTTGGTCTCAAGCATACTATGTAGGCAAAGATGATCTAGAACTTCTGATTCCCACTCCTCTAGAGTGCTGAGATTACAGGCATACAACACCACACTTGGTATTTCTGTGGCACTGGGGACTGAACCCAGGGCCTTCTGCATATTAGGCAGATACTCATTGAGTTACATCCCCAGCCCATACAAAACAGTTTTTTGAGACAGGGTACCATTCATTATGTAGCCCTGGCCTGCCTAGAACTCATTAGCCCAGGGGTATATCTGCCTTTGGAGTGCTAGGCTGAAAGGAACATGCCACCATGCCTAGCACCATGCAGAATATCTGAAAACAATTATTTCTTTTCTTTCTCTCTTTTTGACTGCATCCTTCTTTCTTTTCATTTTGATTTGAAAATTTCCTGTTATGTGCAGCCAAAGGACTTTTAGCTTCTGCTCTCCCATTGCTTAGGCTCCTTAAGAGGACAGTTCCACTTGTGGGACACACTTCTCAGTTGCCTGTCGTTAGCCCTTTTCACCAACTGCCCCCTCACCAGGTCAGAGTCACTTTATTCCAGTGGAGCCCAAAGGCTTTCTTCACGACTGCCTCATTTACTCTTTGGTTTCTAGGGCCCTGAATTTCATCACGTACTTTCTGTCTCTCGACTGCCCTCGCTATGTCTACTGTGCTGGGAGCTTTGTTAGCATTCCTCCCAATTCTAGGTGCTTTATTCCCCAGAGCTGTAACCTCACTTCTATGATCCACTATATTACTCACACCATCGTCACCACCATCCTCAGCACCATCCCCCCATTCTCACCATCACCACCATCCTCAGCACCATTCCCCTATTCTCAGCATCACCACCATCCTCAGCACCACTCTTACCACCATCTTCACTGTCACCGCTACCTACCATCACCATCATCACTGCTTCTAGTGTCAACTCACAAACATAAGCTCCCCATAACCAATGAATAAGGTAAATATTGTACCTATTTGCCAGGGAACAGCATGGAGGCTCTTAGACATTACTCATGTTTGCCTAAGAACAAAAAGCTAGGGGCTGGGAAGTTGGCTCAGTGGGTAATGGTTGCTTCCATTAACTGTTGGATTCCCAGCACCTACATGGTGGCTTACAACCATCTGAACAGGGATGCAAAATCCTCTTCTGACTCTATGGACATTAGGCATATGTGGTACCATACATACATGCAGGCAAAAATTCACATGCATCAAGTAAAATCTTAAAAAAAAAAAGAAACCGAAATAAGCTAGTGAAATTTACTTTAAGAAGAGAAGAATAAGGAGAAGCAGCAGCTGCGGGTAATAGGTGTCAGAAGTGCGGAAATGTCAAAGCTCAGGCTCAATACACCACCCTTCTCTTTCCTTAAAATGCCACAAGGCTCTGCTGCAGGTGGTGGCACACACCTTTAATCCCAGCACTCTGGAGGCAGAGGCAGGTGGATCTCTGTGAGTTCAGGGCCAACCTGGTCTACAGAGTGAGTCCAGGAGTGTCAGGGCTGTTACACAGAGAATCCCTGTCCTGAAAAGGCAATCAGTCAAACAACAACAACAAAAAGCCTCAGGGCTTGTTCCTCATATCTCTCTCTCTCTCTCTCTCTCTCTCTCTCTCTCTCTCTCTCTCTCTCTCTCTCTCTCTCTCTCTCTCTCTCTCTCTGTCTCTCTCTCTGTCTCTCTCTGTCTCTCTGTCTCTCTGTCTCTCTGTCTCTCTGTCTCTCTGTCTCTCTGTCTCTCTCTCTGTCTCTCTCTCTCTCTCTCTCTCTCTCTCTCTCTCTCTCTCTCTCCCTCCCTCCCTCCCTCCCTCCCTCAGACAATAGCAGGCCAGACCCTTATCACTCAGGACTAGGTTAAACAAATCTCCTTTCCCAGGTCCCCCTCCCATCCTCCACCCCTGCACTGGCACCCAGCATGGCTGTCTGTCATGCAATGCAGCTTTAACTCAGCTTCCCTTGTGCCCCTGCCCTGCACTTGTACTTATGGTGGTTCCCTGCCACCTCTTGGGCCATGGTCTGGTTCTCAAAAACCGTCTCCACCTAGGTCCATGCTCTTGCATCCTCAATGGCTCACTGTTTGGCAGGATTAGAAGCCAGGTGGAAATTATTAGTGTTCACCAACAGTTCCCTGCTTCCAGGCATGGGGGAGATTTCAATTCCCTTTTATGATTTTATTGCTCTTTGCAGTTAAGTAGAGGCAGACACGTGATTAGCTCTGGCCAATGAGACAGATCTGGATGTGTGTTACTTTGACATTGAAGCAATGCAAAGGCCCTGCAGGACTTTCCCATTTCCCTCCACCCCTTGCTGTGATGCTCTGTAGCAGTGTTCCAGATGGTGGAGCCCCCATTAGCCAGAGTCCCTGAGTGACTCTATGGAGCAGAACACTTTCCTTCCTGCATCCATTGACTTGCAGTGAGCTTTGCGTGGAAATGAAATTATTCTGTTGAGCTATTGAGATTGGGGGGTTGTTTGGTGGCTTAAAACACAATGAAGATTTGTGTCTTTGCCCATGTTCACGTAGGTCAGCAGGAGGAAGCTCTCATGGTCATCACTCAGGCACTCAGATGGAGAGTCCATCTAGACATAGGCTCTGTAATTACCTCCAAGGGAAGGGAGCCTAGAGGAAATCAAGTCCTGACCCATACACACACACACACACACACACACACACACACACACACACACACACACACATATAATGTATATGAGTGTTTTGTCTGAATGTATGTGAAATATGTACATGCCTGGTGCCTGAGGTTAGAAAAGGGCATCAACTCCTCTGGGACTGAAGTTACTGAGGGTATTTGAAGCACTGTGTGGATGCTGAGGCTCAAACCCAAGTCTTCTACAGAGCAATATGCTTTTTTTGTTGTGTTTGGAGACAGGGTTTCTCTGTAACTTTGGAGCCTGTCCTGGAACTCGCTCTGTAGACCAGGCTGGCCTCCCAAGTCACTTTGCTTAACTTTTCCTTCACCAAATAAATTGAGTCCCTGATTTCAAAAGGGGGCAGAAAAAATACTTTTACAACACGCTGCGAGAACAGTGAGCTAGAACTACTGGTGAATAGTGAGTACCGTTGAGGACTAGAGCATCAGATGGGCTGGTCCCTACATGCCCCACTCCATGCCTCTGGAGCTCACTTCACATCCTCCCCTAGTTTGCGCTCATGGCTTCTAGTCCACACATACTTCCTGAGAGCTCCCCTTGCTATTTCCTGCACAATAAGAACAACACTAAGCTGCTTCTTATTCCTGAACTTCTAGGGTCTTTATGGTGGTGAAAATTTCATTGGTTATTCACTGTTTCGTGTATAGGTAATGAGTCTAGTTCTGCTTTTAACAAACACACCCGGTTCCATAAATTCACACACACACACACACACACACACACACACACACACACACACACACACACATATATATTTAAATCAACACTGATGCACTTTATCTTCTTAAGACCATCACTGGATGGCTGCTTGTGTATGCCAACAATGGGTTCAGTGCTCCTAGATGTTTATGGAATTACTTTGGAGTTTACAGCATATCCGAACCCTTGTCCATCAGGGTGTAATCATTGTGTTTCTTTGCCCATATGTGCAAGAACTGGATGGGTTGGTGTATACATGTGCTTAGAAGGAACTAGGATACTCACTAAACCTCAGCTGCTATTCTGATTCCTCCTGAGATCTCTGTGGAAAACCATTTATCTTTTGAAAGTGGGTTTGATTTCTTGCTAAGTTCCAGACTCCCTCAGGTCTCTGGCAGAAACTGTCTGGGCCTGTGTGTCCTCCGCTCACGGTCCTCAGAGGTTCTAAGGTTCTTGGAACTGAGGGGAGGTGCTGTCTGGCCTGAGGAGAGATGCAGTTGTGACTTGTAGGTAGGCCCTGCCTTGAGAGGGCTGGGGAAGAACTGCCTCAGGCCCACCTCCCAGGCATGATGTAGGGGATGAAGGAGTGGTGTGTATGTCCATCACTGCCTAGCTGGGCAATTCTGTAGGATGCTCTGTAGTCTCTCAGAGGGGCCAGACAGGGATCAGGCCTTCACTCCTTACAGCAGCGATCTATCCAGTACCACATTCCATCTTGTCTTGCTGTTTCCTTCTTACCTAACTTCCTGTTTCAATTCTACTTCCTGGGATCACCCCCAAACAGACTATCCATACTTAAGAGGGAGGAAACACCAGCTGAAGCTCCATGCACTGGAACTCCTCCTCCTCCTCCTCCTCCTCCTCCTCCTCCTCCTCCTCCTCGTCCTCCTCCTCCCTGCCCCCCTCCTGTCTTCAGAGTCTGGCCTTATAGCCCAGGCTGGCCTTCAAGTCTCAGCAGTCCTGTAGGCTTAGCCCCTCAAGGGCTGGATTACAGGCAGGAGCCTGCACTCTTGCCTCTGGCAGTGATTCTAAAGAAACATTTCATGAGGTTTTCAGCCTCGTTCTCATGGTTGAAATAAGCTGATGGTTTCAGAAGATGCCAGCAGCGAGGGAGGCATCTTTGAGTGCATGCTTCCCAGGAAGTCCTTGAGGGGCTACCTCACTGGCTGGGAGGTGGGTCTGAGGCAGCCCTTTTCCAGCCCTTGAGAGGCAGGGCCTACCTGCAAGTCACACCTTCATCTCTCCCTGGCCCAGACAGCGCCTCCCTGAGCTCAGTTCCAGGAACTGCATCTAAGGGACCTCTGAGGACCCTGAGCAGAGGACACATGGGCCCAGACAGCTCCTGTTACCCTAGCTCTATTTCTATGGTGCTACTGTAGGGTTTTCTTGTGAAGAATCTGATTGGTTGGGGTGGAGGGTGAGGACAGGACACTGTAGCTTGGCTTGGTGGTAGGTCCGACATGTGGTAACACAGCCCCAGATTGTTCAATGAATCCTGTTGGATTGACATTCTGCCACTTGGATGGACAGTGGATACAGACAATGTCTGCACTGAGTTCCCCCCACATCTGGGAAACCTGGAGAACGGGGAGCACTGGGAGGTACTCAAGGTAGTTAGCCTGGCTATCACTTTTGCAAACAAGAAGGAAGACACTATAGTATGGATGCTGACAGTCCCTCAAAAGCACTTGTGTTGAAGTCTTACTCTTGGTTGCACATAATTGGAAGAGGTGGGGGGTGTGAGTGTGGAGGGTCAAGGATCCTGTGGGATCCTAGTCTCTTCACTTTAGTTTTGCATCCTGGCCCTGTGGGGAGGAACTTTGTCATGTGCTGCTGCCCCACGCCCAGAAACCTAAGAGCCACATGTGAACCAGTCACAGACAGGATCTCCAAAACCATGAACCCAAAGAAACCTTTTCCTCTTCACAAGTTGCTTGTCTTACAGCGTCAGTGTTAGCCAGCCCCGCGCATGCATGTATTAGTGTCCCAAAGCACGTTCCAGTGAGGGAGGACAGACTCGTGCATCGGAGAGGGAGGAGAACCTTAATGTGAGGAGGTGGGGAACAGAGAGCTTTGAGAAACTCCCAGAGGGCAGCTCTTTGCCTGCACCTCCCTGCCCTTCCTATAACCCAGGGTGCTCAGGGAGACAGATCTCTCTGACAGTGTTTTCCTTAGTGCATTGTGGGTTTATTTCAGGTCACCCTGTGTGATGTAGATCCAGAGACAGGAGCTTCTATAATTGCAAATGAAAATGAACTCAGAGGAAGGTTTTCCAGATTTTTGGAAAGTCAGTTGACAAGGTGGCGTCTACCACACTAGTGAGGGTTAGATTGAGGTGATGATTGTAAAATGACCTAGGCTTCACACCCCTGCTCATACTGGGAAGGACAGTTAGCATTCCCATAATAATCAGTGTTACTTACTACAGTGAGTAATCTCTCTAATGAAACCCCAAGACTTTGGCCAATGGATACCTTAATCTAACCCTGGCTACCTTGAGAACCATCCGAGTTGAACACAGTCCTTCGAAATAAATTGCAACATCTAAGTGTGTTGGTACAGTCTTGTAATCTCAGCATTCAGGATGTGGACATGGGAAGATCAGGAGTTCAAGGCCAGGCTGGGCTACATAAGACCCTATCTCAAAAAACAAACTTAAAAACAAAACAAAATGAATTTCAGGTTGGGACTGGGGGTACAGTACTGTATTCCCAGTAACTCAGGAGGCTGAAGTGAGAGGGTTGAAAGTTTAAGGCCTGCTTGGGCTACAGAGTGAGTTCAAGGCCAGCCTGGGCTACTTTGTGAGATCCTGTCTCAAAAATAAGAAAAAGTGCTTTGTTTTGTTTTTTAAATGGGGCTATAGCTCAGTGGTGGAGGGCTTGCTGAGGACACTCAAGGCCCTGGGTTCAATTCCAGATTGCAATCCCTTTCCTGTGTTCTTCAGCACAGTGTGCGACACTGTACCTGTTTCCTTCCTCTCTTAGCCTTTGGTTTTCAGAAACAGGATCTTCTTCTATAGCTCTGGCTGCTTTCAAACTCTCAGTCCTCTGCTACAATCTGCTAAGTGCCAGGGATGCGGGTGCACACCACCATGCCCAGCTCTATGCTGTTTTAGGGCTTGGTTGGCAACACAGGGAATCTTGGCATGAAGAAAGAATGGCCAAAGAGAAGTCATCTTAGCCAGACTCTAGACATCCAGACAGTCACACGACAGGGCTCCGAGTTCTGAAGACTCTGTGACTGGGAACAAACAGAACCCAGATTTAGCCAGTTACTATTATCAGCAGGGAAACGGGCTGAGAATGCGGAACACTCTGAGCTAAACACAGCAATGGGGCCTCCAATTCAGCCAGTCCTTGCAAAAAGACTGCTGGCCTTTGCAACCAAGACCCAGACCCGTATATTTTGGGGTCAGAAAAAAATCCATTGAAATTCCCCCTAGCTGCTTGAGAATTTTCAGGAGTAAGATGTGTGCTTCAGCAAGAACCAGCAGAAAAGCCCATATCCAAGTCTCCAAACCACAAAGGCAGCTGCCTCCCCCCTGCTCATTCTTAGTTGATTGAAATAATCAGAAGCCAGCTTCAGAACGCTGGCATGGTGAAAGGCCAGCAATGTCTGTCTGATGGAGAGTGATATCAGCCTGCTGGGGGCAGGGGTCCAATGTCTCACTCATTTTCTTCTTTTCCCTTCCCCAAATTTCCCTGCATCTTTTTTTTTCCTCATCAGTTAGGTGAGTAGGGCTATTGGCACATCTCACTTGATACCGTGGGGCCCTTCCACCACCTGGGTTGCCAGGTGACAGATGAGATGCAAAATAAGTTCCCAGAAACATGGTGGCTTTGGAAACTGTTTGTCTCTGGGTCGGGGGTACTTTTCCATCTCTCTCTTCCAGCTTCTTGCTTACTCGCGTAGCCATCAAATAGAGTAGGAGAAGGCCAGCTAGCTGACTGAGGATGGCTTAGCTGGTAAAGCAACTGTGCTGCGCAAGCGCGAGGAGCTAAGTTTGAATCCCTGGACCACATGTAGCAATCAGGAGTGGTGGGGAGCTCCCACAACCATAGCACTGGGGATCCACAGAGCCGTGGATCTCTGAAGCTCCTTGTCCAGTCCGGGTGAACTGATGAGCTTTAGGTTCCCTGAGATCTTGTTTCAAAATAAAAGGAGAGACATTGGGCCTCCATAAGAGCATACACACACACACACACACACACACACACACACACACACACACACACACACACACAGAGAGAGAGAGAGAGAGAGAGAGAGAGAGAGAGAGAGAGAGAGAGAGAGAGAGAGAGAACCCAAAAATCTAATCTCACAAGGCAGAACCAACAGTTCCCATTGGAGAAGGCAGCCAGCACAGAAGTAAAGGACGGGGAAGATTATTCTTTTCTCTGGGATAAAATTGAGTTAGCGCTGGCTGCATTAATGCCCATTTGGAGTGTGAAAGGGCTGTGATCCAGTCAAGGATGTGTCTGGGGCGGGATGGGGGCCCAGCTGCCCCTTCCCCTAGGTCTTTAGCATTTCTTCCCTGCCTTTTCAAACAGAGCCTATGGTCCTCCAGGCAGTGCACTGTCTGGCCCCAATTTGTAAAAGGTGATCTCACTGGGACCTCTATGCATATGGAGAAAGCTGAGGGGGGGAGGTGGGTTAAGGATACGTATGTGTGGGCCCTCTGGGTAAGCCTTCTGTTAGGGCCGGCATTTGCCTCTTCATCTGTACAGCCTCTGGGAGAGGAAGGAAGGACAGGCGACGGGGTGGGGGCTGGGAGAGGGATCTTCCTGCTTGGCATTTGCAAGCTGGTGGGGAGCGTGCTGCTTCCAGGTTTCAGGCAATCACAGGGCCCATTTGCTCTTGCAGGTTCATTAACGAGGCCGGCGGGGAATGACAATCGCCTTGTCCACTGTGTTAACTGGACGGAGGGAAGAAAGAAAAGTCAGAAAGGGGAGAGAGCAATGCTCAGGCTCCTGTTCAACTGCCACTGCTCCTCTGAACTCTAAGGCCTACCTACCTGCCTTGGCTATCACCGGGAGGGGCAGGTGGCAGGTGGAGGAGGAGTGGAAGGGGTGTTGTCCATTCCATGGGCCGCCCCTCCCCCCTTTCTTTTTCATTTGTTTCCAGGCCACTGCTAGACATGTTTTTCCCAAGTGATGACTCCCAGAAACCATCTCTGACAGGAAAGTCAAGAAACAGAGAGCCCCACCCCCACCCCAGGCTGTGCCATCCTCTGTGCCCGTTGTCCCACCTGCTTCCAGTCTGCCTTGGTGTGGACAGAGAGGTCCTTAGACAGGTGGCCCACAGCAGCCACTGGACAGTCATGTTCCCGGGGCCCTTGTTCCAGAACCTATTGTCCTTGCTATCCTCCAAGGGGCTTTGAATTCGCAGCCAGCACTTCTATTTGCTGGGCAAACAGACAGTGAAAACGGTTCAGTGCCAGGAGGCTTGGAGGCTGGCACTAGGCCAGGGGCCCTGGCAGCACATCGTACGGATGGGAGGAAAGAGTATCAGTTGGGAATTGTTGAGCGCCCACCTGCCTCTTCCCTTGTACTAACGGAAGGCCTGCCAGGATGAGGCCAAAGAATGCTGGGGAACTGGGGACCATTCTGTCCTGTCACTTGTGAGGAGAGCAGAGCCCTGGCAAGAGGTTACTCGGGGAAGCTGGATGATGTTATCGACCAAATTGGGGTTTGGGGATTATCTGTGGATTTCATTTATCTGTGTTTCCCCTGGTCTCTCTTGTTGTAGGTAATTAAGAGCTGATTGCTGGTAATTAAGAGTTGTTGAGAGAGGCGGCAGGATCCAAAAAGGAGAGGCACACAGTTTGTCTTCCTTTGGACAGAATCCTGCCCCCCCACCCGTCTGCCCCCTCCTCATGTGCCTCCTGCAGGAAAGTGGCCCCAGAGAGCAAGTCCCAGCTTGTCAACTGGATTATTTATTCAGAAATGCCTCTCTGCCTTCTTTCCTCCCTCTATTGCCAACCCCGGAGCCAAGTCAACCCGTGTGCAGGGTGGGTTTGAACGCGACCTCCCAACACTTAGGTGGGTTATTTTTCCAACAATAGCCTTTCTTGGACTCCTCTGCTGATGGGAGACAACTTAAACTTGAGTCACGATACAGACACAACTGGCTGAAGTCATGGTGATTTTAAGAGTGATGGTGTCTCTTTGGGACTCTCTCTTGTTCATTCCTCCTGCCGGTGAGCTTCTCTCCTGGGATGGAGTTGGGAGAAGGGATTGTACTTTGTCTTGGCATTGAGCAAATGATGTGTGTCCACACATTGCCGTCTGCTTCCAGGCTCCACCCACAGGCCCCCAATGTGGCCTCTAATGTTCTGGGTGGTCATGGCCTCCAGTCCAGGGACCCCACACACTGCTCCTCTGGCGGGCCTCCTTTCCTCTCAGCTCTTCTGGGTGTCGCAGAGCACGTGCTCTTGGCTGTTGTCTCTGCCCTGGTGGAGTATATACTCCAGCTGCTGCTGTGGGGTGACACCCCATGCTTCTCCTCCCAGGGCCTGGAAACCTCTCACAGGTTCCCAGTGCCATAGTTCCGATCTGAAATGAGTGTGTCCCCTCAAGGGTTTAGGTTTTGGAAATTTGGTTCCCAGGGTAAGGATATTGAGAGAAATTAGGTTACTTCCCTGAAAGGGTTTGGTTTGGTTTTGTGTTTGTTTTCACTTTCTTTTTGAGACAGGGTCTTTCTATAGAGCCAAGGCTAGCCTCTAGTTCAAGACCACCCTGCTCCAACCTTCTCGCAAGCATTGCCATCACGTCCAGATGAGCAGGGGCCACCCAGCAGTCACTTATCTCCTCACTTGCATACAGCACTTCCCTTTATGCTGCTCTGCCCCTTGGTGATGCCACCAGAGGGCCCTTGCCAGGATGTCAGTGCCATGACAGCTGAACTTCCAAGGCTCCAGAACCACAAGCAAAACAAACCTCTTTTTTTCATACATGAGCCAGCCATGAGCATTGTGTTACAGCAGCAGACAGTGGACAGTGGCACTCCTCTTATGCTAGCATCACACGTCTCTAGCTTGTTCCCAGACCCCATCATGGAGACCATTCAGCTAGCTAGTGAACTCCCCTGTGACACCAAAACTGGTCTTGTCCCCTCCCCACCATTCTACATATTATGCTGCAAAAGCGTCGTTCCCACTCTGGGACATCTGAAAAACTCCGGTTCAGAATTTCAAAGCTCTGTGTTCAGTGCCCCCAGTGCATGCATCTGGAAGTCGTGGCTCTTGAGAACAGTCGATCTGCAAAAGATTTGCCAAAGTCTTCCTGAGACCTCAGAAGCCACTCGCCTTACTAGCAAACTAGCATTTATTGAACACTTGCAATGTGGCTGGGGCATTCCTGGCTTGTCATGTTTAATCCTCCCAGTGCCCTGTAATGATCGCCATTTTGCATCAAGGAGACTCACATAGAGGGGTATTAGAACTCCCTGGATCATTGGCCTCTGCCACCCTGCCTTCTGTCCCTGTGGTCACACCTCTGCTGCCTCGACAGTGGCTGTGGTGAGATATCCCATCATGGTTTTGACATTGATTTTGTGTGTGTGTGTGTGTGTGTGTGTGAGAGAGAGAGAGAGAGAGAGAGAGAGAGAGAGAGAGAGAGAGAGAGAGAGAGAGAGAGAATAAGAGAGAGACTATGCAGTAGGGAGTGTGGGAAGAGAGAGAGATGAGAGGAGAGAAAGGAAAGGTAGAGAAAGAAAGGAAGGGAAGAGGCAAAGAAGGAGGAGGAGGAAGAAAAGAGGAAGGGAAGTCACAGGGAGAAGAAGGGAAGCAGAAAGTGGAGGTGGGGGACAGAAAGAGGCTCCTGTGACAAAGGACATTTTTGTATCTTGGTGGTGGTGTGTGTGATGGTGCTGAGAGCCAGACTTACAGCTTCACAATGCCAGGCAAGTGCCCTGCTACTGCTCTGTTCCCAGTCAAGGGTGTATTCAGAATGAGGGCTTGAGCTGGCCTGGGCACCTGGGCTGCATCTGAGCTGTGTTTGGGGATTTTTTTCCTTCCCTGCTGTGCTCTGTAATCTTGTTCATTTCCACCCAAGGCCCTATCTGGTTCTAGTTTCCCCACATTTGTGTTTGCTGGGTCATGATTGTCAGCTTGACCAGATTTACAGTAACCTAGGAGACACACATCCAGGTGTGTCCTGGCATTTCCAGAAAGGTTTAACTGAAGAGAGAAGACCCACCTTCAATGTGGGCAGCACCATTCTATGGGCTGGGGCTCCAGAATTAATAAAAAGGAGAAAGCGAACTGACCACTAGCGTTCATCTGCTTCTGCTGCCTGACTGTGGATGTAATGTGACCATCTGTCTTATTGTTCTACTGTCATGGCTACCATGCCACAAGGTGAAGGGACCAGACTCTGACCCATGCCCTGCTTTAGCAGCCATGACAGGCTGCATAAAAGACCCAGCAAGATGTAGGCCTCTGACTCGGAACATGTTGCTGAGTTTCCTTTCTAACCTTCCTAGACTTGCTCCAGTCACTAGGAGGTCAGATACCCTCCATGTGGCAAGGAACTGATCAGAATTTAGCTGGGGGGGCAGCTCTGGAAATGCTTTATAGTAACAGTGGCACAAAACAATACTGTACAGAGCATAGCAACCATCGTGGGAGGGCCTATAGGTCATAGCAACCAGTTAACCAATCAACACATGACAGGTTGCCCAAGCTCAGAAGTGCACCAATCCTGAGACTGTTGCATACCCTTAGACACTCCCCTTATTCTACCCAATAAATTCCCTGTCTCAAGGCTCCTTTGGGTCCTTCCTGCTCCACCTGCCATGTCAGGTGGATGGAGGAATCGAGTTAATACAGTTAACTCATTAATTAATAAAAGACTCTTTGCTTTTGTATTGGAACGGGTCTCTTGGTGATTTTGGGGGTTCAGAATTTGGGTATAACAAATGGACCCTCAAATTTTCAGTTGAAACAACCCTCTTTATTTTTTTAAAATAATTTTTTAAAATTCATTTTATGTACATTGGTGTGAGGGTGTCAGATCTCCTGGAACTGGAGTTACAGTTACGAGCAGCCCCGTGGGTTTGAGAATTGAACCCAGATCCTCTGGAAGAGTAGTCAGTGCTCTTAACCCCCATCTCTCTAGCCCCCTAAACCTCTTTAAGTTTCTTTGGTTGGTATTTTGTCACAGCAATGAGAAAAGAAGTTAATCCACCTAGCATGCTTTCTCATTCTAACAAATAGATGCTGGGATACAGGCTAACAAGTAGAAGCCAGTCTCTAAGACAGTAGAGCAGCACCTTTGACATGTGCAGTCCAGTGGGTCCTCCCCTCTTCCTTCTCCCCCCATGAGCCATCCACTTCCCCTAATGAACCTTGTCTTGAGAACTTGTTCAATGACAGGGATAAGGCTTGCATATTCATGTTCTCTATATTAGTTAGGGTACTTAGGATTAGGTTTGTCTGGAAGTTACTCCAAATCCCAAATGACGGTGATACATCCAAGATGGAGTTCCTTTTCATGTTTAGGATATATGCATTCTAAGTACCAGGCAACTCTGCCATTGCACGGGGCTAGGGACCTGGGTTCCTTGTCAGTATGCCACATACGACTTGTATGGTGGGACTCTCTTTTTTTCCTCTCTCTGGCTCTCTGGCTCTCTGTCTCTGTCTCTCTCAGGATGGAACACAAGGCTTCAAGGCTTCACGTATCCTAGGTGAACCCTCAATCACTGGGTCCCACTCCTAGGCACTTATGGTGATTTGAGACCATGTCTAGACAGTCTTTGACAGTCCTCCCAACCAGGTGCATTCTCCAAAGAAGCAAGCGACAGAGGTGACAGGGTGTGTGACTTCTAAAGGTTGGATAATAACTTTCCTTGACCTTCTGGCTATGTTTTACTGAGATAGGATCTTATTCCAAGGTGGCCTTGGAACTCACTGTGTAACCAGGCAGGCCTGGAACTTGTGGCGATCTTCCTGCTTTAGCTTCCTAAGTGTTGGGATTACAGGTATAAGCCACCACACCTGGCTCAAGGCTAGGTTTTATTTGCCAGAAAGAAGTTTAGCCCTTTTGAGGCTGCCATATAGGAAAAAGATGCCCAAGATTTCTGGTCTTCTGCATGCTGCCCCGCTTAGTGCCTGCATCTCTGCAGGCCTGCCTGGCAACAGCCATGTCTGCCTGCCTGTTTCTGCCCCTTCCAGACTCTTCCAAGCTTGTCAGACCGACCATCCCTCTTGGCAACAGGCTTCCTTAGGATTCAGTGGGACCCTCTGAGGTCCTGGGACACTGATGTGCACAATGCCTGCATTGGCAGCTGCCTGCTGCCTTTTCCACAAGCTGTTCACTCAGTCCCAGGTGACTCAGAACGTGTGGTTGACATGGAGCCAATTTGCTCATGTGTGTCCTTCCTTCCAGACTAGGCCAACTGGGGATCCCTGGAGCAGAGTATGTGGGCTGAGAAATCTGGGGAAGGACAGTGGCAATGGGGGTAAGTGGAAGAGAACAAGTTTTATGGGGGCTCAGGGGAATTGAAAGAGGCAGGGCTTGGGCCTTGAGGAGAATTTAGTGGTTTTGTTTTTTGTGTATGTGTGTGTGCTTACACATAGGCATTCTCGCGTGTAAATGACACATGCATGCCACAGTGTGTGTATGGAGATCAGAAAACAACCTGGGGTGTCTGTCCTAGCTTTCCACTTGGTTTGGAGATGGTCTCTTTTGTGTGATTTTTCTATTGCATACATTAGGTTCTTTAGCTTTCCAGCTTCTTGACATGCCCGTCTCCGTTTCCCCTCTCACTGTAGAAGCAGTGAGATTGCAGACGAGCACAACCATACCCAGCTTTACATTGTTTCTGACGATTCCAACTCAGGTCCTCGGACTTGCATGCATTTTTACTTACTCCTCAGTAACCCTTTTTTTGGGTCAAGGTCTCATGTATTCCCAGCTGGCCTTGAATTTTCTGTGGATGACCTTGCATTTCTGATTCCCCTGCCTCTACCTCTTAAATGTTGAGATCACAAGAGTGTACTAACACACTCAGTTTAAGATGTGATAGGGATGTGTACTAACACACTCAGTTTAAGATGTGATAGGGATGTGTACTAACACACTCAGTTTAAGATGTGATAGGGATTAATCTCAATGTTTTGCGTATCCTAGGCAAACGCTCTACCAACTGAGGTACATGTCCAGCTTCTTTTTTTTTTCTATTTTTGAGACAGTCTTATGTAGCCCATGCTAGACTAAAACTCTGTGTAGCCCAGGGGTTGACCTCGAATGGATCTTTCTGCCTTCTCCTGAGTGCTGAGAGTACAGGCATGTGCCACTACACTCAGTTTATGCTGTTTCTTTGAGGCCTTTGTCCTTAGCTGGAAGATGGCTGTGTCCTCTCATGGCTTTCCCTATGGATGTGTCCTAGCTGCCCCCCCCCACGTTTTTTTCTTGCTTTTTGTCACGTTTTGTTTTGAAACAGTTTTCACTGCATAGCTCAGGCTGGCCTAGAGATTCTTCTGCAGGAGCTTCCCAATGTTCCTGTGTGTCCCCATGCCAGATCCCTTTCTTATAAGCCCATTTGTCCTAGAGGATTGGGTCTACCCTAATGAGACCTAAAGATGGGGCTTCCCGTACACCCTGCAGCCTGGCTGTGTGCTCACCATGGTGACATACCAGGGACTGTCTGTCCTCCAGGCCAACACACTAAGTGCAGCGTTTACCAACTGAACCCTGCTGGGTGTTGCAAAGGCATCGATGCTACCTCGGTCCCTTGCTGTGTCCCATGTTTAAGAGTTAAACATTCGCATTCTCCACACAGTGCATATACATTCACTGATGATAATAGCCAGATTCAGCTGTTTGTCTTGAAATAGGAGATGGAATTTTCCCCAATGTAAAAATAATGGTGCCCAATTCTTGTGGGAGGCAGATGGAGCCGGTACTGGCACCGAAGGCCCTTCTTTTCCTCAGAAATAGCCCCACGGTGGCCTCATTTTCTCAAACTTGCAACTCAGCGAGTGCTTAGCCTTTACAGAAAAGAATCCACACTGCTGAAGTTGAAAAGGGAGCAATCCATTTGTCAACACAGGCAGCCACTCAAGTCCCAGGAACCAAAGAAGTCCCCAGCGCTTATCCAGCAGTCATTGGGTCACGGCATGGATCCTGAGACGGCCTGGCTGACAGGCCAAGACAAAGGTACCCCATGAGGTGAGGGCTTCCCCTATAGCCAGTGGAGATAGGGCATAAGAAATGGGGCCAGAGAGGATGCCATTGTTAACTGGTTTTGGAGCCTAGGACCTTGTTGGAAAGACTGGGAATGGGCTTGGGGAGCCTTGAAAAGCCAGGGACATCAGGATTGAGAGCTAGGAACACACAGGGAAAGGCAGAGTGGGGAGGAGTATATTTCTCAATGACTACAGCTGAAGTTGGCAAGGACCCTGGCTTCGATTAGGTCTTAATAGACTTGACCTTCCCATACAAGCTCTGACCCCCTTTCCCTAGAGCTCGGAGCTAGTATCACACTGACATCTTTTACATCAAATGCTAACAGAGGAGATCCAGGCTCCCTTTGGACCCGATCACAGAAGAAGCTGGAAGGATGGTCATTTTTCAAATGCCATGATAGTCATTGTAGAACTGAGCCTGTTAGAGTTAGGCAGGGAGGGAAAGGAGGCCAAGGCTCAAGGGCCAGCAATTGGTTGAGGCTTTCTTTGTAATGTGAACTGGAAAGACAGAATCTTTCTGCAGTGTTTAGGCTCCAACTAGAATCCTCCGTCCCTGGCAAGGGTCTTCCTTCCGCCCCTGGCCCCACCCCGGCCTTGCAGCTTGGGTTAGGGCATATATGCTAAGGGGTCAAGAGTAGGAGGGACTTGTCAGGGGAGGATCCATGAACCTTGGAGCTGCAGGATCTCTAGGAGGCATCTTTGACATTGGGGGCTCCTGCCCTTCCTGGCAGGGTTGCCAAACCAAGGACCAAGCCTGCTTACTAGTCAAGCTACTGCCCCTCCCTTTCTTCCAGCCCAGTTTGTCTGCACCTTTCTCTTCACACTGCTCCTTCCCTCCCCCTCTTCCATTCCCTTCCCCCTTGCTCTCCTTCCTCCCTTCCCCTTCCCTTCCCTCTTCCTTCTCTCTCCTCCTACCTCCCTTCCTCCCCTTCCCACAAAGTGACAATCCTGCCCTGGCCCTGCAGCTTCCTTGTTTACTCTGCAGTCTGACAGGAGAGAGCTCTGCCTGCCTCAGGAATAAGTCTCCTGGCAAATTAGCTGCAGGATTTGAAATCCATTTTTATTCTGCCCAATATTAATTATTGTTGTTTTCCACTGTTCTTTACCAGCTCGTTTCCTTGTGCAACTCTGGGGAACAAAGGATTTCCAAAGCATTTCCCACAGAGGAGGAGCCCCCGCCACCCCCCTGGACCACCGCCATGCTCAACCCAAGTACCCTTCACCTGGGGCTGGGAGCCCTTCTGGGCTCCTGCGAAAGGGATCTTCCCTGCTCACTGTGCAAGATAGAGCAGACAGGGGCCAAGCCAAACAGGACTGGGTTGAGATCCTCCCTCCCTCTCTCCCCCTCCCTCCCCCTCCCTCCCCCCTCCTTCCCTCCTTCCCTCCTTAAGCTCCTTCCTAAGTCTCACAGCCTGTCCAAAGCAGTTGCACAGGAAACACACCCTTACTGTTTGTTATTTCTGTCCTATAGAGAAAATGAAGACTTAATACACAGTAATACTAGAGATAGATCTTATGCCTTTATACGTAGAAATATAACCATGGTCACTTAGGTGAAGACACAGGCCTTCTAGCAACTTCCCCTGAAGCCTCATGTGGCCTCTCCCTGTTGCTGACCTCCAAAGATATTCTGTTGTCACTTGTTGGCACCAGGGTCATCATTGTCCTCCTCATCCTCCCAGCTTTTCCCTCCTCTTCTCAGGCAAGGCCTGGACTCTTGGGATCCAGTGATCCTTCTGCCTCAGCTCCTAGAGAGCAAGTGGAATGCCAGGTGCTTCGCACCATGCTTGTTTCAATTATTCTGATTTCTAAAGTCGTGGGCTTGACTTGCCTGGTTTTGACTTCATGTAAGGAGGTCGTGGGCTTGCTATATATTCTTGTATGTGAGGGTTCTTTTGCTGAGCCCTGTCTAAGATACTCATCTTGTTGTTGCATGTAGTAGTAAATTTTTCTCTTGAAGTGTAGTAGAATACCCACTTGGATGACTACGCCATGATTAGTTCATCTGCTCTTCGTTTCCGGTTCAGGGCTCTTAGGAAGGAAACTGCCATGCACATTTGTGTACTTGGCTTTTGATGGGCACAAGCACTCATGTCTCTTAATGTATACCTCAAAATGAATTGTGTGTCATAGGATATGCAATGAAGTCATGCCTGGTTTTTCAAGAGTAAGCCAAAGAGGGTAATGCTTCTGTCAGAGGTCTGAGAGAGAAACAAGGCATTTCAGTCATTGTAGAGGTGGAGAAAGACTTTTGCTAATGTCCATTTGGTAGGTTGCTGCAAATATGGCTTCAAATGACTCCTGTCTCCAAATGTGCACATCTGTGGGTAAAGCCCATCCACATCGACTTTGAGATTGGTCATACGACTTGCTTTGGCCAATAGGATACCAACAATCATGATGCTGACATGACTTTGAGCACTGAGGCTTATCTATTACCATAGTGTAACTATTTGTCTTCTCACACAAATTCACTTAGGTCCTAATACCCAGTGCCCTAGGGTAATACAGTTAGTCATGTCAGTTTGATTGGCTTGAGAGACACCTAGGGGATTGCTAAAGCACACCTCTGGGTGTGTCTGAGAATACGTTTGGGTTCTGATCTGATCAATGGATTTCCATTGATGGATCTGTAATATGATGGCATCATGGGAGGTGGGACTTTTGGAAGAAGCAGGTCACAGCAGGCATGTCCTAGGGAATATGTCTTCCTCTGACCCTGTTCATGGTTCCTATTTCTGCTTGCTTCCTGTCTGCCATGAGGTCGGCACCTGTGTTCCTCACATCCCATCATCAATGTGATGCTCTGCCGAGTGCAGAGGATTAAGCAACCACAGACTAACCCCTCTGAAACTTTCCTTGTGGAAGTTGTGCTATTGGGTATTGGATTACAATAGTGCAGAAAGCGACTGCCTAACACAGAGTGTTGAGAGGCAGACTCTTCTGCAGGCGATCAGGTCATGAGGATGGTATCGGGATGAGCGCCCTTACAAAGAGGCTTGAGGGAGCTCATTTGTCCCCTTTGTGCTGTGAGAACACAGTAACAAGACAAGTTGGAGTCAACTATAACAAAAGCTCTAAATTGTATGGTACTGGCTTGATGGCGGGTAATAGATGGCGAGGCGGCTAGAAGAATAGTGAGCTATGTTTGGTAACGTACAGATGTCTGATGAAATGTGGGCTAGGCTTCAGTGTCCACTGTGTTCTGCTCACATTACTTTCTTTTTGTTTTATTTGTTTGACTCTGTAGCCCAAACTGGCCTAGGACTCACTGTGTAACCGAAACTACCCTGGAATTTACCATGTAGCCCAGACAGGCCTGGAAGTCCTGATCCTCAAGCCTCCCAAGTGCTGGGATTACAAGTGTGTAGCACCATGCCCATCTCTGTTACTTACTCTATTTTAATGCACCAAGTCTAATTAGTGCTGCCCATAACACACGGGTGTGGGGTCATGGGTAGTCTAGCAATCAGCATCTCCCTCAAAGAAAACTGACTCTCTTCCGGCTGCTGCATTCTTCTCTTCCTCCTCTTCCTCCTTCTCCTCCTTCTCTCTCTCCTCTCCTCTTTTTCCTCCTCCTTTGAATATATGTACATGTATGTCTGTATACCACATGTGTGCCCGGTACCCACAGAAGCTAGGAGCAGGCACCAGATCCCCTGAAACTGGAGTTGCAGATAGCAGTGAGTTACCATGTTGATGCTGGGAATTAAACGCGGGTCCTCTGGAAGAGCAGCTATTAACTCTTTCTTATTCACTGAGTCATCTCTCCAGTCTGGGTCGTCTTTTTTTTTTTTAATACAGCTTTCTTTTGTGTATGTATGAAAGTGTATCTTGGAGGTCAGAGCACATGTGGTGGCTAATTTTCTCCTTTTGCCATGTAGGTCCTGAGCATCAAACTCAGAGTGGCAAGCTTGGTGACAAATGCCTTTGCCTACTCGCCAGTCCCCTTTATGCATCTTGTCCTTGTACTTGGAGGTAGTGCCACAGATTTAAAGGCTAGGTTCTGTAGCACAGACTTCCAGAAACAGCATTGAGATTTCTACATCCCACTAGGCTGTGGAAGCCTTGGGTTAGACCTGAGATTTAAGTTAGAAAACCAGAGTGCAGCTTTGCTTTTGATTTCTGTAAAGCATTTAAAAAATTAGTTTATTGTTACATTCTAATATATTTCTTTTGTGTGAATGGGAACGGTTGTGTCATGGCTTAGTCATCAGGCTTGGTAGCAAGCACTTTTATTGACTGAGCCATGTTCTAGTGCCCTTTTTGCTTCTTGAGACAGGTTCTCACTGTGCAGGCCAGGCTGGTCTTGAAGTCTCCATCCTCCTGCCTCTGTCTCCACACCTATACCCGGAGTACAGTTTTCCCACAAATTAGGAGTCAACGACCTCAAGATTGTATAGTTGCTGCTTTCAATTCCTATGAATGTTGGACTTGGGGTCACCCAACCCCCAAGTTCTACCCCTACTCCTATGCTAGCAGCCATTGAGTCCTTTCAGGCATCACTTTGACTCTTGGAGCCCTCCTTTTTTGTCTCTGTTGGGGCAATCACCCTGGCCTGCCTTCACAGAGCAGTTGGGAGACTGATGGCCTAACGCTGGGGAAAGCCATTCAAGCCGTGTAAAGCGCAGAGCGAGTACAAGGCAATGCGGCATTATTATCTGCAGGAACTGCCACCGGCTCCAATTGTTTCACATTGGGGCAATGGGTTTTGAGTTCGTGAAGGTCATTTTGCTTTATGGCTCCTCTCTTTAGCAGTCCACATAAATTTGACACATTCAGGAGCCACAGTGGTCTCCAAAAGCTTTCTCTCATTATCTCTTGCTGTATTTTCAAACCAGCAAACCTACGTACAGGGGCCATCATCTATATGAGGTTTATGGCATTTTTCAAGAAAAACTGCCACACTCAGGGGGCCCAGCCTCCCAATGACCACCAGCACATCTCCACCCCAGGGTCTTCCTTTCTTACTCTCCATCTGCATAGATGGCTTCCCTACCCAGTGACACCATCTTCCTTGGGCTCCCGAATCATAACCACCAAAACTATTCGTGCTGCATTTCTTTTTGCGGTAAAGTAGGGGTGGGCTCTTTAGCCTTTGGCCATGCTTTCCAAGGCAGTATGATTATATGGGATAGTGGGCGCATGTGTGTGAGCATTTCCAAGGTGAACAAGCACTGTCACATGTTGCAGAACATTCATTCACACGTGTGTGACCCAGTGGAAAAGAAGTCCTGAACCCATCTAGCCTGGGCTGTTTCTATGTGATGGGGAGTTTACAACATCAGTAGGTAGCTATCAGTGTTAAGAGCTGTTGTTCCGAAATGGAAAGTTGCCCAGGGTGTTTGGCATGAGACTGGCAGAGGGTCTGGGAAACACAGTCTGAGGGTCTGCTGGAAGGATTGTGCAGTGTCACGATGTGTTGAAGAGCAGGGATGCTTGATGGAGGCTGGTATTTTTACTCCCTCTGCTCTTTCTTTGAGAGACTTGATTTCTTCTTCACTTCTGGGTTACATATAAGCAGTGTCACAGAAAAGAGAGCTGAGCTGAGAACCCAGGGCTAACCTGGGAATTTTGACTCGGCAGCCCTTGAACAGACAGCACCATTGGAGCGCTCTCAGTAATGCTGGCTCTTGCATTTGATTTGATTTCGGTTTTGAAGAAATGTCGACCGTGGAAGGAAGGATGGGGGATGCGGAGTTACACAAATGATTTCTCTGCAAAAGCTTTGCCGAGACTTAATTTGCAGGGACCACCCACACTTAATCCTTACTGTAGAATCGTGGCTGGGGACTTACTTCCTCCACAGTCTGGGGACCTTGCTCACAGTGTATAAGTGGCGGTGGAGGCCGTGCCGTCTTGCTCTGAGTTGAAGAGCATGAGTGACACTGTGCTTTTCAAGCCCAAGTCACTGCTCCTGTGAGGACATGGGTTCTGCGAATAGTGGTAGAGGAAAAAGCTATTTACCCTGAGATGAATACTGTTTCTTTACTTAGAAGCCATTCCACTCTGTGGGAGGTATCGGGAAATGGAGGTGTGTTTTGTGTTGCCATACTGATTGGGGGGTGGGGGGGGCGCGCTTCTGGTCTTACTGGACAGGGGTACCAAGGATGCCCAACATGCTATAATGAGACTGTCTCATACAATGGCATTTGTCCTAGCCCAGCTTCTGACAGTGTGCCTGCTGATGAATG
Organism: Mesocricetus auratus; assembly: GCF_017639785.1. Lineage (NCBI taxonomy): Eukaryota > Metazoa > Chordata > Mammalia > Rodentia > Cricetidae > Mesocricetus > Mesocricetus auratus. Next base: position 9,677,994 of record NW_024429213.1, read on the forward strand.
GAGCTGGTTTGCAAAGAAAGTTCCAGGTGTGCTTTCTAAAGAACCAATTGGTTCATTTGAAACTGGAGATCATTTTTCAAGGTAGCTGGAGGCATTGGGTGAGGATGGCTCTCAGCTGGGGGACTAATGGAAAGCCTGGCAGCTTAGAGCCACAGGAAAGAGGGGTGCAGGGGCCCAGGGACCCGGTGGAGGTCACACAGAGGCCACCCAGAAAGAGGAGCAAGGGTCAGTGGGGAGGGGGAGGGGCTTGCAGGGTAGGGAAGCCTCTTATACAAATGGAAGAATGAGAAAGAACCATGGGTAGAATTATGCTGGTGTTTCTTGTAAAGCTGCCCCCCCCCATAGTGTGTCGGAAATCGGGCGGGGAGGGGGTGGGGATCAAGGCAGGGATTTTGGAAAGGGGAGAATCAAGAGGCCACGCAGGCCTAGATTCCACGGAAAGGGTCCCTGTTGCTGCCTTTGTTTTCTGCCTTTTGCTTCTCCACTGATTCAGGTGGGGCCTGGAGTCAGGCTTTGCTGACACCCAGAGGGGTGGCCAGGGCAGCAAACAGGACTCGTGGAAGTTACAGCTGCCCAGGCATGGCCTTGCTTCTTGCCAGGGGTTGTAGGAGCCCCCTCTAGAAAGTGGATCCATACGGCCTCAGCGTGTTGGAGGAACCAGAGCACGCTACCGGTGGCAGCCTTCAACCACTGTACAAACAGGCCAAGCTGGAGGGTCTCTCGAGCCTGGCCAACTGTCATTGTTGGCTGCCGGCTCATTCTGAGTCCCACAGTTGTGGGCCAGGCCAAGGTCTCTTAAAAAGCAGGTATTGAGGTCAATGCTGAGCCTGTATTTTGTATTCTGCTAATCTGTGGTTTGTAGGCAAAGGCGAGAGATGACAGCGGCAAGGACAGAACTCAAACAGGAGGCAGGAGTGGGGGAGGGGGGCTGATTTCCCACAAGCTTGTAGGGAAGGGACTGGGGCCCAGCTGCTGACATTTTCACAAAGCAAAATAAGTGTGGGGCCAAGCCGGTGACCTCAGTGTGAATGGAAAAAGATGGTCAGCTGTGTGACTGCCAGAAATGGCATGTTTGTCAGCCCACCTGTTAGGAAGTGGAAAGGGAGATATTGAATAACATCATCCCAGCAAATGGTTACCCGTTGCTGACCACAGGCCTGGCATGGGCCGAACACTTCATGCAGGCCAGTGCCTGGGTTCTATCCACTGCCCAGGAGAAAGGCTCCCCTGTGGTTTCCGTTTGCAAGATGGGGAAACTGAGGCTGGGATATTCAGTTTCTTATCCCAGCTTGGACAGCTAAGAGGTGGCGAAGAAAGGCTGTGAATCGTGGTGATCTGGCCAACTGCCAGGAACACGGAAACAGGTCCTATGGGGTGGAGTTTTGTGGACGACTGTGTGCTTTGGCCTCTGTTCTGGTTATTATACATATATCTATGTGTGTATTTATCTATTTGTATGGGGAGGCACATGAGCCACAACATGCATGGCGAGGTCAGAGGACATCCTGCAGGTTTTTGGTCGCTCCTTCCACAGGGACATGGGGATTGGATTCAAGTTGTCAGGCTGCGTGGCAAACACCTTTATGGGCCATTTTTCGGGACTCTATGTTCTTATTAGAATTTATAGTTAGAATTGAAGAAGAAAAAGAGGCAGATCACATTCCTGATGAGTGACTTAGGGCTGGTGAGGCGGCTCAGTGGGTAAAGGTGACAGCTATGCAGTCTGACACTAAGAGTTTGATCGCTGGGACCCGCACGGAGGGAAGACAGAACCAACTTCAGCAAGTTGTCCTCTGACATGGCATATGTGTGCCCCCATATACATACATCCGAACATACACATTATTAAAATAAAATGTAGTGATCTAAACAGTTGTCATTTTGGTACAGTGCCACACTGTACTGGGATTTTGTTGCCCTCGGTTAGAAGGTTCCTTGTCCAGCTCTGTGTTTCTGTCTCTCATCTTCCCTTCTTCCCATGCTGTTGGCATCAGGTAAATGCCCGGGGATGAGTCATAGTAAACCGGTGGTGTCAGCTCTTAGCTGAGAGGCCTCACCTGGAGCATCTTCATGGGACCTGTCTGTAGGATGGGCTTCCTTTCAGCAAGTGACTGTATTTTCATGACACTTCTACCACCGTCAATAATCTGTCCCTAGTCAAGAGAAGGTACAAATAATATTAACGATTGTGATTTTTAAGTTATGTATGTGTATATATGTATAAGTATGTGTGTGGGTATGTGCACATGAGTACAACTTCTGAAAGAGGCCAGAAGGGGGCGTCAGATCCCCTGGAGTTGAAATTACAGGCAGTTTCGAGCTGCCCAATATGGATTTTGGGGACTGAACTCATATGGTTTTTTTGAGACACGATTTTTCTGTGTAACAGTCTTAGCTGTCCTGGAACTCATTCAGTAGACCAGGTTGGCCTTGAACTCATGGTGATCCACCTGCCTCTGTTTCCTGAGTGCTGGGATTAAAGGTGCATGCCACCATTCCTGGTTCTAAAAATATATTTTTTAAGCAAAGTCTTTGTATGTAGTCAGGGTGGCTTCAAACATCCAGATCTAGTTAGTTTAATTTATTGTTGTTTCCCCCCCCTCTCTGTATGTGTGTGTGTGTGTGTGTGTGTGTGTGTGTGTGTGTGTGTGTGTGTGTGTATTTAAGTGTGACCTTTTGGGAGCTAGCTATATCTTTGCACTGTGGGTTCTGGAGATTGAACCCATGTCATCAGGCTTGCTTGACAAACTCTTTGACTTGCTGAGCCATCTTGCTGGTTTCCTAGCCCCCCCCCCATTTTTTAGCCCTAGAAGGATCTCAACTAGTCATGAATCAAGCCGTAATTCATTCATATGTTCATTGGTGAACACATACTAAACAAGCAGAGCTTGTTTAAAAGCTTTTGGTCTGGTTCCATCACAGTTTTCCTGCTAGGCCAGGTACTGAACTGGGGGTTGGGGACATAAAGCCCTGTTCCATGGAAGACAGCAGCCACAGCAGAAGCCTTTGGCCTGAAGAAGTATTACCTTTAACTTTTATATGTACATGTGTGGGAAGCTCTAAGCTTAGCAATGGAATTCTGAAGTTAATATGAGGCCCTTAGAGAGAACTTAATTCAAAATGACCCACATCTTTTTAAAACAGAACTCCGACACAATGCCATCATAGTCAGAGGGGAGATTCTGTTGGGTTGGGGGATAGCTCAGTGAGTTCTGATCCCTAGAAGTTACATAAAGTCGGATGTGGTAGCACATATCTGTAATCCCAGCACTCCTAAGCAGAGATGGGGGAGAGATGGGAGACTCTCTGGAAGCTCACTGGTTGTTGTGAGATATTTGTACACTGTGTGAAGATGTATTGCTGGGACTGGTGTAATAAAAAACTGAATGGCCAATAGCTAGGCAGGAGAGATAGGCAGGACTTCTAGGCAGAGAGATATCTCTGGGAAGAAGAAAGGCAGAGTCACTTGCCAGGATGGGCAGTACAGAGAAATGAGTTATCAAGTCATGAGACGGATTGTAGATTTAAAAATATGGGTTTATTTCAGTATTTATCCCTAGTGCACAAATGGACTTAAGGAGCCCATTCCCTATGGAGGGATATTCTGTCAGCCCAGATACACGGTGGAGGGCCTAGGCCCTCCCCCAAGTGATGTGACACTTTGATGATCCCCCATGGAAGGCCTCACTATCCTTGGGGAGTGGGTGGGGGGTGGGTTGGAGGGACAGTGGGGATCACGGGAGGATGAGAGGGAGAGGGAAGGGAGGATTGATATGTAAAATAAGATTGTTTCTAAATAAAAAAAGAAAAAAATAGTGGTTAATTTAAGTAACAAGCACTAGTTAAGAACACACCTAAGCTAAGACTGAGCTTTTATAATTAATAATAAGTCTCCGTGTTGTTATTTGTGAGCTGGCAGCCCACAGAAAACTCTGACTACAACTGACCCAGCTAGCCTCGGGTACATAGCCTCAAACAAGATAGAAGGTGAGGAGGACCCACATCTAAGGTAGTCCTCTGACCTCTGCATTCCTTTGTGGTACACACACACACACACACACACACACACACACACACACACACACACACACACGCACGCACGCACGCGCGCACACACACACACACACACACACTTTTGGGGGGGAGGGTTGAGACAGGGTTTCTCTGTGTGGCTTTGGAGCCTGTCCTGGAACTCACTCTGTAGCCCAGGCTGGCCTCAAACCCACCAAGATCTGCCTGCCTCTGCCTCCCGAGTACTGGGATTAAAGGCGTGCATAAATCTTTTAAAAAAGGAATGCTCATGTGTGAACTCTAGGCAGGGGGAATGTAGCCCTCTGTGAGCCAAGGAGAAAGGCTTCCAAAGGAGCTAACCCAGAACTTGGACATCTTGCTTCCAGAATGGTGGGAAAATACGCATCTGTCTTTCAAGTTATTTTGTTGATAGTGTTCTTTTCTTTCTTGTGGTGCTGGGGATTGAACCCATGGTTTCACACATGGTAGGCAAGTGCTCTTCCCCTGAGCTACACCCCCAGTCCTCTTTCTTGTTTTTGAGACAGGGCCTTGTGGAGTTGCTCAAGTTGGCTTTGACTTGCTCTATAGCCCAGGCAGGCTTGAATTTTCAGTCCTCTTTCCTTAGCTTCCTGAATAGCTGGGATTATGGGCCTATGCCACCAGGCCTAGCCTGTCTGTGGTGTTTTGTTGTGAGAACCTGAGCAGACTGAGACATTTGTCCCAAATCTCCTTGGCAGAAGTCCCCTTCAAATGAAGTGACTAAGGCGAGCACAATTTCCCAGAATGCTTCTCTTCCTAGGTATAACATCACCTGGAAGTACATAACGCTGCTTTGACTAGACTAAATGTGGGTCACCCTGGGGATGCTGGCCTGCTCAGTAAGGACTTACCTCAGGATAGGTCCAGATGTCAACCTGTCTGAAGGAAGGTGGAGGTGAGGATCATCAGCCCGGCCCCTGCCTGGCCTAGAGACACTGTGGATACTTACACGGGCCCCTGCACATCCCAGGTCTGGCTTTGAAAGTGCAGCCAGCACTGAGGACTTTCTCTTCCGTGTGCTGTTTCTCCTGCACAGGCCTTCCTGACTCCCGTGCATTTTTTATTTTGCTATAGTCTTTCCATTGTTTAAAGCGACACAGAGCAGGCAGCCCTTGCCACAAAAGGAGACCTGTCAACTCCTGGGCCCCTCCGAGCCCATCTCTTTCCTGTTCTGTCCTGTTGTGCCTTCCTCCCTCTTGAACCTTTTCCTTAGGTCAGCACTCGCACATGGGGACACATTCCTCTCCCTGCCCTCAGGGAGCAGAGTGTGTGACATTTTCGTGTCTGTCTCTGGGATAGAATTTCCCCCTCTCAGTCAGCTGTCTCCTTGCCTTTTGCTCCTTCCACTCTCTCAGAAGCGGTGCATAGAGGAAAGGGCTGCTCAGTTTGGGAGGCAGCTGGATCTGGCCATCTTTTCCTTTCTTTCCCCACACACTGTGAGACCCCTTGGGGGCTAACTGGCAAAGGCAGGAAACAGCTCCAGAGAAGGCTGTCACCTTCCCCCTGGGTGAAGGCATAAAGGGTGAATTTTGGGGTCACAGACACTTAGGAGCTTTTGTGTGTAGCCCGGGTCTTCCAAACGAAGACAGAGCTGCAGCTGGCCGCTGGCATTGTCGGCAAAGCTGCCTTGGTTACTCAGCCTTGAACCAGGAAGCAGGCTGTATTCATCAGGAGAAGGCACAGCCAGGATTTCCTGAAGGTTCTGGCCTCTAGCCTGTAACCCAGCAATGTCCAATAGAAATGGAATTTGAACGGCATTCAAAAGAAAACAGGTGAGAATAATTTGAATAATATATTTTATTTAACACCATTTACCCCAAACATCATTTCAGCATGCACTATAGGCAAAAAATATTAATGAGGTGTTCCACCTTATTTCCTTGAAACTAAGCCTTAGAAATATCCTGTCTTTCGCACTAACGGCAAGTCTGTCTTCGGACTGGCCACACTGCAAGCTCACTAGCCGCAGACAGCTGGTGGGGAGCCTACAGGACAGTGGTAGTCTAGCCTAAGCAAGCCTGGAGGCTGCACTCCATCCAGCTGCTTAATCAGTGGCATGCAAATGCCCTGTTGTGTGCGTGTGAGGAGCTGGAGAGGCGCTGTGTGAAGAGTGCACAGAATGTCCCTCCCTCCATTACTGTCACGAGCAGTAATCATCATTAATGCGCTGGCAGGGCTGGAGTCCAGCCCTGTTGCTAGTGGCTTTCAGTTCACACACGGAGTCCCATGCTGGGGAATTGTTGACCCATATTCTCTTTTGGGGGAGCTGAGGCTACAGTTTCCAAGTAATCTAGCTCTGTCCCCCAGCTGGGGCCTCCTCACCTCCTAGGTATGTGCTTCTCCCCCTTGCCTAAGGTTCCAGCACCCCTCTGGCCTGCCCCTTCTATATATAGCTCTCTGTGGTGACAGCTGGCCCTGGGATGACTCATCAGCCACCGTGGGTGTCTCCGGATGGAACCCTGAACATTTATTCATAGGGTGCTTTTTGTAGCTTCTCAGCTCTTCCTAGCAAGTCCTGCCTTGGGTGATTGTCTTAAAAAAAACAAAAACCAAAATAACAAAAACAAAGACCAAAAACAAACAAACAATAACAAACAAACAAACAAAAAACCCTGGAGACTGAGGGTTTTATTAACCAGCAGGCCTCTAACTGTAGGCCTCTGGGGGCCTGGCAAGCCTAGCTGTGTGAGGCTTGGTTCAGAGAAGTCTCTCAATGGTAAGGAATCAATTCCTGCTCGGAGACTCTGTCATTTCTCCTGCACCACTAACTGGCCATAGATGGCCCTTGGCAGTGGGGGCCCAGGAGATGCCAGCTCCCTTCCAAAGCTGTAGGGCTTCTCACAGGAATCCTGGTAAACCATATCTCTTTTCAGTGGGCCATCAAGGGATAAACGCTAGCTTGACAGTTGGCAAGACTGAATTAACTAAGGCACTTCCGCTCACCGGCTGTGCCATCGTGGGCAAGTCCTTTCTCGTGTCTGAGCCTGTTTCCTCTTCTGCATAGCTCTCTAATAACACTGCGAGGGACTTCCTGTGATAACTATAACTACTGCCCAGACAGACCCTGTTACTTCTGTTACCCCAAAGCAAACCCTGAGGTGAGGGTTTATGGGGAAACCTTCCTCAGACACACTACAAGGGCAGAACGGAAGTAGGGTGAGAAGGGGAGGGAACGAAGCAATTGCCAAGTTCTCTACAAAGTGTCTTATTCAGTTGGGGCAACCATAGCCAAATACCATGGAACCGTGCTTGCCTGGCAAGACACAGAAATAGTTCTCACAGTTTTGGAGGTTGGGGATCTACTCTTGGGTCAGTTCTGGTGAGACTCATTTCTAGGTTGTTTCTCCCTTTGGACCCTTGGATGTTGAAAGAGGGTCCCTGAGGTCCCCTTAGTAAAGATGATAGATAGATTGGTGAAGGCTTTACCCTCACCATACTGCATCATCTCCCAAAGGTCCCATCACCTAATCCTATTACCTTAAGAGTTGAGATTTCACTCCATGATTTTAGAGGACACAACATTCCATCTACAACAAGAGAGTCGCCCTCGCTTGAGCCCATAGGGAGTTCTGGAGGGGAAGTTGCGCCACCCTGCTTGTCTTAAGTTTTGGGATGAACCAGGGTCTCTTGGCAGTCAAGATCTCTACTGTGGGGCTATCCTCCCCTCCCTCGCCTGTGTGTAATTTACTCATTTAGTTTTCAAACAAGGTCTCATCCTGTAACTCTGGCTGGCCTGGAACTCACAATGTAGACCAGTCTGATCTCAAATTTGAGATCTATCTGCCTCTGCCTCCAGAGTATTAGAGGCCTGTGGTACCACGTGGGGCCATGGTGTTGGTGTGAGAGCCTTTTAGTCCCAGCTGCTCCAAAGCATTCTTCCTTTCACCCACCTCTTTGTCCCAACCTTGTAGGGTCTCATCTCCAGGTCATCCAGGGCTTCTTGGGTTCTGTCTCCAGCTGGAAGGTTTGCCCTGCCCTGGGCCACCAGGCCTTTTGCCTCAGCTTCCGGCTTCCAACTGCTTTTCTCCAGCCTTGGCTGCCTTTCTCTGGCCCTCTGGACTTGAGGCAACTTGACCTGCAGGCTGCTGGGTGCATGACTGTACACCCTCACCCCTGCCCCTTTGTCACCCACTACTGTGACCAACCCCAGGTCTAGGGGACGTGTGATACTGAGTCTACCAAGTCACCATTGTCTTCCCTGAGTTTTCCATTCACCAGCGTGGATGAATTTAGTTTCCACTCTCAGGAATGCGGTTTGAATGATTCCCCTGCTGTAGTCAGTCGTCTTGCTGCAGCTGGGATTCTGTTTATTGCAGGCTGAGGAATTTGACTTCCTGGCTTTTCCATCCCAGTAGAATCCCCCCTTCCTCCTCCCTTTCTCCCCTTGCTCCTCTGATTTCCCTTCTTTTCTAGCAACTTCTTGGCTCCTCTTCTACTTGATTCCTTCCCCATTTTCCACTTCCCTCCTCTCCCCCCCCACCCATTTTGGTGTTCTCAGGGCGACAGTGACCCAGGAAAGATCCAGACCTGGTGGGCTGTGTGAAAGAACACTCCAGAGCCTGAAAATAAAGCCATACCTGAGGTGAGCAGCCATAACAGGGAGACAGCTGACAAGTGTCCAGGCACTGTGTTCGTGATTCAGTCACTACAGCATCTTATTATTATTTTTAACTTTTAAAAAACATTACTTAATGCAAGGCACCAAATGCACTTGATATTCGGTCACAGTGGGATTGAAGAAGGGTCATTAAGACACAACACTATTTGAAAAATGTACGGAAATTCCATTGAGTTCTTTGAAAAGAGTGCTACATTGTCTTCCTAACAACACTTATTCTTCCAGATACTCTCTTATTTCTCCCTCTACTGGTTCAAATAACGAGGTCAGAGTTTTGGGCTGTTTACCAGATGCAACGCAGGACGACTTTCTCCTGGGCACAGACAGCGCCACCTTGGCTGCCTACTCGTGGGCAATGTTGCCATGTTTTCCATTTGTCAGGAAGGGTAGGGGAGAGGAGGGCAGGTGGCCCAGGGTGACAGATAGTCATTGTAAATTCACAGGAAGGAGAATCTAAAAGCATGTTTCTGTCTAAGGTACTTGTGGTAAGTGCTGACGTATTGTGAGGTTCAATGAACATCTACATGTGACAGAAAAATATGCAGACCTTGTACAGACCCTGCGTTCTTCACTTTTAAATTCCTCCTCTTCAAAGGTCACTTCTTCATTTGTGGGGTGGGTGCCGTGTGCCCTTGGCATCCTCTTTTTCTACATGTCCCTGAGTATGACTATGATTAGGATTGGGCAGTGTCAGCTTCCTCATCCTTCAGGTGGGGCAATCTGAGATGTATTCTACACTGTCCTATGGAACCTATGGGACCAAGCCCCATTCAGTCATATGATAGTCTATTGATGACACATAACTCTCAATTCTTTCCTGGCTTATCCATGATTCTGGGATTACCTCCCTGTCTTTAGGGCTTTTATTCCTGTGAAGAGACACCATGACTTTGGCAACTCTTATAAAGAAAACATTTAATTGGGGTGCCTTACAGTTGCAGAGGTTTAGTCCATTATCATCCTGGGGAGACATGGCAGCATGCACGCAGATATGGTGTTGGAGAAGGAGTTACACCTTGATTCTGTAGGCAACAGGAAGTAATCTAAGACACTGGACATGGCTTGAGCATATATGAAATCTCAAAGCCCACCTCCACAGTGGCATACTTCCTCCAACGAGGCCACACCTATTCCAACAAAACCACACCTCCTAAGAGTGCCACTCCCAGTTAGCTTATGGGGGCACTTACATTCACACCACCACACTGCCCAAGAAAGTGCACTTACTACCTTGCCTCAGATTTAGCCTCTAGGGGAGCAAGAGGCTTCAAATCTAAAGTCAGTCTGCCTTCTCAGGGTCAGTCTGTAATTGTATGTGCTTCCTTGAGAGACTCTTTGGAGTCTGTTTGGAGTGGCATGCAGGGTCCATGAGGGCAGACACAATGTGCCTTTTATTTACCATGGAATCTCCATATCTGGTCCAACTCATAGCTTAACATGGTACATAGCCAATATAAGCTCTGTGAAAAAGAATGGCTGCACAATGTCTAAGACTTTCCGGATTCCTTTTTTAAATTCTGTTTTTAGGCAGGTGTACATGTGCATATGCTTGTGTGTGTGTGTGTGTGCACACAGAGGCTTGTCCTCTTCAGGAACACCAACCACTTCTTGAAAGATAGGACCTCTCACTAGCTTGGAGCTCATCAGTTAGGCTAGACTGACTGGCCCATGAGCTACAGGGACTTTCCTGTCTCTGTCTTCCCTGAGCCAGAGTTGCAGGCATGTGCTATGGAGCCTGGTGTTTTTATGTGAATTTTGAACTTAGGTCCTCATGCTTGCAAAGCAAACACTTTACTAACTAAACTATCTCATTAGCCTTCCTTACAGCTTTCTGACCATTTACCCTTTGAGGTGATTTTCTTTATTTTGTTTTGAGACTGAGTGGCATGCAGCCCAAGCTGACCTTGAACTCACTGTGTAGCCGAGGATGACCTTGAACTTCTGATCCTCCTGCCTCTAACTCCTAAGTGGTAGGATTACAGGTACATACCACCATGTCTGGTTATTTATTTACTTTGGATTCGCATCTGTTTTATCTTAACTTTAAAAAATCAATAAGATAATCAGTTTCATTGTGACATCTTCACATACAGAGATCATATGTTTCGCTTATATCCACTCCCCTATTACCTCTCTGGTTCCTTGGGGCAATCTTCAATGTATTTATATGTATCGTACTTTATGTGTAGGAATGCTTTGGTTGTATGTATGTGTGTGTGCCAATGTATGCATAGCACCCTCTGGTCATAAGAGGGTGTCAGATCCCCCTGGAACTGGAGTTACAGGTGGTTGTGGACCATTATGTAGGTGTTGGAATTGAACCTAGGTCCTCTGCAAGAGAAACCCATGCTTTGAACTGTTAAGCCACCTGTCTAACTCCCTTTCGGGGGTGATTTTAAAACACATGGATTTTCTTTTCTTTTAGGATTTCTTTATTTTGTGTGTATGGATGTCTATGCACCATGTGTGTCTCTGGTGCTTGTGGACGCCAGAAGGAAGCAATGGGGTCCCCTGGAACTGGAGTTACAGATGGTTGTGGGTGCTGGGAATTGAACCTGGGTGTCCTAGAAGAGCAGTCAGTGCTTCCCTGAGTCATCTCTCCAGCATCCAAATGCACAGTGGGGCTGGTGTGGTAGAGCCCTTTCCTATCGTGTGTGAGGCTTTGGGTTCCTTTCCTAGTACCTCAAAAAAAAATAGTGAATAGCGTAACTTGAAGATTTTGTGTTAAACCTTGCTGTGACAAGTGGGCTGAGCTTCTCCTACTCTTGAATATTAGTTATGCTGGTGACTGCTTACATCAAGAGCAGGACAGAGCTGGGCTTCTGCCTTGGAGCCCTGAGTGACTGTCAATGTTGAGTGGGCCAAGCTAGAAGGGAGCCTAATCTGTGAAGCCACATGGACAGACTCTCTGAGCCGTTTCTATCCAAACACCAGACCTGTGAGCCTGGAAGTGCCCAGATTGTTCCAATGGTCTGCTCAGGCATGATGGAACAGGGAGAAGGACCACTGTTGGTCCTATGCAAATTCCTTACCCAGGCAAACCTGGGTCCAACACAACTATTAAGCTTCTGTGTTGCAAGTTTGCTTTTTTATGCAGAAACAATGGGCATGCTCTACTGTGATTTTACTTGTTGTGCACCCATTGGACGGTCATTTAGTTCAGCAGGTTCCTACCAGGTACAGATGGTGATTATTCAGTGATGAGCAAAGAAAAGACCCTAGAACTTCTAGTCTAAAACAGTAGTTCTCAACCTGTGCATCTCGACCCCCTGGCAAACCTCTCTCTCCAGGAATATTTACATTATGATTTATAACAGTAGCAAAATTACAGTTATGAAGTAGCAACGAAAACAATTTTGTGCTTGGGGGTCACCACAATGGGAAGAACTGTATTAAATGGTTGCAGCTTTAGGAAGGTTGAGAACCGATGCTCTAGAGGCTGCTGTTGGCAATTGTTGTCTTGCAAAAAGCCTGCCCTGTTGAGTAGGTTTTTTTTCAAAAGCCCTTCCAGATGGTAGGGGGAGGGGGATGGAAGAGGGAGTGGGGAGGGAGGGAGTTGCCAGGGAAGGCTCCCTAGGCAGGTAGATGAGATAACAGAAGCCCAGAGAGCTCTATTATTTGCTGGCTGCCAGGCACTGCTGTCTGTGTTGTCCACAGCTAGCTGCACCTTCACACACAGCAGGAGAGTCTCCGGGAGCTGAGAGGAGTCCTTTCCCAAGCAGGGGAAGGGGGGGCGGTGTTTCTGGGAGAAAGATGTCATTGGCTTGCTTAGTGCAGGAATTGGGCGACTTAAGCAAAAAGGATACCCTTGGCTGGCACTCTCTGGGCTCTCTGACCTGCCTCTCGAGGGCAGGTTGCCCCTTGTGTCCTGGAACACTGCATTCCTGAGTCAGAAAGTAGGACTTGGATGGCGTTTTTTATGCTGCTTGGGATTCTGTTGATCTCTCTCTCTCTCTCTCTCTCTCTCTCTCTCTCTCTCTCTCTCTCTGTGTGTGTGTGTGTGCGCGTGTGCACGTGAGCACGCAAATGCATTTTTCATGTGTGGTTACACATGACTGTACATGCACATGCAGATGCTGGCCTGCGTGTGTGGAAGCCAGAGGTTGGTATCAAATGTCTTCCTCAACCACTCCCCATCTTAGTTTCTGAGACAGGGTCTCTTACTGGACCTGTGCTCACTGACGCAGCTAGACAGGCTGTTCTGCAGGGCTCAGGGCTCCTTCTATCTCCACATCCTCCCTAGTGCTGAGATTACAGGTGAACCTTGCTGGGTCCAGTTTGTTCCATAGGTACTGGGTATCCCAACCCGGGCCTCATGTTTAGATGGCAGACATGTTACCAAATGAACCATCTCCCACGCCCCCTTTGTTGTTTTATTGTTGACACAAGGTCTCCCTATATAGCCCAGGCTGGCCTGGGGTTTGCAACCACCCAATCACTGAGGTTATAGTGAAGTACTACACCCAGTTATCTTCTGTCTTTAAGCACATTTTAACAGTGTCTGCCCATCTCTGTTCAGCACAAATAAAACAGAAGTCTGTGGCCTTCAGGGAACTAGTTGTGATGAAAGGTGGTGATGCTCCCAGGTATGACCTATGGTTCCTACCCCTGAAGGGCAAAAGGCAGGCAAATTCTAGGAGGAAGGCTCAGGTGTCTGCCTGGAACTTTTCCATCCCAGAAACCCATTGTATCCACTCATAGATGGCTCTGGGATATGTTTGAGGGAATAAGGCTAAGTGAGGGACTCCCCACCTCTTTTAACAACAGGAACATCTCCCCAAAGACTGACATCAGAAATCAGGGCACAGAGGGGTTAAAGACATGACTGGCACTTGAAACTTAGGAGAAGTCCCTTTCCTTTCAGCATCTCTGTTTAGACACTCCGAGACTGCTAAGCTGGCTAGCCCGGGTGACTAGTAAACTGGCTGGCCTGGTGTTTTGTGTTTCTCAACTGCACCCAGGCTCCGTCTGTCCAGATTGAGCAACACAGGCAAACAGAGAGCTGAGCTTTTGGAGCGCTCTGTGCTACCCATCCATTCAACAAATATTTAGTGAGCCATCTTCCAAGCACATGATTAAAATACAGCCATGAAAGAGACGGACAGAGAGGAAGACCCTCCCCTTCATGGCGAGCACATTTGAAATCACATATATTTACTATGTGTGTGTGTGTGTGAGGGGGTAGTGTGTGGGTGTCAGTGTCAGAGCAAGTATGTGGAAGACAGAGAACTTTCTGGAGTCAGTTCTCTCTTTCCACTGTATGGTTCCTAGGGTTCAAATTTAGATTGTCAAGCTTGGCAGCAAGGGTCTCTTTACTTGCTGAGCCATCTCACCAGCCCAGGGTGCATACTTTAATAATCGGGAGCCAGGTGAAAGGAAACGAACAAAGAAGCACATAAACGAACTAAAAATGTAAATGTTAAAAAATCTGGGCATGGTAGGAGACATTCTGGAGACTGAGCCAGGAGAATTCTGACCTAAAGGACAGTCTGGACTCAGTCCCAATGAAACACAACAAAACAAACAAAAACCAAATTAGGACTGGGAGATAGCTCAGTTGGTAAAGTGTTTGCCTTGCAAACATGGAGACCTGAGTTCAATTCCTGGAACCCAGTGACATATGCGTCTAAACCCAATGCTGGGGAGGCAGACAGCAAGATCCCAGGGTCTCACTGGCCATCCAGCCTTCCATACTTGCTGAAGTCCCAAGCCAATGAAAGACCCTGTCTGAAAGAAAATAGTGGACAGTGCCCGACAAATAAAACACACACACACACACACACACACACACACACACACACACACACACACCAATCAAACTACCAAACAGCAGCACACTACCAACAAATAGCATCAGGCAAATGAAAAAAGAATGTTTCATGGGCCACGGATGTAGCTCACCTAGCATGTGCACATCATCTCCAGCATCCCAGAACCCTACAAAAGAACAGAAGGAATAGTCTAAAGCCAAGGCCTTAGGCCCAAGAGAAGCAGGCACAGGTATCATCTCTCACTTGACTCAGGCTTACCCTTTGAATACCAGAGGAGCCTCTTTCCAGCTCCAGCCACTTCCTTTCTGAATGACGGACAGAACAGGTGATGCTACACTCAGGAGACACACTATCTCCTAACCCTGACCCCCCCAGCCCCCACACAATAATACAGAGGAGACTCTGCAGATGGCCACAAGGCACTGGCACTGCCTACAGCAGTGGGAACTGGCTGCTTTATTTCCAGGGGTTTCTTTATGAGTCTAAAAAGAGATTAATAGAGGAGTGGTTTTTTTTTTCTGAGATGGGAGAGAGGGGTGGAAATAAAATTTCCCCAAGACAAAATGTCAGGCCCCATGTAGTTAACAAGGCCCTCATGAGAAGACTGAGTTAAGAACACTTGCTCTTGTTAGGACAGAGGGCGCATCCTGTGCCTCGGGCTTAATTCCGGGCACTTCTCCCATTCCGATCCCAATCTTCCTCTGGTAAGCCCCTCTGGATTAACCTGTCACACTCTGTCAGTCATGATGCAGGCAACTCTCTGTGTCCAGGTCCTGGTTGCATTATTTATTTTCCATCGAAAATTACACCAGAAAGCTCCATGGAGGTGGGGGCTGGGATTCATTTCTTTGCAGGACTTCTCCAGTTCTTAATCTACAGCTTGGACCGAACGCACCACGAAAAAGCTGGCGAATCCTTAGCCAGCCATTTTGAATCTTCCACGTGGCAGCTGAGCAAGCACTGTGGTCCCTCTTCCCTACGTCATCAATATCACCCTGTCCTCTGTAAGACAAGGCTCTTGGAGAGGGCTGATTGAGTGTGTGTGTGTGTGTGTGTGTGTGTGTGTGTGTGTGTGTTGGAATATGGTGAGGAGGAAGCAGAGGGATGGTCTTCTACGGAACAAATCTTTCCTGATATGCTCCTCTAATGTAATTCCAATGGTCTCCCAGTCTATGTCCATGCCCACCCCTACATCTCATGGCCTTCCCCCCCTACAAGCTGTGGAGCAGACTGCACTTTGCTGGAAAACAATCTATCCCCAAACCAACCACTGTAAGGGGTTGCTCCAGAGCAAACTTAGCTCCCTGGGCTCAGAGATCATGAAGGCCTCGGGTGTACAAACCCTTTTTTGTTATTGGAGCTCTGGGCTCAGTCTTGTTCCTGGGGGTGGCTTTGTGACCTTCATTAAACTGTCCTGCTAGCCACAGAATAGGTAAAATTAGAAAGAGGTCAAGACAGAGGGAAACGAATTCTCATGTGTTCTTAGCAGGAGTGGGAAAACAAAAGGCCCAGGTAGTTTGGGGAAAGAGTTTCTGATGTGGTGAAACACAGGCCACTATGTGATCTAGCTTTCTACTCTTGAACTTTGACCCAGAAGAAATGAAATTCTGTGTTCTGACAAATACCTACATGGGAATGAGAATGTTCGCAGCCATCTTAAGTCTATCAGCCCCAAGCTAGGAACCCCCAAGATGCTTATGAACAGGCATGGTACCTCCATGCAGTGGGGGTACTGCTCAGCAGTCATAAGGGACCCGCTTGGGTGTAATGAAGGCTAACTATAATCTTAGCACTCAGGTGGCTGAGGCAGGAAAATGTAAAGTTGGAAGCCAGATTGGCTTACAATGTCTAAGTACATCAATACAGGTTGGGATAGATATAAGACTCAGTGGTAAGTGCTTGTCTAGAATATGCAATGTATATATTCAAAACAACATGGATGGATCCTAGATATGCAGAAAAGAAGATGGCCATGATGTAGATATTATACCACAAGATAGATATTATGCAGTTCCACTAATGCAAGTTGAAGAGTGTGGCAGACTAACTTAGAGTAAGGGTTCTAGCTGTGTGCTGGCTACCCAGCCCATCTCCTATTGGTGGACCTGTGGCAATGTCTCTAGACTTAGTCTATCACAAACGTGTGTGTGTGTGTGTGTGTGTGTGTGTGTGTGTGTGTGTGTGTGATATCTAGAAGAGTAGGAGTACGGATTCCTGTAGTGAACTGGCCAGGCCCTACTACAAAGGCCCAGAACTCCATAGTGTCAAGATAGAGAACCTCACCCAGCGGTGACAGAAGTTAGCACAGTTGTTACCTCTTAAGGAGTGCTGGCTGGAAGGGGCACAAGGGAACTTTCTGGAATGATGACAATGTTCTATATTTGAGCTGTCTAAAATAGCAACCGTTAGCCTAACATGGCTGTTTAAATTAAAATGAAACATAATTGAAATTTCAAGTGCCTACCAGCTGCAATCGACAAATCTAGACCATGCCCACCTTTGCAGGCTTAGATTGGACGGCGGTTTCTCTACTTCCTGAGGCAGGCTACTTTTATTGAATGTCAATTCCGTACCTCAATACATACAACACAGTGAGGTGAGAAAAGAGTCCTTTGTACAGAAAGGAGGATGCTGGCGAAGCTCCAGTCCCCACGAGTGTGGCTTCTGCCCTCCGGTTGGTACCCCACGACTGGTCAGGCTGTCCTACACCTAGTGGCACTCGAAGGGGTGGGCTGTGGATCCTTCAAAGGACCAGGAAACGCCAAGGCCATTTACTCTACAGGGAGCTCAAGGGCTGCTCCAGATCCTGGGGGTATTGACTAGCCTGTCACGCGGACCCGAGGAAAGAAAGGACTCTGTTTCCCCCCACCCATTGCCAGGTAGCTTCCCCCACCCAGAACTGCAAGCTCTCCCGGTAGAAATTGCTCCATTCTGAGTCACTCCGCCTCTCTAGCTCTTCTGGTGTGAGGGTTTTACAATAACAGCATTGTAACCACTTTGAGAAAACCAATAAAAAGGCGGTGACAAAAGAATAGCGAGCCGGCTGGAAATTGCACGCAGGAGCGCAGGCCTGGGTCTTTTGCCGCTGCTGTTTAATAGTGCTCCTGGGCTGCAGGCTGCAAAGACATACGTGTTTATTTGGGGGATGCGCTGCGGCTTAAATAATGAATCTTGCCTAAGCATTCAGATTAATGCGGGGAGCCGTTCCAACCTTCTCACCCAACTGGGGCCAGTAAAGGGAGCCCTGGTCAGACCTGTAGAGCTGGCTTCTCTATGGCTTAGGATGTGGAGGTAGGAACATGCGGTTTCCTTCCTTCCTTCCTTCCTTCCTTCCTTCCTTCCTTCCTTCCTTCCTTCCTTCCTTCCTTCCTCCCTCCCTCCCTCCCTCCCTCCCTTCCTCCCTCCCTCCCTCCCTCCCTCCCTCCCTCCCTCCCTCCCTCCCTCCCTCCCTCCCTCCCTCCCTCCCTTCTTTCTGCACCCAAAAATAGAATGACCTACTTGTAAAGTATTAGTCTAGTGATTAAAAATTCCAGAAGGGTTAAATATTGCATATAACCTAGAGTAGCTTGTGGTGGGCCTTGTCCTTTCCTCCTGACCACTGGATTGTAGCTAGCCTGTCTGCTGACCCTGAGTCCCCACTCTATGTGTCTAATGGCAGTCCCATTAGAGAGTTGCTACATAGTGAGTCCTAAAGGTAATTATCAATGCTCATCTTCAAAAATCATCTCAGACTTGGGCTGGAGAGATGGCTCAGTGGTTAAGTTCAATTCCCAGCACCCACATAGCAGCTCACATCTGCCTGTAATTCCAGTTTCAGGGGGTCTCACACCTTCACACAGACATGCATGCAGGCAAAACATGAGTGCATATGCAATAAAAATAAATTATTAAAAATCATTTCAGACTCACAGAAAAGCTGCAGAATTATATAAAAATTCTGATTTGCTTTTTCCTCACATTCTTCAGAATCCCCTTTCTTTTTCTCTGTGTATATATGTGTTCATGTATGCACATATAGAAGTGTGTTATGTGTCTGCATGTCTGAACTCCTTGAGGGTATTTGTAGTCTTGAGGACCCCTTCCCTCTAACACAGATCGGTTAAGAAACAAGGCCATTCTCTTACACAGTACCACTGTCACTGTGAAGAACAGGAAATTAATACTGCTACAATACTGTTAGTGTCTAATCTACAGACATCTATATTTCTTCAACTGTCTCACTACTTTCCTTTTATGGCAAAACAAAACTACAAAACACAGAAAACCCCAAAAGCAAAATCAACAAAGAAACAAACAGAATACCCCATGGGTTTTTCTGGCTCAAGATCCAACTCAAGATGATACGGTTGCGTTTTATTGTCACATCTCTTTAGTTGGCTTTAACCTGGAACAGTTGCTCTGTTTTGCATTGGAGTTCGTTTTTAAAATTATCATATTTATTTATTGGTATGGGAGGAGGTGGGCACATGCATATCATGGTGTATGTGTAGAGACCAGAGGATAAGCAGCAGGAGTCAGTTCTTGTCACTTGATGTCACTCTGAGCTAGGTGCCCCTTAAGCTTTGGGGAGATTCTCCTGTCTGCATCTCATCTCCCCATTGTACGAGTGCTGGCATTGCAGATGTGTAAGTTGTAGCAGGACTTTTTAATGGACCAGGGAGATCAAAATCACTGAGCCATCTTCGCACTGAACCTTCAATGAAGGGTCTCCTTCCATTGTTTTGAGGGTTTGGCTCCTAGGAGGTAATGACTAATATGAAGTTGGTAGAATGACTGCTGCCACCACCTTCTCTAATTTTAATACTTCACAGCTCCATTATTGAGAAGACGTTCAGATGGGGAACTTCTAGAGCATTCTGTGAAGACTCCTTTAAACTCCCACCCATCACACTCTTTCTCCCTACAGGAGAGGCCAGACACTTGAGCCCAGTACCTAGCAGAAGCTAGCAAATGGTCTAGGTCTCCAAGTGACACCCTTTTGTGGGAACTGAGCTGAAAATGTTAGTCCCCTTGAAGCATTTCCTTCACCCCCTCCCACTCTCCTGGCTCCCCACAGGGCTGGTAGATGAGGTGTTAAAATCACCACATAAAATCAGGAGTTCACTGAGGGAAGAGGTTAAATTGCAGTGAACAAAGCCTCCTCACTGGGGTTTGCGGGATTGGTTTGCTGATCCCCCCCACCCTCCACACTCTCTCCAGAATCAGTATTTGCCTTCCTTTGAAGCTGTCTGCCTGATGGGCTGCAGCATTGCAAACATAATTTAATTTCCAAGATGGCCGGCGTTGTCACCTGAGTGTGTGCCATTGTTACTGCTGTGGGAAGGAGCACCTTGACATTTCTGGTTGTGATTTCAAGTGCCCTCGCGTGATAGTACTAGCTCTCACTCCCCAGAGCATATAGACACTCAGGGAGAAGAGACAGAATAAAAAGAGGCCGATATGAAGACAGCCAACTTAAAAAACAGGAGGGTTCAATTTGAATAAGTCACTAGTGTGTTAATGGCCAGACTCTATATATGGCTGCTTAGTAAAAGACCCCAGTGTCATACTATCTGCTATCAACCAAGCCCTGAAACTGTCTAAAATGACTGTTCTTTTAGTCATACTCTCCACATGCATGTGTGATGGGGGGAGGGGCTTGTGTGTGTGCACGCTCCTGTGTGCACACATGCCTCTGTGTCTTCAGAGGTGGAGAGCTATTTACACATGCTGTGCTATGCAAAACTATATGAATCATATGGGAATCTATTTAAAATATTGATATTCTCAGTTAAGTCAACAGTGCACAATAATGTCATTGCCTACGAGAGCTCTATTTTGACACTGAAGATGGGGAAACAGACACATTTTCTCTTGCCGAAGTGTTGCCTGAGATCCCGAATCAGCACCTTGCTACAAAAAGCTGGAACGCGCAGAAACTACACTTGAACTAATGCCTAAAACCTGACGGAGACATCCTTCATAGTTAATCTGGTTACTCGGGGTTTATTTCACAGTCAGAAGTTCTTATGATGGAAGGGGCTCCTGCTGGCTTCTCCCAGACACATGACTGAATTAATGAATGAATGAATTCAACTTACTGGGGCACATTTAAATTGCTTACTGAAACAGAGTCTGGTCATTTTTCTTCCTTCCATTTTCTTTTAAAACACAAATATGAGCCTCGAATGGGTGCTGTAGGAGTCATTAATCCTTGATAACCAACTGTTTTATCTTTTGATTAAAAAAAAAGCAGGTTGACTGACAGTGAACTTACAAGGACAGGTTCATTAACAAGCCTAGTTCAGATGTGGCCTAGCAAATAAACACCTAGCTTGCCATTAACCAGGCAGCACTCAGACTCGAGGCCTGGTGTTCCCAGGCTTAAAATGCAAGGGACACCTAAACTGGCCTTGTCTTGCTGAAGCAGCAGGAAGTGCTCAAGGTTCTTCAAATGCAGCGCTTTCGGTGCCACTACCTGGTTGTCAGATTTTAATGGGTGCTTGTTAACGGGGACTCTGAAATATTGTGATGCGTTTGGCCATCAGCAGCTTTCAGGCTGCTGTTGGGGTTGAGCTGCCGTTATCTTAAAGACAGCACAGGGGATGCTCTGGTTGCCCTGGAGGTCTATGGGACAGGAAGAACTCAGTCGGTGGTGAGAGTACCTTACGATTGGGGGTGGGCTCTGACCCCCAGGAGTACAGGAAAAGAGAGGTCTTCTGAGCTGCCTTGGCCAGTGACATCTTCAAGTCTGCTTCATACTTGCCTGAGGCCAGGAGAGCCTGCTTGTCCGTGGGGCAGCTTGTGGGGGGTGGCACCTGGAAAGGATGTGGATGGATGCGGCCCTTAACCTCCCTCCACCTCCTCTTCGCCCCTTCCTGCTTTCCCTCATCCTTTGTTGTTTCTCCTGCTCTTATCCCCTTCTTCTCTTCTCCCTTTCTCTATTCTCTAGTCTTCCTTTGATCTCCTTCTCTTGACCTTTCTTCCAGATCCTTCCACCCTCCCTCTAGTTCCCCCCTCCACTTTCCCTCCCCTTCCCACTGTTCTCTCCCCCTCACTTTCATTTCCCCTTTCCTTTCTTTCCTTCCTTCTATTCTGCTTCCCATCCTCCCTTTCTTCCCTATTGTTCAACTCAGAATTTGACAGTACCCAAGTAGCTCATGTTGAATGCTGCTAGTAAACTGCCACTTCTCTGAATGACATTCTCAGTCAGACTCCAGCTTGCTGGAGTCTTCTTTTCCAGTCCCTCCCCCTCCGTGTCCCTCCACAGACACACTGCTTGCCGGCCTGGTTGTCTAGGAAGGATGGCAGACATTTCCTGGTATTTTAATCTGTAGCTGAGTGACCAAACTGGGCCTCTCCAGTAGGAACCTTTGGCTTTTAGTCAGAGAGCAGCCCAACCCTGGCCGCTGTCTGGTGCCTAAGCAGTCCCAGCTCCATCTCCTACCACACGCCAGAGTTTGGCCATTCCAAGCTGCATCTTCCCCCGGGATGTGAGAGTAGCTGTTTTCCAAGAAGGTCTCAAAATAAAGTTATCCTAGGGAAGCCGAGTTTCCTGGACGTGGCAGAAGGTGTGTGGGTTGAATGTGGTGGGGTGTGTCTATGTATGCAAGCGTCTTGTGTCCCTGGGGAGAAGGAATGACTGTTTTGGCCCAGAAGGAAGGCGACATTCTGCCTGGAGCTGCTGGGCACCACCGTGCGTTCAGAGGATGCAAGAGTGCTCTGCCGGTGGAAAGCTTATTTTGCCCAGCAGGACCAAAAATCCAATTAAAGAAAGAATGAGGGAAATGCAAAGTCTGGACTGCGTGCTGGCACCGCCCCGACCGACTTCCTTGGCAGGGATCTCTGCTGAGGGGAAGGGCCAGTGATGGCCCTGGGGATAGCCCAGCCCAGAGGCTCTCACAAGCCGTAGCCAAACACAAGGCTGCTGCCAGCAGCCAGGCCCTTCTTGCGCCCCCCCCCCCCCCCCCGCCCTCTTACCCTGTGCTACAGCCTCCTGCGAGGACCCGCTGACGGTGTGGAGAGCCCGACTGGCTGGCAGCAGCGAGGGCACCAGCCAGCCTCAGCTCTTGGGCCATTTGAGCCACCCACCCTCCTGTGCCTATTGACATGGGTGAGAATCGCACAGGCAGATTAAAGGCAGCATATGGCCCCCCAACTGGAAGCCAGCGGGGCTGAACCAACACTGGCAAATTGTGTTCAAACCGCATTGAGAATCCTGGCAGCTGCACCTGGCATGGGGAGCAGCCGGCGACCTGCATACAAAGGGAGTTTTATACACAGGGGGCCAAGGCAGCCGTGTTGGCGGCTTCGTCCCCACTCCCTGCAGCTCTGTTCTAACCTCCCCCCCTTGGCCCAGATCTGGTCACTGGTCCTGAGAGGGGAAGCTCTCTGCCCAGGCTTCCAGACCTTCAGAAAGGAGGCAATGGGGACAAACTTCAAAGGGAGAATGCATTTTTCAGCGTCCTCTCTTGTCCCCTAGCCCTGTGCCCCCATTTCACAGAGGCCCTATGTAGGCAGGCAGGGGTCTCACTTCTGGAGAACCTAAAGGAGAGAGCCTCCAAGTGTCCCCACGTGTCAGGTGACACACAAGCAGTCTTCTGGGTCATTACTTGTCTCCCTGCCAAAATAAATAGTCAGGAGGCAGAGGCATCGTGCTACTTCACGATCGAAGGGGAAATATCAAGTAGCTGGCATGTAGAAATAAATGATGGATCTGGGGGAGGGGAGACCAATTAAGTTGCAATAAACTCACAGAGCCAGGTAGGGGCATGCTCGCACTCACTGGGTCAGCATGTAAAAACATGCTGGCTTGTGTCATCCACTTAGTCAGGTGCATGCTGCAGGTCAGCTGGGAACACATGAGCCTGTTTAATGGTGAGATCTGCCAAACCCGAAGGGATGGGAACTGGGGGTTTTTAGGGGTTGCTTCATGGTCTAGGGTTTGGAGAAGCATAGTTGTTGCTTTCCTAAGGGTACTCCATCCTGGAGACTGCTGCTGTGACCACATAAACCACCCGTTTGGCCGATGGCTCTTCACCCCCACCCTAAGGGCATACCTTCCTCCTGACTGGCCGTATGCCACAGTCCTGGAAACTGTTTCCAGGATAAATGCGGCATCCTTAGCCGATGGCGGTTGACACTTTGAATGACTTAGGGAAGAGTTCGGGGAGATATGAGATCCAACAGAGTGTATTACCATATTACCATGAGCCTATGAGCTTGTCCTGACTCCTTTTTTTTTTTTTTTTTTTTTTGGACAGGGTCTCACTATGCATCCCTGGCCAGCCTGGAATTAGATATGTACAGCAGGCTGACTTCTAACTCACAGAGAGATCCACTTGCCTCTGTCTCCTGAATCCTGGGATTAAAGGTGTACACCTGTGAGCCTGCCCTTTGGGTGAAATCGGGTTATTAGATTTTTTTAAACACTGAAGTTTTTAAAATTTAACTTCATTTTATGTGTATTTGGTGTGAAGGTGTCAGATCCTCTGGAACTGGAGTTACAGACAGCTGTGAGCTGCCATGTGGGTGCTTGGGAATTGAACCTTGGTCCTCTGGTTAAGCAACTGGTGCTTTTAATTGCTGAATCACCTCTTTAGGTTCCAGGCTTTTAGATTTGCTTCCCAGACATAGATTGGTGTCTTAATTGGGATTTCTATCGCTGTGTATACCATCACCAAAAACAAATGGGGGAGAAACTAGTTTATGTCATCTTGCAATTCTCAGGTCAAACTCCATCACTGAAGGAAGTCAGGGCAGGAACTTAAACAGGGGAGGAATCTGAAGGCAGGAGCTGATGCTGAGGTCATGGAGGGTGCTGCTTACTGGCTTGCTCCCATGGCTTCCCAGGCCTACTTTCTTATAGAATCCAGGACTGCCTCAGGGGTGGTACCAACCCACACTAGGCTGAGCTCTCCCATATCAATTGGTAATCAATATAGTGCCCTGTAGACATGCCCATAAGTTTATGGAAGTATTTTCTCAGCTGTTGTTTCTTATTCCTAGATAATCCTAGCTGGCCAACACAAGGTGACCAAAACTAACTAAATTAACAAAACAACGCACACACACACACACTGAGTTGGAAAGTGGCCTCCATCCCTTGTTACTGGCATAGGTCCTACATGTTTTCTTCCCCTGTGGTTTGAGAGGGACAGCCATTTTGAAATGGCAGCCATAATTCCCACATGTCTGTGTGCCTGTGTGGCTGTCTCATGCAAGGTTCAGACTACAGGAGCTCAGTAGGCACTGGGAGCTTGGTATCTTGCTCTTGTTTCATCTCTATGTGGAAACAGATACGTAACAGTGACCCTATGTTCCCGTCACAGTTGTAGCAGTCTATGGACAGGCTGTGTGCAAGTGTCTCTTAATTGCTCACAAATCCTTGTGCTCACTTCCTGGGATAGTCTCTTGTCACATAGATCCTAGGTTTGTCTGGGTGACCTGCTTTGCCCAACAAGACACTGTTAATCATGGTTAGTAAAGGTTTAAAATGTCTTTGAGTGGCCAGGTGTTACCGTACACATCTGCAATCCCAGCACTTGGGAGGTAGAGCCAAGAGAATTGTTACAATGAGACCAGCCTGTGCTACACAGCAAGTTCCAAGTCAGCTATGGCCACAGAGCAAAAACACTGTTTCAATAATAAAAAATTAAAAATTCATCATGCATTGAAATTTGCCTTCTCATATTGTCTTTGTTTTCTGTTACTATAACAAAATACCCTATGCTGGGTAATTTATGAAGAAAAGACATGTATATAGCTCACAGTTGTGGAATTTGAGCTCAAAGGCATGTCACCAACATCTGCTGGGCATCTGGTGAGGGCCTTATTGTGTAATAACATGGTGACAGCATGGCACATCAAAACTGAGTAAATGTGCCAGTTTGGGTCACTCTTCCTCTTCCTATAGAGCCAGGAATGATGTCATGGGGACCCCATCTGCTTGACTTTGCCTAATCCTCATGTCCCACCTCCAAATGCCATTAAAAATTTCGTAAATAAGGATGTTAAGCTTTGGGGGACCTGGTCAAAGCACAGCACATACCATTCTTGGAACCAACAACTGCCCACTGCTTGACTGAGGCAGGGGAAGGAATGATATCAGTCACTGCTAATGCTAACACCCAGCTACACCCGGCAGCAACCAGGAGACCAGCCAAGCTGGCCATAGTCATATGAGTCCAGGTGAATCCTCAGAACCGCCCAATGCACCCTGGGTGAAGTCACAGCCCTGCAGAGTCATGGTGCTGTTTTAAGTCACCAAGGCCTTTTTGTTTTCCTTGTCTTGTTTGTTGTTGTTGCATGTATAAAATATACGTAACAAAAATTACCATTTTAATCTTTTAAAGTATAGCTGCACCTTGACCTGTGTTAGGGATATATCCCTGTTAAACCTGTTATAAGTCAAGAATATCATAAGAGGTACGTTTGAGCTGGGCGTGGTGGTGCATGCCTTTAATGCCAGCATTCTGGAGGCAGAGGCAAGTGAATCTTTGCATCAGACCAGACTGATGTTTATTGTAAATTCCAAGTCATTGAGGGCTACATAGTGAAACCCTGTCTCAAGAAACCAAACCAAGACAAAAAAAAAACATTTTAAAGGCAAACAGTGTGGCACACACCTTTAATCCCAGCACTCAGGAGGCAGAGGCAGGTGGATCTCTGAGACCATGGCCAACCTGGTCTACAGAGTGAGTTCCAGGCCAGCCAGAGCTACACAGAGAAGCCCTGTCTCAGGGGAGAGAGAGAGAGAGAGAGAGAGAGAGAGAGAGAGAGAGAGAGAGAGAGAGAGAGAGAGAGAGAGAGAGAGAGAGAGAGAGAGAGAACAGTCCAGGTCATATAGACCTCTAGCTGCTCAGAAGGCTGAGGCAGGAGGTTCATAATCTCACAGGTCTGCCTAAGTTACAAAGTGAATTCAGGGACAACCTGAGCAATGTAGTGAGAACTTGTCTCCAAATAAAGAGATAAAGGCACCTACTTCTATTACTGGATGATTTGAGTTTGGTCTCAGGACTCAGATCGAAGAAAAGAGAACTAACTCCTGTATGTTATTCTCTGACCTCTGCATGTACACCATGGCATGTGCATGACCCCTTCCAATAAATGACATGTGATAAAAATATAAACAACAAAGGGGTACCGAGGATATAGGCCAGTGGCAGAAATTAAGGCTCCCAATTCTATCCTCAGCACCACACACACACACACACACACACACACACACACACACACACAGACACGTTTTCTAATAACAGTGGGCCTATCACCACCCTTTGAGAACTTTAAGGCCCAGGTTTAACATGACATAGCATCTTTGGACTTATCTTCATGAATATAAATGTGTCAATAAACTATAGATAGGGACAGTAGACTGGAGAACAACCTCCCCTAAGACCAGTTCAGAACACTGTGATTGTAGTTCTTGGGATGTGGGAGCCTTGTCCTAAGACCCTGTCACCAACTAGGAGGTTTGCAGCTCAATGTCATGGTCACAGAGGGACCTACAACCTTGGCAAGAGATTAGAAAGCCATCCTTTATTCCTTGGGGCTTTGAATTCTAGCTAGAAGTCAGGCATAGTGGTACATGCCTTTAAATTCCAGCAATGGAGGGGCAGAGGCAGGTGGATCTCTGAGTTTGAGTGAGGCCAACCTGGTCTACAGAGCTAGTTCTAGGCCATTCAGTCATATATAGTGAGACTCTGTTCAAAGAAAATTCTATCTGGAGAAGGTGGAGCCCACTGGGAGGTTGATTCCAGCTACCCTTGTGGGGGTTTCCTAGCCACTCCTGAGGCAGGTAGGTGTGGTGGTAGTGGTCTTAGTGTTGGTGTTGGTAGTGGTGGTGGTGGTGGTAATGGTGGTGGTGGTGGTGTTGGTAATGGTGGTGCTGTGGTAGTAGTGGTGGTGGTAGTAATGGTGTTGGTGGTGGTAGTGGTGTGGTAGTGTGGTTGTGTTAGTGATAGCAGTGGTGATGGTGTGGTAGCAGTGGAGTTAGTAAGTATTGTGCAGGAACTTTCTGGAGTCCTACCAGGCAGGGATTGAAATGAGACACAGACAAAAATTTTCTACAAAGGAGTAGCATTCTCATTGGCTTGAAGCCTAGACTCTACGGCTGCTGAGGTCCTCAGGGAGCAGCAGTTCACCAAGGTGGCCCATCTGGAAGGTTCTGGAGCCCAACTAATGAGTTCACATCCTCACCTGGTGTTGGCTGACTCTGGTCAAGGGAATGGAAGACATAAAGCTATTGAGTAGACTGAGGGCGCTTGGCTTCACACCTCTGATAGAGCAGCCAGAGTGCCTGGTAGACTTGAGGGGGGGCTCATGGTGAGAAGCCTGAGGTGGTTCTGCTGTTTTCTCGCCAGCCAGGCCTTACTCTTCTCCTTAGCCTGGCAGGAGTACCAGAGCTCACCAGATCTCATGAGCACATCACAAGTCTTTGTTTGCTGCCTATCAGCTTGCAGCTCATTGGCCAAAGCAGTCATAAATTACAGGCTCAAGATCAAGAAGCAGGGAAATGTCTTCCACTTTGACTGGGAAAATGCAAAGTCTAGTGTGTGAATGATCTAAAGTGACGACAAATTTTACATCGATGACCATATATCACTGCTTGCAGGCCATTTGTTAAGACTGAAGTAAGAGCCGAGCATGGTGGCGCACACCTTTAATCTTGGCACTCAGTGGGCAGAGGCAGGAGGAACTCTGTGAGTTCAAGGCCAGCCTGGTCTACAAATCGAGTTCCAGGACAACCAGGGCTGTTACACAGAGAAACCCTGTCTTAAAAAACAAAACAAACAAAACAACAACAAGAAAACAAAGAAAAAGACTGAAGTAAGACAGTGAGGAGCAGGGATTCATGCCTATAATCCTAGCACTTGGGAGGATTGTGAGCTCCAGGCCAGGATGGGCTACATAATAAGCCCCTGTCTCACACTAAAGTTGTGGGTGTAGCTCAGTGGTAGAACATTTAGATACACTTCTGGTTCCATCCTCATTGTAAAAGAGAGAAAAAGGAGGAAAAAGATTACACCACGTCTTAAGAACCAATCTCCTAAATCCATAAACTTGTGTATCTGTGTGTATGAGTGTGTATATGAGTGTGTGGGTGTGTGTATTTGAGTGTATGTGTGAGTGTGTATGAGTGTGTATATGAGTGTGTGAGTGCGTATGAGTATGAGTGTGTATGAGTGTGTGTGGGTGTGTATATGAGTGTGTATGTATATGAGTACGTGTTTGAGTGTGTATATATGAGTGTGTGTGGGTGTGTATATGAGTATGTGTATGTGAGTGTGTCAGTATGTATGTGTGTGTGTCAGTGTGTGTATATGAGTGTGTATATCTGAGTGTGTGTGATTGTATGTATGAGTGTGTGTGAGTGCCTATATGAATGTGTGTATGAGTGTGTGTGGGTGTGTATATGTGTGTGTGTATGTGAGTGTGTCAGTGTGTGTATATGAGTGTGTATATATGAGTGTGTGTGAGTGTATGTATGGGTGTGTGTGAGTGCCTATACGAATGTGTGTATGAGTGTGTGCATGAGTGTGTGTGGGTGTGCGTATATGAGTGTGCGTGAGTGAATGGGGAAGAGGAAAGGTTCACAGTCCTTCCTCAGTCCCCATGAACTCTTGTCTAAGCTCAAGTTCCTTGTAGCTTGTCACCTTGGGCTCAATAAATATGTAGACTGACTGATCAATGGGGACATTCACAGGGACAATGAATCCTATTGGGGCTTGCGTTGAATGTCACAAAGACTGAGGATTCCTTCCTTGCTGTAAGGATCTAGCTTCCTCACTCTGCCTCTCCAGAGGATTTCTGATGTTGATTTTTGCCTTTTTTTCCAGCATCGTCAATCTGCTTCCTCCTGTCTGAATCCCCCTGTATTTGTCATACCCCTCCTCACCAAGGTGAACCTGGAGATCTGGCATACAGTCTGCTCTGTTTAGGCCTCCATGTGCCCACTGCTAATGGGTAAATGTGTTCTCAGAGGCTGTGGAGACCATGGGTGCTGCAGGAGATGTAGGCGCTGGCAAGATGTGTGGAAGTCACGTTTGCGCTGAGAGCACCCGATGATTTAGCTGGGGATAAGACACACATGGATGCCAGATGCTGGGACATTGAAAGCCGGGCTCTGCCTTGTTGGGAGGGGCAGCTTTATGTAGAGGAAGCAGCTGCCTCCCAGCAGTCATTTGGGACCTGTGAGGTCTGGTCAAATACTGACAGCGACAGGCTGCCAAGAAACAGCGAGCCAGCAGGGACTGCTTCCTCAGGAGGAGAGCCATTAGGGGACCCTGGCAGGAGCCAGGGCAAGGACAGGTTCAGGAAGAAAGGGAAGCTTTCCGAACTTAAGGCCAGTGGATGAAATTTATTTTATTCTGGTTTGCTATTGAGACAGGTTCTTTTGTATCTCCAGGCTGCTTCCAAACTCACTGTTTAGTCAAGAATGACCTTGAACTCCTGATTCTTCTGCTTCCACTTCCTTAGCACAGGGATTACAGGCATATGCCATCATACCCCATAGTTTATGTGGTGTGGGGACTGGGGACAAACCCAGAGTACTAGGCAAGTACTCTACCGATTGAGCAACATCCCCAGCCCACTTGTATGGTGGGTTTTTGTTTTTGTTTTTGAGATAGTGACTTGTTATGTAGTTCAGGCTCACCCCAAACCTATCCCCCTCCTGCCTCTGATTCCTGAGTGCTGGGATTACAGGCATGTGCTACCATGCCTGCCTGGCTCCACTCGGTGAAGTTTTGATGGTTAGCGACTCCATTTGTTTTGATTCTTATTGTAAAATAATGATGATATCCTGTCCCCCTCCCCCAGTGATCAAAGGAAATCATATTGCATTATACAACATTGGGAATACACAGGAAACTAATGATGACAATAGCGCTTGCCCACGATCCTTCCTTCAATAGAGGTAACCGTGGTTAACACTTTGATACCATCTGTTTTGAGACTGTAATAAAAGTGTACATACTCTAGCAATTCAGAAGGTCAGACAGAAAACCCGCTGTCTAGATTCAAACTTGTGCCTTGTAACACCATCAATATCATTTTAGAGAGGTTAGTTCTCTTCTGCAGGCTTCCACTTTGAAATCTGGGATGGTGGTGCATGCCTTTGATCCCCAAATTTGACAAGCAGAGGCAGGCTAATCTCTGTGAGTTCAAGGCTAGGGTGGTCTACATTCCCAGTTCCAGGTCAACCAAGGATACATAGTGAGACTCTCTCAAAAACAAAATGAAACAGAAAATGGGGCTGTGTGTTTTGGTGATACTAACAAGCTGATTGAGAGTATCAGTGTTGCTGTACATGCTCAGGAAGTTCTCCTTCTTCTGACCGAATTTCCACATATCGCCCCTGAGATGGAGCAGTCAATATCTTTGTATCTTCTTGGTTTTCTCACCTGATGTTGTACTCCCAGGCTTTCTTTTATCATTAGAAACCTCAATGAAAATGGCTGCGAAGTTTTCTATCCTATGAAGTCACCAGAATTCAGCAGTGTTCTGATGGCTGGATATGGATGCTATTCTTGATCTCTTTCTCCCACTTCAAAGCATTACTTATTTATTTATTATGAATGTGTGTAACTTGAGCATGTGTTGTCATGCCCCTGCCACAGAGTGCATGATGATGTCAGAGGACAACTTGCAGGAATCAGTTCTTTTCTTCTATTGTGGTGGGTTCTGGGGATCGAACTCAGGTCTTCAGTCTTGGCAGCAAGTGTCTTTGCCAGCTGAGCCATTTCACTGCCATCCCCTTCCCAACTCCTTTCTCTTATTTACTATTATTTTTTGAGACAGTTTCTTCCAACACAAGCTAGGCTGATCTAGAACTTCAATTCTCCTGCTCAGCCTCCCAAGTACTGTGATGACAAGTACCATTGCACTTGGCTCTCAGGTTTTGGTTAACATAAAGGATGCTGCAGTGAGCATCTTCCTTAGGAGGCTCTGTTAATTAGCTTACGTTATCCTTTCTTATGAAAGTGTAATAGGCTGAATGTAGAAAATGATTCAAATACAGAAGAATAGAAAGAAGAAAATGAAGATTACCAGAGGGAGGGAGGAGCATAAATGTGTCGAGAGCTAAACAAGAACTTGAGACCACATTAGGGACGCCTCAGAGCTCAAACTGACAACTAAGTACCACAAATTTTCAGAATTTTTTAAGAACACTTGCTTCTGCCATGTGACACTTTCTGGAATTGTTACAGCTAAGAAGCTCTTTCCTATGGGTTCCTAAATACAGGGAGGCAGTCAGTACCATCTGCTGGCAGGCCCCCTTACCCTCACCTAATCTCTATCCTATTCAATTTGGGGGCTGCCCCAGAAGTTTGAGCTTTCTCTGGCCTCAACCCGCCTCCCCAGGCCTCTTTTGAAATGTCTCCACATTCCATCTCCCCACACTGAAGGCTTTATGACAAGCCCTGAGTGTCCCAAGTCAGGTTGAATGGTAAGGAATGACTTGGAGGAAAGACCTCTGTGCCTGTAGGAGTTTCCGGAGGACTGTGGCCTGTGCCTCCTCTACACATTTAGCTTCAGAATCGGTGACTATTTCTGTTAGGCTGACTAAAAGATGGCAGTGAACAGTTCCTCCATGAACTTTACATACTTGGCTCCCTCCCTTCAAGGAGCCAGTGTGGCTAGAACAATGGCTCAGTGGTTGAGAGCACTTACTGCTCTTGCAGAGGACCAGGGTCTGGCTCTCAGCATCCTCATGGTGGCTCATAAGCATCTACAACTCTAGTTTCAGGGGGATGTGACACCCTCTTCTGACCGCTAAGGCCACCAGGCATACATGTGGTGCCCATACATACATGAAAGCAAAGTACTCATGAATGTTAGAAAGAAAAGAAGAGGAAGAGGGAGAAGGAAGAGAAGGAGAAGAAGCGTTCTCTCTCCTCCCTTGGAGCCCAGATTGTCCTTGGGGTTTGACTTGGCCAATAAGGACACAATGGAAGTGTTGCCATGGGACTTCTGAGTTTGGGACCTTGACTCTGTAACATAGAATGTAGGAACACTTGACTATGCTACCAAAAAGAGGCCAAGCAGATGACAAGAACAATACAGTCGTCAGTAGCTAGCACCTGCTGCCCAAGCTGTGAGTGAGGTACCAGGCTCTCTCTGCTTCCTGGCCCAACACAAGAGAAGAGGGCCTGCCTAATGTTCCAGCCACCAGGGCCTCTGCCTTGCCTTCTCCTTCATGCTAGACCCAAAAACATGAAGCAGAGAACCGAAGCCACCCCCCCAGTTGTTTCTGTCACATATTTTGTCGTGGTGACTAGAAAAGAAGCACAGAGGAGGATTGCATCACCTTGGTGGACTCACCTCAGAGCATGAAGTTGGAAAGATGGAGGCTGCTTGTTAGTTTCTGGCAGGGAGAGCATGTGGCTGACACAGCTCCACCCTGTGCTTGTTTGATTCCTCGTTCTCTTCCACATTCGCTCCATCTGCTTCTCCCAAGGAAAACCCTTGTTACTTCCATCACAAGTCCTGCCCGAGACACAACTCTACCAGCTTGGAGGCCTTCTGCTGGCTTAGAGAACTTCATATCACCTGCTGTCCCCTTCTGAATGCTTTTCAAGTCACTTTGCTTCTTCAGGGTGAAGACCCTTTCATAGTCTTCAGGGTCTAGACTGTAGGCCCTTTGAAAAGACGACCGTACTTGGTTGTGTTCTTTCTGGCCTAGGTGTGACCCATGGCTTGGGACTGAGACAAACAAAGCACCAGCCTGGAGGAGGTTCTTCCCTCCTTAGCATCCTGTGGAGCAAAGAAGGGAGGGCAGAGAAATTCCATGAGGGACTTCTTGAATTCAGGGGCAAGAGGCTGGTTTGCCATGCCTGCCCTTGAATGTCCAAAGACACAACACATGTTCCAGGGATCCTCTGCCAAGCTTGCTCTAGAGCTCAGAGAGGCTTACTTGGAGAAGGCAGCTGCATGCTCATGAATTCGCACGCGCACACACACACACACACATACACACACACACACACACACACACACACACACACACACATAGAGCACTCTCAGGCATGGAGACTGCCCCAGGGGAAACACTGTCTGCAGGAACCAGACTCCACAGCTTCCCCAGAGACTCGTCATCGTGTGTCTCTCTCGTCAAAGTGTCACTTGTCAGGCGTAGCTCTAGCTCAGCGCAGTTCACCCCCCCCCTCTAGTTTGCTCGCTCACTCCTCACTGACTCCTACAGTATGAAGGGCCTCAGAGGGGAGCCGCACTGCTGAGTTTCAAAGCAGTTACTGCCTGTCTTTTCCTTGGCAGTTTCTTGACCTGGACCCAGAACCTTAATAAGTCATAGGCGTGAGGAAAGGCCACCTGCATGGTTGGGGTGTCCACCAGAGGCATTGTGGGTCAGCCCCACCTTGGCTGGGTTTTTAGATCCTCAATTCCAATTCACAGAGATCCCTGGACTTCTCTGCTTTTCCCTTTCCTTAGACAGCACCCCCACCGTCACACCGGGGAAAAAAGAAATGAAGAAAAGGGAAAGGTCTTGGGTTCATGGGGTAAAGGTAAGGAGGGGTGTCAGTAGGTAAGGAAGGAAATCTGAGGGTAATGGACCTCAGCAATCAGCAGGGCGAAGACTGAACCTTTTGCATGGGCGTGTGTGGGGTAACTGCTTGCTGAGGTACAAGAGGTGGCTCTGTCTCCCCTCAGCTTGCCCGTTCTCCAGAGGCAGTCATTAGAGCTGTTTACCTCAGTGGTCCTTATGTGTTCTAGGTCTCTGGGCTGCAAACACCAGGTTTAAGTTTCTTCAACCAGGATTATAGTCAGGTCATCTTGAAAGCCAGAGAACAAAACCTATCTTTTTCTTTGGGTATCTGCAATAGGCATCCCATTGATAGAAAATGAGGCTGTCTCAGAGAGTGGCATCCAATGGCAGGAGTACTAGATCATCAGAGGAATCGGATTGTTCCAGTTGCCGTGAACACTAAGGTGTTTGGAGAAATCAAGTCATTTGCCTGAGGTCACTCTGCTGGAGACCAGAGTGAAAGCTCAATCTGTTTTCTCCCAATGTGGGCTTTGCTTGGTCTTCATGTGTATCTCACAGAGCTCCAGAGACAGAACTAGTAAGTCCTGGAGGACTCTAGGTCTCCTGGCCCAGCATCACCTACCTCTCTATGTCTTCAGGACTCTGTCACTCCAACCAGATCCTAATAAGTCACCAGAAGGAATCAAAATATCTGAATTCTGAAGCCACAGGCACTTAGGCCTGAGTTTGAGATCTTGTGCAAGTCATGTGTTCACTGAGTTACCCTCCTCACCTGGGACCATTAGGAGGGGAAATGAGATTGCATAGGAGCGGGTGCGTCATAGGGGATTCGCTATGGTGAAAGGAGTCACTTTCTCTGCCTGTGTTGGCTGGATCCTCCAGGAAAACAACTGCTAAGGTGAAATTAGATGAAAGGAGATCTCAGGGACGTGCATGGGAATTGCATGGAGAGCTTTCCCAGTGAAGAAATGGCTAGCCACAAGGGCCACACGCAGTACCTGAGCACGGTGGGTACCTTCACTTTTAGGCTCCAGAGCTGAACTGGAAGTTATAGTTTACTTGCCTTTGTCGTGAGAAACTCTCTGGATGGTCTGAGGAATGGGCCTCTATGGCTGACACGGCCCCTCTGAATTCCTTCTCATTGGGTTCTTGGTGAAAGCCATTGTGTCGGTGCTGTGGGGCGACTGCTAACCCTTTGTGATTCCTCACCAGTGACTCAACTGTATGAACGAACGCTGCAGCTCCTACTTCAGCGAGCGTGCCAGAACTGCTCCTCTGCTTTCCAAGCCTACAACTACACCAGCAGACTGCCGCTCGAGCTCAAGTAGAGGCGAAAAAGACTTCTCCACGCAGGGCATAGTGGCAAGGCTCTGGAGAAGCAGAGACCAGAAGAAATACTGCTCTGACCATATTTTGGGAAAAAAAAAACAATGTGCTACCAGGAAGGAAAGGAAGGAGTTGCACCAGTCCAAATTCCTTCAACTTGTTCCTGCAGTTAACACTTTATTGGGCACCTGTGTTCCAGCTGCTCTAGCCGGTGAGGGTAGAAGATGGATAAGAATCCTATACTTTACAGAGATTGTGTGGTAGTGTTGGAAGACTGGCAATACACAAATAAGCGAGTGCTTAGCGTGCCAGGAAACGATAACTGGCGTGAATGAATGCGTGTAGCAGTGAATAAATGATTGAAGGTAGAGAAGGAAGCCGTGTGGGTTGGTTGTCTTGGAGCCAGCTTCGGCTTGGTTTCCTTAGCTCGAAAGGTCTGTAACCTGCAGGGAGGAGTGAGAAGGCTTGGCTATTAAAACTGTTTCCCAAGGGTTAGCTTGCGGTACTGGATAAGCTTCTGCTGGGTGTAGGGAAAAAGGTCCGATTCCCAGGCTGAGTCCTTGGCCAAGGTCACCAGCTTGTTAGTGACAGTATGGGAACCGGACCTGTAAAACCACAATCATGTTTGACCCTTCACCTCCAAGGATCTGTCCGGCCTATGCAGTTTCCCAGCAAAACACACCATTGAGGCTTCTGAAACAACGAAGCCCACACTCTGCCCCTGCGCACAGTCTTCTCCAGCAGAAAGCTGAATGGTCTGAGTTACAGTGGGTTTGAGCCCAAGAGGGCTCAGGAAGGAAAGAACGTGGGGGTGTAGTTGGACTCAGAGAACCCTTCCTGGACCAGTCTGCTCAAGTCATCAGAGGCAGCAGCCTGTTTTTGGCTTTCCTAGGTCTGGGGCTATAAATAGACCCCCTACATCTCCCCTCTAGTCCTCCGTGACTGTAAAACTGGCAGATATGTGGGAGGGCAGGAGGGGATGGAATGTTCAGGAAGGTGGGGGACACGTAGGTGATGTTGAAGAAGGGCAGAAGAGTGCCAGGAAAGGGGAGCGAGCGAGGACTCTGGGGTCCCGGAAGGGTCAAGGGAATGGTATGTTCAGAGATGGCTGGTGGTGGGTGGGGGCGTTCGGGAGGTAGTCTGGAAGCCGGGAGCGAGACGGAGGCGGCAGAAGGTTGGGGGAGGGAGACTGGGGCCCCCTGCAGTATCTCTGACCACAAAGGGCCGGGGAGCTTGGCCCCGCGGTGTTAGCAAGCCGTATCGATCGAGGGGCGGGCGCAGCGAGCGCGCCGAGAGCGGCTCCATCCATTAGGGCCGCTGTTCGCCTCCAATTAGAAAAAAAATCATTACTCAGCAGCCAGCAGCGGCCTGTGCGCCGCCCGGGACCGCCCGTGAGCGAGCGAGCCAGCGAGGGAGCGGCGGCCTCCCCCGCCCGCACTCCCCACCCCCCGCCCCCGGCGCCCCGCCTCCCGCGGCCCTAATGACAACTATTAGAACTGCCTCCCCGCACCCACCGCCTGGCGAGCACAAAAGCGCCAGATTCATTTGGTAATCGGGGTAATTACAGCGGGGCGCGGGGGCGCACGCGGCGATGGCGGGCGCGCCGGCGGAATGCTAAGGGGCCCGGCGCGTCGCCTGTTCCCATCCGGTAGCCCCAGCGGCTCTCGAGGACACGATACCAGAACCCAAGCCCTTTT
The DNA here is from genome assembly GCF_017639785.1 of Mesocricetus auratus. Lineage (NCBI taxonomy): Eukaryota > Metazoa > Chordata > Mammalia > Rodentia > Cricetidae > Mesocricetus > Mesocricetus auratus. Next base: position 9,714,942 of record NW_024429213.1, read on the forward strand.
CCCGCTACAGTCGGGGGGAAGGGGGTTCCCGATCGCCAGAAGACGAGAAGCTTTTACCCCCTCCCGCCCCAGTACCCCGTCGTTCCCAATTCCTCAACCACCGGTGTCCACGGCAAGGCCTGCCGCGTCCAGCATACAATTTGCCACGTCCGGGAGTCGGAGAACCCCTCTGAGGTCCGGACGCATAATAAATACCTTGTGTAATGTATTTACTCTGTTGCCCCCAGTTAATTTACGCCCCCGTGCTGCGCCGCCACCATCACCACCCCAGCGCGCACTAGACTGTCTTTCCTATTTACAGGCAAGAGGCGCTGTCCCTCGAGAAGCCCCCCCCCTTCTTTTTGAAAGCTTTAGGATGGATGCAACGTGTCATTAAACCTGAAAGGAGCTGTTACTTATCAGTAATGGTGTTTTCCTCAGGCCTTTTCCCTCACCTGCACCACGACAGGTACCACCTGGGTGGTGCCCCAGGACCAGGGTGCCCGAAGGCCCTGGTGGATTGTATCTGTTAGGGAAGAGGAGGTCAGCATATGTGGATCTAGCAGGAGGCAACTAAAGCATCTACGAGGAGGAGGGTATCTCAAAACCTCAAAGACCCAGCTCTTCAGAACAACCCCTTTTACCAGGCAAGACGCTGCACCGGGGGGGGGGGGGATGTTCGCCCTCCAAAACTACCCAGAACAGTCGCCCCACCGAAAAACTCCCCCTCCCTAGCAGTCCCTCAGCGGTTCCCCCCCACCCCCACCCCCCATAGCAAGTGCCTTGTCTGGGTCAGTTTTTCATCCACCCTTTCTGGGCAGCAGCAGGATGGTCTTCATATACAGGACTTAGCTTGTGGAGAAGCTGCCTCTGTGCTGGAGGCAGGCCTAAGGAATGGAATGCTCACTGGGCCTTGTGTGTGTTCTTAATGACCCATAACACAGTTCTCAGAGGTGGAAAACAAACCCTTACACCCCTTTAACCCTTTTTGTGCCTATTGTGGTCTAGGAGACTACTCAGTCCTGCTATGATATCCCACGGTTTTCTCTGAGTTTCAAACATCAGTTGGACTTCTCATCAGTGGTGTGTGTGTGTGTGTGTGTGTGTGTGTGTGTGTGTGTGTGTGTGTGTCAGAGCTTGGAGTAGGGAGGTGCAACCCCTGGAAGTGCCAACATAATTTTGAGTAGGTATGCAGTTTTCCAAAGGAGGGGGGGGGGTTCTTACAGGGATCTAAGGCAGCCACAAAGGTTAAGAACCACCTACCAGCTATTTGACCTCTTGCAGGTCTGATGGCTGAGTCTAGTAGCTTCATTATCTGGAAGAACAAGGCTATCCCAAAGCAGTTGTTGTGATTAAAACTATGAGATAATGCTTTAATATTTGGAAACTGTACAGGCTTCTACAAAGGTGAATTATTAATGATGCCCGAAATGGCTGTGTGTGTATGCATGCAAGACTCGGTGGCACAGAGGTGTTTTGGGGGGTGCTTTGTTCTTGGGGAGCCTGTCCCGAACCTCTTCATTTCTCTGCTCCTCAGGACCAAGTGGTATTGATCCGGGATGTAGCGCTTCTCTGAGAGTTAGGGCGTGTGGGTAGGTGGGGGGGGGTAGCAGGACCTTTTTTATCAAGCTTCTCTACTCCTCAGGAGACCCACGGGCACATAGCAGCCATCTGTACGGACAAGGCACACTTAGTACATCTTTGTCAATAATCAAATGGTCTTGGTCCAGTCTCCTATGACTTTTCTACTTACAAATAGAAAGGAACTCTAGACTTTCCCCAACTTTGTCATTAGATTTTTTCTGGTACCCAACTTGGAAATGTTCAAAAGGGACTATGATTTTAAAATAATCAGCTGTAAAATAATCCAGATTTGAATGTGTTAAACAGGTCCTAGAGAGGACTGATGGATGGATGAGGTGGTAGGCTCATTCTCTTCTTTTCACTCTAAGAAAACAAAGCAGGGGAAACTTGGCTGAGGTCCTGAGACCCAGATTGGAGCTAGTGTTCTTCCCTGAGACAACCAGAGACTTGCCGCCATCTAAAGCTGTGCTAAAAGACCACAACCAAAAGCAACTGAGGTTTTATTTCACCCCACAGAACACAGTTCCAGGGGAGTCAGGGTGGGAATGCAAGACAGGAGCCCGAAGGCAGGAAGTGAATGCAGAGGCCATGGAGGAACGCTGCCTACTGGCTTGCTTCCCATAGCTTGCTCAGCTAACTTACTTTTTCTTGTTGTTGTTGTTGCTTTTTTTTTTTAATTTATTTATCTAAGTTAGAAACAAGTTTGTTTCACATGTCAATCCCAGCTCCCTCTCCCTCCCCTCCTCCCCTGCCCTCCCCACCAGGTCCCCCAGTCCCCCACCCAATCTCCACTCAGATCCCCAGGGAGGGTGAGGCCCTCCATGGTGGATCTCCAGTGACTGTCATTTCATTCAGAGCAGGGCCTAGGCCCTCCCCCAAGAGTCCTGGCTGAGAAAGTATCCCATACTGTGGCATGGGCACTCAAAGTCTACTTGTACGCCAGGGGTAAATACTACCCAAGGCCCCATAGATTACCTAGGCCTCCTCACTGACACCCACATTCAGGGGGTCTGGGTCAGTCCCATGCTTTCCACCCAGCCATCAGTCTGGAGTCCAAGAGCTCCCCCCTTGTTCAGGTCAACTGTTTCTGTGGGTTAAACCAGCCCACTCTTAACTCCTTTGCCCATCAGTTCTCTCTTTCTGACACTGGATTCCAGGAGTTCAGTTCAGTATTTGTCTGTGGGTGTCTGCCTCTGCTTTCATCAGTCGCTGGATGAAAGTTCTGTTTTCTAGACTCTCTGGCAGTGGGATTGTGTTCTGGCACTCCCCTGATTCAAATCTAAAATCCATAAATGAATGAGAACATATCATGTTTCTCTTTTTGTGACTGGGTTACCTCACTCAGGATGGTTTCTTCTAGTGCCATCTATTTGCTGGCAAATTTCAAGATTCCATTGCTTTTTTCAGCTGAATAGTACTCCATTGTTTAAATGTACCACATTTTCTCTATCCACTCTTCAGTTGAGGAGCATCTAGGTTGTTTCCAGGTTCTGGCTGTTATAAATAATGCTGCTATGAACATAGTGGAACAGATATCCTTGTTGTATGAATGTGCATCTTTTGGGTATATGCCTAAGAGTGGAATTGCTGGGTCTTGTGGTAGATTGATTCCCATGTTCCTGAGGAATCTCCATACTGATTTCCAAAGTGGCTGTACAAGTTGGCAATCCCACCAGCAGTGGAGGAGTGTTCCCCTTTCTCCACATCCTCTCCAGCATAAACTGTAGCTGGTGTTTTTTATTTTAGCCATTCTGACAGGAGTAAGATGGTATCTCAAAGTTGTTTTGATTTGCATTTCCCTGATGGCTAAGGATGTTGAGTACTTACTTAAGTGTCTCTCAGCCATTTTAGACTCTTCTATTGAGAATTCTCTATTTTGTTCTGTACCCCATTTTTTAATTGGATCCTTTGGTGTTTTGGAGAGTTGCTTCTTGAGTTCTTTGTAAATTTTGAAGATCAGCCCTCTGTCAGATGTGGGATTAGTGAATATTTTTTCCCATTCTGTGGGCTGCCTTTTTGTCTTGCTGACTGTGTCCTTTGCCTTACAGAAGCTTCTCAGTTTCAGGAGGTCCCATTTATTAATTGTTGATCTCACTGTCTGTGCTAGTGGTGTTATGTTCAGGAAGCTGTCTCCTGTACCAATTCGTTCAAGGGTACCACCCACTTTCTCTTCTATGAGGTTCAGTGTGGCTGGATTTATGTTGAGGTCTTTGAGCCATTTGGATGCTCAGCTTACTTTCATCAGGACCACCTCCTCAGAGATGGCACGCTCCACAGTAAACTGGCCTTCATATCATTCATAAATCAAGAAAAAAAAATCCTGCACAGGCTGGCCTATAGGCCATTCTAATGAGGGCATTTTCTCAGCTGAGGATCCCTCTTCTCAGATGACTCTAGCTTGTGTCAAGTAGACAAAAACAAGTAGCCAGCACACCCTCTTTTCATTCACACCTTCTCCCTCTGTTCTTGGCAACCATTTTCCCCCAACACACTTCTTACCCTCTTAATTCCATTTGGGGATTATTCCTAGGGGATTTGAACTGTTACAAGAACCAACATTAACACATGCATCTCCATTTGCAGTTGGTCCTTGTATGTACAAGAGTATTCACAAAGTAAAGTGGATCACTCCTTTGCCCCATTCCAGAAAGTTCTAGGTATTAGATGCCCTCCTGCAGCCCTTTAGATTAGATGCCTAGCTGCCACACTTCAGCAGTAATGCTGCTTATGGCTTGTTTTTATTCTTTAGGGTGTTCCTAGGTATATTAAGGCTATACCTGCCCAGGGTCCCTGTGATCCAGAAGACAGGCTCTGTTCACTGAACTAGTCTGGTTGCTTGGCAAAGTCCACATAGAGGCCAGACCTCAACTCTGGGACCCATAATTCTTTCCATACAAGTGCTTTGAGCAAGTCCTGCAAATCAGTACAGACTCCCCAGATTGACTCCGAAAGATGCGTGGGGCAGGGTGGTTGAGCAGGAATGGTCAACGCAAAGTCAGATCCAAAGAGGGCAAATGGAGCAGAAAAGGCATAACTGGAAAACAAAGGCACTGCTAGAGCCCCTGCCTGCTCCAGGAAAGGCAGTCATCTGCCCAAAGATAGATGAAGTGGAGGGCTGTTTTTTGAAGGGGAAGGGGCAGAGGTCACTAGCTAGGGGAATGTGTCATCTTTGACATGGGGAGGGTGGTTATTCCAGCCTAGAAAGAGAAGCCTGGTCAGCTTCCTCCCTACCCCGGGAGATGCAGTCATAGATCCCAGTCCCTGGGGAGAGAAGACAGCCCCTGAGTTAGTGGGAGAGTAGTAGGGAGGGGTAGGGGTATGTCACTGGAGTGTGATGCACTGTCCATCCTTCAATCTATTCGAAAAGAGGACACTTTTGCAAATTTGTACTAGCTGACCTGACTAGCTGGCCTCATGGGACTGAGGCCAGAGCCCAGCAGTGGCTCTGGCTGAAGAGCTGTTTCTGAGGCTAATTGATGTCCTTACCCACCAAACGTCATAGGTTCCAGGCTGCAGCTCACTGAGCAGCAGACTGGAGGCAGGAATTTGGGAATAGTTCCTAGAGGATGTGGGTATCTACAAAGTGTCCGTGGTGTCTGTACGCAAACTTGAAGCCTTCAGTCCCTCTGAGAGTACAGCAGGGTTGCCTGCTGCCAGGAGGTTCTGTCCACTGGGGTCCTACCAGTTCTGGGGTGCGCTTAGGGAGGAATCTGCCCATCTTGCTGCCCAGCCAGTGGCTCCCGTACCAAGGATGCAGGCGAATGGTGAGCCAGGCCTTCTGGAGCTGGGAAAGGCAGTGCAAGCTCCAGTGTGTCGCCCCCCAGGGCCCTGGGGACCAAAGGCCTGCTCTTCGTTCTCCTTTAGCCCATCCCTTCCCGCCCCACCTTCTCACACTTCCAGCCAGCTGCGAGCAGCTTCTGGTAGCTTCCACCAGGTCTCAAGGCTGGGGGGCGGGGAGGGGGTGCAGCTTTGCATGAGCTGTGCCCCAAGCCTAAAAACCTCTTATCAGATGCCTACTCCCCCTTTCGCTTTCAGCTTTAAGCTCCAGGAAGTATGGGCAACCCCCACGGTAAACAAAGGCAAACGCTTTCTTTATCTGCAGCCTTTACTATGCTAATGTTCGTTGGGAATCTTCCGGAGGCCCCCAGCTTTCCAGAAGTGCTGGGCCACAAAAGGCCTACGCCTACTTCGGTGTCTATTAACCCTGTGTTGGTAAGGGGTGGGGAGCTTGGGAAATGCTCCTGGGAATAAGAGCCCTTTATGACCTCACTTCCTCTTCTGAACCGGTTTGGGATTTAGCTCTGGGAAGAGACCGGTCCAGTTCCGTGTTATAGCTGCCTGCTAAGATCCAAGTTGATGGGTCTAAAACTAATACAGGTCTGGTGCCATATTTTTTCTATTTGTTTTTTAAGGGAAGTAGGTTGAAGGCACAAATTACTTGCAGGGCCCTGTTGTGATCTTGGAAGCCGATCGAGCCAGGTCTAGAATCTACAGTTAATTAGTTTTCAGGTGAAGCCTTCACCTGTGCCCAGGCATCATCATGGGCCCATGCGCATCTGGGAAAAGCCGTGTGCACAGTCACTGGTTAGATGGGCTTGGACATAGTCCTTGAACTCTTCCATACAGCATTGGCAGGCCACATGGCCTGCCCGCTTCTGGGCTCACAGCCAGTCTGTGGTTTGTTCTGCCACCCCAGGCCAGGCCTCATACAAGAGAGCGGTCCCAGGCGTGTCCTCTTGGAGCCTAATGACTGTGAGGGCAGAACCATGCTGGCTAGGCAAATCTATTAGGCCTTCCCTCATCCCAGCTACTTTTTGTGCCCTGTTCTGGGTGGGGTAGGCTGTTCCTTGATTGGATCACACTGCCTTGACTCTATTGGCTTCGTGTTGAATTTGGCCAATGGGAGACACCAACAGGCCATCAAGTCAGTAGGAGGAGTTAGATATTAGAGCGTTTGTTTCCCCATCTGGGCTGCAAGTTTGCCAGTGGCTGTGACTCTGCCCACCCCAGCTTTCACTTAGAACTCTCTCGAAGTGGGCCAGCTGCTCCGATCCCTTGAAGTTTCCATTTATCCCAGGGAACTTCCCCTATTCCTTGTGATTTCTTTATTTGCCCACCCACACCTCTGTAAATCATAGCCTCTCCAAGCACTTCAAATGATCCTCTTGTCATAAGCCATCCATTCCTGATTTCCCATGCCCCCAGCAGGAATAGTAGCCCTAGCCAGGTCATGTCACCAATCTCTGATGAGAGCCTACCTTGAGTTTCTTATTGGTTGATTTGGTTATGCGCAAGTAAGGGTTAGAGGGTGGGGAATAAGCTTTCCCTCTTCTCCCCACTCTAGAGCCTACCTTGGACTCCCTCTTGCTCAGGTTTGCCATGTCTCTGAGCACTAACTGGCTTATCTATGTAGACTGCCCTTTTTCTGAATTCAGAGGCGCTTATGGGAGAAACCGACCCTCACCTCTCTCAACTTCCTGAGTTTGGGTGTAGACAAGGGAACGCTATAATTTCTGAGAATCTGAGAGACCCGTTCATGCCATATGAAGTCAGCCACATAAATTCCGGAACTTAAATGACGGTTCCAGTGATGGGATGGTAAGTGCTTAACAACTGGCTCCCTGCCCCCACCCAAGCCCTGATTTGTAGCATCTGCTGATCGCCTGAAGTAAATATTCCCACCACAGCTAGCCTGAAGCTTCCCACACGATGTGCTGACAGTATGGTGCTGACCGGGGTGCATGGCATTTCCACCACACAGTCTAGACTAGAGAGACTCTGCGGCCGAGGGAATAGTAGACTGTGGCAAGATAGGAAGATGTGAACATGGAGAATCTGTTTTTAATATGATTTATCCCATTTCAAGTTTTAATTATTCTAATTTAATTTATTTTAATTTTTATTAATGGTGTGTTCTACAACTGGCTTGCAAATTTCCTAAAAATGAATGATTGGCTCTTGTAACCCAGCATTCCCTGGCTCCAGCACACCGTGGCAAGGTTCTATTGGCTGGATGGTTATGGAAAGAAAAATCTGTTTTCATCAAGGTACAAAACAAAAACAAAGAAAAGCTGGCATTTCAATTGCGCCACCTTGTGGCACCACCTAATAGTACCATCCCCCACCCCCCTGGATCCCAACTCCCCCACTTTGGTCATGCCATGACTACTGGGGAGACCAAACATCTTGGTTTGCCTGGAACAAACTCTGCCTTAGCTCATCACCCTGGGTCACTCACTTCCCAGTCTCAGAAGTGCCCTTGCTTGATCAATAAAGATGGAGTCACCTAACCTGTACCCAGGGCATTGCAACTTGTTTGAGGAGAGGGACTGGGTTTTTATCTCTTTGCATTTCCCAAACCAAGGAGGCCTTCAACCCATGCTTGTCAAAAGACCAACAAACATGAAGGCTATAGAACAAGTCTCCTAGCCTTGTTGCTTACACTGATTATCGCTGGGGTTTGGAAATGCAGAGAATTTAGAATACCCTGATTGGCCCTGTTATCCCTGACCCATCGTCCTTGTCTTCGAGCATGAAAAGCCAGGCTGAGAGACGTCAGAGCCTCGTCTCCCAGGGAGCGTGTGGCAGCCAGAGGGTGTTGGTCTGGCCATCTGGTACAGGAACAGTTGAGCCGTGTGGGAGCCCAGCTGGCACGGGAATCCTTGGCTGTCCCCGGCAAACAGCACGGGGAGGAGAGCTGTGGGATCAATAGTAATTTCCTTCAGAAGAACGGCCATGTAGTGTGGTTGGCAATGGCATTGGGCTTTCCCTGGCACAGAGGGCTCTAAGTGCAGTTGGTCCTCTTAGCTAGGAAATGGACATGCAGCCATTCGATGGACAGGGAAGGGAACAAGGATGGGACTTTCTTGGCCTGAGGCCAAGAGAGGTTGCCAGGTTGATTGTAGAAGCCAGCTTTTTCTGTGCTTGCATGTCATTGGTATAGCCTCGTAGACACTTTGAGGCATCGACAGGAAATTATGGGAGCTGCAACATTCCCACGGGCCTGCTGGAACTTTCCCACCAGCCTGCTGGCATCTCCCAGGCAACATTCATCCACTCAGCTGTTGAGGGGAAACATCAGTGTGTTCTGGGAACAGCCTGGGGATGAGGCAGGAAAGAGGGTATCTGTCTACTCCTCACTGCCCAGACACAGGAAGGAGCTAGTCCATGTTTCTGAAGCAGGGCCACCTCCCCACACAGACACAATGGTGATCCATGGTGTTCATTCCATACTAGGGGTCCCAGAAAGACTGGTCAGGCTCCAGTTGCCACTGGAAGGATGAGTAGGGGGTACGAATGCAATGATATCTCATTAGATTACCCCTTTGGGGGGAAGAGTGCCCTATTTCCCCCTTGGAATTGTCCTTAGATGATGGCCGTTCGATTGCCATGCCCTCCCAACTTCTGGAAAGCAATTCATTCTGTGACTGGTGTATACGGGCATGCAAAGTTCAATTCTTGACATCTCTGACTCTCCAGAACATTCCATGGGCTCAGCTGTAGCCTTCCTGTTGCCTGCCTTCTTCACAGGTGTTCACAAGACTACCAGCAGCTAAATCCCTACATCTCAGGAGTTCTTTCCTGGGCCACCCAACACAAGCGGGGGTGAGGGGCAATTCTCAGGGGGTAAAAAGAGCCTCTGTGTGTGTGTGTGTGTGTGTGTGTGTGTGTGCATACTGAAGGGAAATGTCCTGTTCTATGGGTCACACTCAGGGTGAAAAGCAAGAAAAGACCGGGAAGAAGCTTCTTCACGACTCCATACTGGTGATCAGGGAGATTTCCTGAGGGGAAGTTCCCACGATGGCTGGGAAGGATCTGCCAGCCACCCAGTCAGACTTCTGGCCCTTCTTAATGAATATGTTCTGGAGATGGGCCTCCTTTGCCCCAGCCTCTTCCCTAGGCTGCTCCTGTGCCCATGGTTTGAGCTGGAAGTGAGAAAGAGCGGGCACTTTGAAATGAGCTACCCCCTGAGCAGCACAGCACCGTGGGCATATTCCTCAACTCTCCAGTCATTTCTCTATCCACACGCGAGGAGATAATCAGATACTGCACATAAACGGCCAGCGTGAGGCCTGCCTGCGTATTAAGCACAGCGTAGCTGCTTTTTTTTCTTCTCCATCCCCTGCTACTGGGGATTGAACCTAGGACCTCATGCATGCTGGTCAAGCACTCTGCCACTGAGCTACACTCCTGCAGAGGTTGCCTTTATTTTCCTGCCTGCCATTTTTGGCTTGTTTTGTTTGACTTTGTGCTCCTCCTGTATCAGAATGCTGGGGGATTCACGGGGTATGTGACCGCAAGAGGCAGGGAGTGTCAATGGTGGTGGTAGGGGCTGAAGATACAAAGCTCAGTCCTAGTCTCCTGGAAGCTGCTTCCCAGAAGCAAGCGTGGGTTTTTTTGTTTGTTTGTTTCTTTTTTTTTTTTACAACTCCATTTTCTTTATTTTCCTTGAGACAGAGGTCATGCTATGTAGTCTAGGCTAGCCTGAATTTCCCTCTGTAGTACAGGCTGGCTTCAAACTCATAGCTATCCTCCTGCCCCAGCTTCTCTAATGCTGGGATTATAGGTATGAGGGAGGTGTCACACCTGGCTAAGGACGCCATTATCTAAAGGGGGAAAACCGAGGCCTGGAGGGGAACTGACTTGCCCACGGTAAGCAGGTGATAGCTGGAGTCTCTGACCTGCTAAGGCTCCAGCAGCTGCTGGCTGACATTTCATGACAGGACGTGCAGGTGGGTGGTGTTCCCAGAGGTTTACACTTGCTGCTTCTCCAACACAGTTTCCCATCTCCCCCCAAAGGGAAGGCTTTGGAGCCGCCTCCTGGAGCTCCGAGCAGAGAGAGAGAGAGGGAGGGAGGGAGGGAGGGAGGGAGGAAGAATGAGAGAGAGAGAGAGAGAGAGAGAGAGAGAGAGAGAGAGAGAGAGAGAGAGAGAGAGAGAGAGAGAGAGAGAGAGAGCCAGCGAGCTGAGGAGCCGAGGCTGCTCTTGTCTGTTCTCAAGCTTGCCAGAAGGGCACTTCCCTCCTCCCCACTGATGTCAGCCGATGACGTCTGGGCTGCATTCAGGCCATGCTGTCATTTGTCCCATGCTCATTCAGCTGATTAAAAGTCATCAATTGTTTTTTAAGCCACCAGCAGGCGAGCCACCAGGCGCCATTTGTTATTGCTCGGCCATGCTGTGAAATGCTGTTTAAACGCACTGAGCAAAGCTTTCGGAAACCAGAGGCCAAAAGCGGTTTGGGAGGAAAGCAAATAGGAGAGAAATGAGTGGGCCCGAATCTTTGCCAGAGGGAACAATCAGGCCAAGCAGCTGACACACTGGTCCCCCTTTCAGCAGCTCCCACACAATGCTTTTCAGGGGCCTTTCTTTCCCTTAGGGCCAGAGCTACAGGGAGCCCCCTTCATCTTCCTGCCTGCTAAAATAATCTCCACGATGGCTAACAAACATTCACTTGGGGATTAAAAAAAATCTAGTCTCCCTACTTCCAAGTTGTCCCCTTGGTTTTTGACAGGGTTAATATTTCTACAGCACAACCGAATGCCATCTTGGCTCAAAGGACTTCAGGGGTTGTCCATTGTTTGCGGGATGAAGAATAAAGTTACAGCTTGACATCTGAGTCCTTCATAATGTGCCTGGATTTCTCTTCTACTCGTCCTCACCGCTGTTCATCAGTCAAAGCAGAGCCTTCAGCCTTCCCCTGACACAACCCTTGTTCAGCTATCTTTATTCCTGTCATCCCTTCAATTGGAGACAGTGAACTAGTTCCTCCCCTGCAACACTTCTTCTGAAGTCCCTCTATGTCATCCAAAGGGTGCGCTGGGACCCATCTCTGTCCTGATGTCTTTACTGAGGGTGCAAGTCCCTATCTTGTTTGCGCTTCCACAGCCACGTGTGGAGGAGAGGCCACGGTGCCTATAGCCCTTGTGTTTATCATTTCTATGCACACAGCTACCAGCACCTGTGTCCCTGTGCCTGGGGGCTGCCTCTGACCACCTGAGTCCTCTGCGTCTACAGAAAGCAGACAGGCAGTGGTAGGGGAATCATGATCTCCAGGAGTAGACCTCCATCAATTAGTGACGGGAGCTGGGCCATTTGTCTCCCATCTCCCTCCCTTTGCTCTGGAGTAGGACTGAGCCCTAGTTGCTCATAACAGTAGCCCTTCCTAGCCTCTTCCCAGGTAAATAGCGCTAGGGCTGGCAGTATAGCTTATCCATACAACAATTGCCTAGCATATATAAGGTCTCACATTCCATCTACAGCATCACAAAAACAAAAACAAAGAAAAAAACACCCCAAGTAGTACTCAGCCCCTTATTTCAGGGTCTGTTTTGGGAGGCACTGAAACTTAGATCATATGCCATTTTGTTCTGGTCCTTTGTCCTGCTTAACTAGCTACAGGTCCCCTGTAGGTCTGACGATGGTACCTTGCCCATAAGTAGCCATGCATAGTAGGTGATGGGTAGATGCTGAATGGCTCAACAGTTCTCCAAATGAAATACCTGTTTTCCGTGCGCTGTTCCCTCTGCTCACATATGGCCAGGATGTTCATTTGCCTGTGTGTCAGTGGGTCTCTGTCATTCAAGATCTAACCTCAGCACATGCCCTCAAGTCTCCACCTCTGCCCCTTATCTGCACTATCACTGAACCTAAATAGTGTCACCTGGCCCTGCCCTCGTCCCTTATTTTGTTACCCAAGTTCATTTTGTCTCGATCCTGGTTCTCTCACTCTCAAGGGTGAATCTTGCAATCCTATGGGCTTCCTGTTAGTCATTTCTAGTCCCAGGAGGCATCTGGAAGGCTAATTCCATATGAATCAGAGAAGGGCAGTGTCATTGGAACAAACAGCTGGTTTTTGCAGCCATCACTTAAGAAATTTCTAAGTGTACACAAAGCTGAACTCTGTGACTGTGGGAAGAGAGGCTGTGGGGGCACCCAGAGATAAGAGAATACACATTTGGATGTCCCATGGCCATGACCTTCCTTGGTTCAGAGAACATAAAGCCCTGATCTTGGATTTCCATGAGCTATGAGGATATGGTGGTATGTGTTTGCAGTGTGTGTAGTGCGTGCGTGCGTGCGTGCGTGCGTGTGTGTGTGTGTGTGTGTGTGTGTGTGTGTGAGAGAGAGAGAGAGAGAATCTTACTGAATGTGATTTCTCCTCAGTGGTACTGTAGGGCTTTGTTAGGCCCACCCCACACCACAGAGAGAGGTGTTGATGTGAACTATCAAGCAGCACCAGCCTCCCTCCTCCTTTCCAACTCTCTTTCATCCGATGGGGAAACACTGAGGTGAGATGACTCAGCCCAGGTAAGGAGGGGGCAGTCGAGCTCACAGGCAGCCAGCCTCGCTCTGCTACAGACAATTTTCATTTCCACCTCTGCACAAAACAAAAGGCAGCCAGCTCGCCTGGGGCTACACTGTGGAAAAACAAAGGCTGGCTGGGGTACCTCACAGCTCCACTAACTTTCCAAACCGCAGCCAGCCTTGCAGACTGCTGACCCACAGGAACAGGCAGGGCACTGGCGGTGGGCGGCATATTTGAGGCAGGAGGGGTGGCCCCCTGATGCTCAGAGGACAGTGATGGGCCCTCCCTGTGGGTCTTGGGCTGGTGGGTGAGGTCTATGAGGTGCAGCTCCTGAGTTCTAGGCATAGGTTGTCACTGAACCACTGGCCTGAACTCCAGAAGGAACTGCGGGAGGGAAAGGCCTTGCTGGCTGCTTTGTGTGGAGCTGCTGTTACCCTGGAAACGGCCCTTCTGGCCTCCAGGGCCTAATAACATTCCTCAAAGTTCTCAGGAGTTGTGAGTTTTGGAATGATTACATAAATGTGGCTTTGTGGGCGCGGAGCACTGAGCGGGTAATACTCCACCTCTTGAGTCAGGCTCTTGAAGAAAAACAGCAACACAAAGGAGAGCAAAGTGAGTGAGTCCAAAAGATTTGGGGGTTAAGAACTGCCATTGCCTGATGGGAACCTTCTGGGCATCTTGATTTTTCTTAGATGACAATTCCTGGAAGTGTTGAGTGGACACTGTCAGTGATTGGTGTCTATCTATATAAGCCTCTATCTTTCTCTAAACACGTGCTGTCTAGGTCACTATGGTTATATGACAAGTTGTCACATTCCAGAAATATTCAGTAATGAAATAACTATATGAACTTTGCCCACCCAGGTCCCTTCTGACCTGCTAGCGTTTTCAGGGTCACAGCTCAACACTACCAGGCACTGTAGGCCAGGAGCTGCTGAATTCCCTAAAGCCAGTGAGAAGGGGGTGTTCCTTCATTCAACAACCTCAGACACTGGTGGATTTAGGACCTTGTGAATGCACTCTGCCCCGACCCACATCCCAGCCTTGGGCATGGTGAGCAAGGTAGCATAGTTCTCAGTAGAAGGGCCCATCCCAAAGCAGGGACAGCAAAGAGACTTTCAGAAGCACATCCCTTGGGAGATAGCTGATGCAAACCTTGAGCAGTTTGGCTTAAAAAGTCCTCTTTATGATGGGGCGTAAGTCAAGTGTCAGTTGTGGGCCGTCATGTCACTAGATGATTTGGTTAGGGGAAAAAAAGAAGCTTTCTATTTCCAACCAAACTCCCTAGCACATTGTTCTAGGGTATTGCTATTGTAGCCCAGACTGGCCTGAAACTCCCTATACAGCCCAGCTTACCTAGCCTAGCCCTGAGTGCTGGGATTATAGGCATGTGCCATCACACCCCACCCATTTTACTGTTTGCTTGAACTCAGTTATTTTAAATTCTTCTAATATCTGGGATTAAAACAACAACAACTTAGTTTTGAACCAAATGTCAGTTGGGAGATCAAGCCCCAGCTACATTCTTCCCCGCCAATGTTTACACGGAAAATTTGATTTCAGTAGATGTGGCCATCCCCTGTGTTGGCTATCATTAGGTGACAAGGGTCTCTAGTATTTCCAGGAGCTGATGGGCCTGGGGACTTCGATTTTCTCCAGCAGATGGCAAGGGTAATGACTGTAGAGTATAGAAGTGTGTGGCTTAGCTGAGTTCCTTCAAGTGTCACCTGTCATCTTCCTCCCTGTACCGCTTGTCTTAGGGTTTCTATTGCTGTGAAGAGACACCATGACCACGGCAGCTCGTATGAAGAAAACATTTCATTGAGGTGGTGGCTTACAGTTTCAGAGCTTAAGTCCTTCACCATCATGGTGGGAAGCATGGTGGCATGCAGGCAGACATGTTGCTGGAGTATTATGGAGAGTGCTACAGCTTTCAGACAACAGGAAGTCAAATGAGACACTGGGCAGTAATCCTGAGATCCCACCCCCACAGTGACACACTTCCTCCAACAAAGGCATACCCACTCCAACAAAGCCACACCTCCTAATAGTACCACTCCCTATGTGATAGGGGGTGGCAATTACATTCAAACTACCACACCCTAGTTCTGTAGACAGCTACTCCTCATCCAAAAGTCAATCCCCCAGGAGCTCCTAATCGCTCTCTCTTTTTCATAGGTGACATGCAGTGGTTTAGTAGACCCTGTTGGCCTATGTGGTTAACATTTCTAGACTGTTTTCATGGGTGACTGTTACCAGGCTAATGACTCCTTTCTGGCTTCTTTCTGCTTTCCAAGTTTCAGTGAGTACAACACCATGCCCCTGTCGAGTCAGGTCATTCCTCGTCTCAAAATATAAGTTGGGCTGGAGCCCTTACTGCTCTTGAAGAGAACCTTAGTTTCCTTCCCAGCACCCATGTCTGGTATCTGACAATCACCTGTGACTCCAGCTCCAGGGGATCCAACGCCCTCTTCTGGCCTCTACAGGGACTGCACTCACATGCACAGCCCCCAGTACTCATGCACATAGTTAAAAATAGAAAAACATTAGCAAACAACCCTCCTAAACTTTCCTAGCCCAACCACAGCAGAAGTTGTGCCCATGGTAATGCCGCTGCTCCTTGAAACTGTCATGGAACTCTGGAAGGCCGTGAAGTCTTCCTATCCTGTCTTCCCTACTTTCTTAGACCTCTTGGCATTAATTATCATCAGACACAACACAGTGTATTTGGATTATCTGATTTTTGACCTTTCTCTGTCAACAGCAAGTCAAGTTGCCTCCCCAGTGGCAGAGATTTGTTTTTATTTTATTTTATTCATATACACATTGTGTGTGTGTGTGTGTGTGTGTGTGTGTGTGTGTGTGTGTGTGTGTGTGTGTGAAGTGGAAATCACAGGATGAGTTTCAGGAGTCAATTCTTGACTTTTATTTTGTTGATTCTTACTTCTATCTTGTTGAGGTAGGATCTCTCTTGTTTCTTCTGCTGTACTGAATATTCCAGGCAATATGTCCACGACCTTCTAGGGGATTCTCCTGTCTCATCCTTCCATCCCTATTAGGAGTTTGGGGATTACAGATGTCTGACATTTTTGTGTTTTTTTTTTTTGAGACAGAGTCTCTTTGTGTGGCTCTGGTTGGCCTCAGACTCACAGAGATCTGCCTGCCTCTGCCTCCAGAGTGCTGGCATTAAAGGTGTGTGCCACCACCGCCTGCCGCCACCTGAGTTTTTAATTTGAGTTCTGGGATAGAATTTGAGTCTTCAAGTTTGTGCTGCTAGCATCTTTACCTGCCAAGTCATCTCCCTAGCCCTCTTATTTATTTATTTATTTTCTTCTTCAATTCTATCTCTCCTCCTCTGCTTCCTCCTTTTTCAGTACTGGGAATTGAACCTAGGACTCTGAGCATGCTATGCAAGCACTATACCCCTAAGATGCACCCCTAGCCCTAGAGATTTGTTTTAAATTGTTTTTTTTTTTTTTTGCTGCACTTCAGACTCCAGTACAGTGTTTAGAACATATCAGAGTCTCAATTTTATTTATTTTTCAGGCAGGATCATATCGTGTAACCTGGGATAGCTTTGAATTCACTAGATAGTCTAAGCTGGCCTCGAACTTTTAATGCTTCTGCCTCAGCCTCTGAGTGCTAGGATTACAGCATGCCCAGCACAGCTCAGCTCTGTGAATGTGTGGGGCTGGGTGGCATATGTTGGAATGGGGCCTTGGTGATAAAGTGGGCCTAGAACAAAAGCAGGAACCATTCTTGCAGCAAGACCCCTGCCCCCAACATACACCCCAGAGCCTCTACTCAGTGTGTGGCTAAGGCCTTGCCCCTCATGGGCCCTGGAAGTCCCAAATGCAAAGGTCTCAAAAGCCCCATCCTTCATCTGAGGCTAGAGGTTTGGTTGTGCCTGCTCTCATAGGACTTCCCGGAAATGACCGGGGTGGTGTCATATCCTTCTAGGATTCTGCTGTGGCTTCTAGGATGATGCGGGCAAGCCAGGCTTGCATTTCATGCATGTTTCTGTTGAGTGGTAAACAAAGGACAAGACAATGCAGCAGGTTTCCACACCACCAACCCTGCAGGTTGCCAGGCAGTCTTTCTTCACCAAATGTACCCAATTCACTCATCTCCCAAGGCCCCCTCCCTTTTACCCAGTAGCCCCCTCTGCAGGCTTCTGCCTCTCAGGCTTGTCTTGTCTGTTATGTGGCCTTCCCACAGACCCCAGGGACCACAGACATCAGAGCCACCCCTGTGTGCTTACTGCCTGGTGTTCAGCTCTGCTGTCGTGGCTCCGACTTAGAATTCCAAGAGAGCTTTTGAACAACTTCCCCTTTGCCTGGAACCCACCCCACTCAAACTATCAGTGCAGGATCCAGGCACCGCAGCCTGAAGCCCCAGGTGATTCTGCTGTGTGACCAATGTGCTGCCTGGCCTACCGGACTTTGCCATTGAGCACGTACTCCTTGGCAAGCTCATGTCCTGCCAACCTCCAAAACCCATCTCTGACACTTTCAATGTGCAAAACATCTGTGGACACAGGCAAGCACCTGCTTCCCCCTGCCCTAGATGTTCCTCATTAAAAACATAAGGGGGCTCGAGAATAACAGAGAGGTTAAGAGTACCTGTTGCTGTTTCAGAGGACCTGGGTTCAGTTCCCAGCACTTGTATTGTTGTTCACAACTATACCTGACTCCAGTTCCAGGGGATCCTACAGCCTCTTAACCTCACAGACATCAGACACACATATGGTGCCCACATATATGAACACAGGCAACACACACACACGTCTTTAAAAACTGACAGCTTTGTTCAATTACATGAGGAATTTTAGTCATTTCCACTCCTTCCTCATCCTCCTCCCTCTCTTGCCAGAACCCTTCTCAATCAGTCCCCTCCTACTTCCCCACCATCTTTTAGTGTGTGGTCCATTGAGTTTCTTGCCTGAGCATGGGCATCTTATTAGTGACAATGCCAGCAAAGAAAATGACTTCCTTCCCCTAGCAACCTGCAATTGCCAATACTCCCTCAGAGATGGGTGGGGCCTCATGGACCCTTCCCCATCCATAATGAAATGTTGAGGGGGCTCACTGTGATACAGATAAACTGTACCAGTGCATGCTCTCCCTCCTCCCTCCCTCCCTCCCTCCGTCCCTCCATCCCTTCCTCCCTCTCTCCCACTATTTTGGGAACTAGGTGGTTGCTAATTAGTCACTTCATCGAGGGTTCATATTTGACCCTTGCATTAATTCTCTCCCCAGGGGTTTCTAGCTTTGGCTTGGACCTGTATTATACACTCACTGGTCTCTCTTAACTTGGTTTCCTGGGGTGCAGGAGCAGCAGACAGAGTTTTGAAACTCAAAGGTCCAACCTTAGAAACCAAGAGACCAATGTCTGGTCCTCCCAGGTCTCCCATGGGATGCAGACTAGCCTCCATTTGCCATGATCAGAGAGGTACACTACACTCCTCTGGGGGACTGCCTGGGAAGGAAGCTGTTCATTCCAGGGTTTCTATGGCCCCTGAGTTGGCAAGGGAGGCCCCACTGCACTTGGGGGAAGCCTGAGGGTTCCACTCAGGAGTTTCCTGGCTTGTAGTACAAGGTAAGCCACAGCACACAATTGCTGATTGGCTAAAGACAGCTCTTGGAGCTAATGAGGGACTTCTGGGGACAAGCACCCAGCCAAGGACTTTGAAGAGTGCCTAATATAGATTTCCTTCTAGAGGAGGGGAACTAGAGCCAGAGAGAGGAAGTGAACTCTAGAAGGCCACCCAGTGAGTTTGGGCTAGGCCTGAGGCCCAGGCCAGCTGCTCCTTTTCTTCTATGGCCTTTGGCCATTTCCTGGAAGGTAAGATTATTAAACTGATAGACACAAGGAAGATTATAAACTTGGATGAAGAAAAATATCAACTTTAGTGTTGCCCAAAAAAACTAACTGCCATAGAGCATTTTCTTTAGTGGATGTAGGAAACGAATCAGCGTGATGGCAGTAGTTGTGAGTTTGTGACTCTTTCAGTCCATTTTTCATGACCTATAACAAAAAATAGCAGAGACAGGCTACTTCATAAGAAAAGGGGTTTATTTGGGCTCATAATTTTGGTAAAGCAAGTGCTAGGGGCTATATCTGTTTGTTTTCATCATCATCATCATCATCATCATCATCATCATCATCATCGCTTCACTCTTAGTCCAGGCTGGTCTCAAACACACAATAGTCCTCCTGCTTCAGTTTTTCAAATGGTGGGATTAGAGGTGTGAGCCCCTGTGCCCAGGTGATGGATTTGTTGTTAGCAGAGTCCCAAGGTATTAGAGAGTATCACATGACAAGAGGCAGGGATTGTGCATGCATGTGTCTTCTAATCTCTCTCTATTTTATTTCACATGTGTGGATGTATGCTTGTCTGCATGTATGTCTCTGCACTGCATGCATGCCTGGTGCCTGCAGATACTAGAAGGATCTTCTAGAAATGGAGTTACAGATGGTTGTAAGCCACCATGTGGGTGATGGGGATTGAATTCAGATTCTTTGCTAGAGCAATCATTGTTCTCAACCTCTGAGCCAGCTCTCTAGTCCCTGTCCCCTTCTTATAAAGGCCACTAGGAGTCAATCATGGGGCTCCACCCTGATGATCTAATCCTAATCATTTTCCAAAGGCACTAACTCTAAATACCATAGTCTTGTGTTTCTACCACTTTATGACCTCACAGTGGGATTAAACCTTCAACTTAAATATGAGAGGGGAGATTACATTCAAACTACAGCAGTCACCAAGAGAAATCACAGATATTATCATAATGCCTTACAGTTACCACCTTTTGAGATATAGCACTTCATTTACCTCACTATTTGACGCATCAAATCAACACATATATGGCTGTATCATCAGGCATTTTGATGCCTGCCAAAATATAATAAAATAAACACTTGGTTTGTTTACAATTCTATTGTTTTTATTTTGATTTGCCTTGCTTTTTGGTGGTGGTCATGGAACCCCATGCTAAATACACACCCCATCACCGAGCAACATGCTCAGTCCTGCACAATGCTTTATTACATGTATTTAATGCCTTATTCTGAGAAGGGGTATGTGTTCACAGGCACAAAAAACAATACCAGGGGCAAGCACGATGGCTCAGTAGGTAAAGTTACTGACTGCCAAGACTGATGACCTGAGTTCGATTCCTTTATTCTTTATTTATTTATATATATATATATTTTTTGGTTTTTCAAGACAAGGTTTCTCTGTGGCTTTGGAGGCTGTCCTGGAACTAGCTCTTGTAGACCAGGCTGGCCTCGAACTCACAGAGATCCACCTGCCTCTGCCTCCCAAGTGCTGGGATTAAAGGCGTGCGCCACCAACGCCCGGCTTCTGAGTTCGATTCCTGAGACCCATAAGATGAAGGGAGAGAACCAACTCCCATGAGTTACCCTAAATGAATAAACAAAACTTAAAAATGAGCCAGGCATTGGCGGTACACGCCTTTAATCCCAGCACTTGGGAGGCAGAGGCAGGCAGATCTCTGTGAGTTCGAGGTCAGCCTGGTCTACAGAGTGTGTTCCAGGACAGCCTCCAAAACAATACAGAGAAACCCTGTCTTGAAAAAAAAACTTAAAAATGATTTGAGAAAAGATGCTTTTGAAGAATCAGCCTCCATAAATACATAGATGCCTTTAGCCACAGACTGTTTTCATGGATGACTAGAGCTTCTGCCTGGGAGACAACAGTGCTGAGTTTTCTTCTTAGCTGTCACTTAGTTTTTCAAAACCTTAGGTTGCTTATCCCAGAAGTAGGGGTTATAGTAGGCCCACATTTTAGGCTTGTTGGTTAGGAAGACGCATACAGCGCTTGGCCCTGAGCATGGCTAAAGGGACAAGTTCAGTGTGTATCGATGGCTGCTGTTATACACCAATGTGTGTGTGTGTGTGTGTGTGTGTAGACAAGAACAATTTCTTCATTATAGCCAATTCAAAAAGGAAAAAAAAAACCAATTCATTTGTTAAACTTTTTCCAAACCTTAATTCATGGGTATTAAAAATATCATTCAAGATCAGATGGCTTAAGATGTTGTTTTCAATTACATTAAAACATCTTTTAATTAGAGGGTAATTTATATATCATAAAGCTCACTATCCTCAAAGCATACAAGTCAATAAACTTTTAGATATGCCTAGATTCATGGGATCACCTCCCAGATCAAGATACAGGACTTTTCCAATATCCCCGAGGGTTCCCTCATACTCTTTGTCAGTCATTTCTGCATTGCTTTCCTTAAGCACAGTCTTAGTTAGATTTTTATTACTGTGATAAACACCAAGTCCAAAAGCAACTTGGGAAGGAAATGGTTTATTCCATCTTACATTTTATAGGCCATCATGACGGGAAGTGAGCACAGGAGTGCAATGCAGGAACCTGGAGGCAGGAACTGACGTAGAGACCATGCTGCTTACTGGCTTGCCTCGTCTGCTTTCTTATATAGTCCAGGGCCATCTGCTTAGGGGTAGTACCAACCAGTGCACTCCCACATCAGTCACCAGGCATCAATCATCAATCCAGAAAACGGTCAACAGACTTGCCTGTAGGCTAATCTGATGGAAGCAATTCCTCAGTTGTGATTCCCTCACTGCGATTTCTTTGACTGTTCATTATACTATAAAACTCGGGGACAAATATAAGAACCTGAGACAATCACCACCATTGCGACACAACCGCTACTGTTCCCCTGGACAAAAGGGGAACCTTTGGACAGACCTCCCTGTTCTGGGGGGGCACTCTTTCTCGAGTCCGGGGGGGGGGGGGGGATCTATGATCTATCCCTGCCCAGCTGAATGTAAACCCTGTCCCTTGAACCAATGCCTGACTCTAATTGGACATCAGGCCACGACATAGCTAAAATTCCTGTAATATTCTCTCTTCCAGATATGTCTACATTTGTGTCAACTTGACAAAAATCAACCAGTACAAGCACTATCCTAATTCTATCACCGTTGATTAATCTAGCCTCTTCTGAACCTTTCTGTAGATAGAGTTAGAAGGCAGGGCTCCTTTTTGCATCTCTTCTTTCATTCACTATAATATCTGAGCTGTGCTTACCTATGTTTCGCCCCCTATCCATAGTTTCTACCTTTTCATTGCTAGATAGTAACCACGATGTATATATCCAATCTCCCACTGATGAAAATTTGACTGTTTTTCTCTTTTTGGCTCTGGTGAATCAAGGTGCTGTGAATGTTCATCATCTCCCTGCCCTTGTGTGGATGTATGAACTCATTTCTCTTGGTTACCTCTAGGAATATGATTCCTAGGTCAGGATGTTTGTATGTGTTCAGCATCAGTCAGACAAATTTTCTTTTCTTTTTTGAGACCTAGTCTCATGTAGCTCAGGATAGTTTCACTCTTGCTGCATAGCTCGGGATAACCTTGAACTTCTGGCCTGTACATCTGGAATGCTAAGGTTGCAGTACTTTGTGGGGATGGCTTCCTGCATGCTAGACAAGTACTCCAACAACTGACCTACATCCCACCTCCACCCCACTCCAAGAAGATTTCTTCTCTGGGGAATGAGGCTTTACAGTAAGAATGCTGGCTGTCTCATGGACCAGCGTTCCCCAACTTCCCAGACAAGGAAGCAGAAGATCCAATATCATTTTTTATTTATTTTGTCATGGAACCCAGGGCTTTGTGCAAGCTAATAGTGTTCTACTACTGACTCATAGCTCCAGACTGATGTTATGATGAATAACTAGATTTTTGTCTGCAAACTGTGGCTACTGTGGTGTACAAGTGGCTGAGGATGAAGTAGAAGAGAGATGAACAGAGAAAAAGAACTAGCAAGAGCCAAGTATGGTGGCATTCACCTGTAATTCTAACACTCAGAAAAAAGACACAGAAGGATTAGCAGCTCTACACAGTGAGACCTAGAAGTTAGCCATGGGCTGCTAGGTGTCCTTAGGGTAGGGTGGCTAAGCTGAATTGGCTAGCAGTCCCTAGAGAAGGGGGTGATCACTTCTTCTTCTGCTAGCTACTCAGATAACCTAGCCAAAGCAGAGTGTTCTTCATTGTGGCTGCCTAGGTCTGATAAACCTGGCCTGTTTCCTGTGTGCATTTTTATGTATTAAAAATTTAAATGAAAAATTTTTACTTGTTCCCCATTCTGCCGTGTGTGTGTGTGTGTGTGTGTGTGTGTGTGTGTGTGTGTGTGTGTTGTCCAAAGAGAATGTTGGATGCCCTGGAACTTGAGTTACACATGACTGTGAATCACCCACGTGGGTGCTGGAAACTAAGCCCAGATCCTCTGCAAGAACAAGTGCTCTTAGCCATGGAACCAGCTCTATAGCCCCTTCCTGTATGCATGATTTTAAAAGATTTATTTTCATTATTTTTAAGTATGTGCATGTTTCTGTGGTTGTCCATAATGCCCATAATAGGGCATCAGAGCACCTGGAGCTGGAGGTACAGTTGGTTATGAACCATCTGATATGGATGCTGGGTACCAACTCTGGCCCTCTGCAAGAGCAGTGTGCACTCATAATCACAGACCCACCTCTCTGTCTCCCATGTGCATTATTAATTGAGCAGGTGGTTCATGTCACAACTCAGTCACCTTTTATTACCAGGCTTCTTCCTGTTTTTCTCTCTCACTCAATAACTTATTCATAGGAGGGAGATTTTCTGTAGCCCAATTGCCTTGGCTCACAAAGATGGGTCCTAGAAACCTGACTGGGAACCACAGGAGATTAAGAAAGACAGGAACAGGGCTGGAGTGATGGCTCAGTGGTTAGTTGCACTGACTGCTCTTCCAGAAGACCTGGGTTCAATTCCCAGCACTTATATGGTAGCTCACACCTGTCTAACTCCAGTTCCAGGGGATCTGACACCCTCACATAGACATACATGCAGGCAAAACACCAATGCATAGAAAATTTAAAAAAAAGAAAGAAATACAGATACAAGTAACATAAAGCTGGGGTTAGGTGGGCCATGTGCTTGGATGGAGATGCGGCAGTAGCCTGGAAAGGAAGCACTTTTGTCACATTCATCATGAAGGAGGAGGCAGTCAGTTAATCCAGTCCAGAGCTTCTGAAGGGAAGCAGCATTTTGAGAGGCCATCATGTAAACGTTTGGGGCAAGGAACCTTCTCTTGGTGCTATTTTTTCTTTTTGTTTTCATGTTGCATTTTCTTGGTGCTTTTTGTACATACTTTTTTTTTCGCTAAAGGTCAATTGTTTCTCAACATCTGTCCTCAGACCAGGGGAAGGCCTTGCCATTCCCATGAGTTTGAGGCACTGTGTCCTGGACATGGCAGTGTTAATGTCGTGAATGCTGCTTTCCACAGGAGTACACTAGCTTCCCACAACCAAAGTAAATGAAAGCTTTCTGTTCAGTACCTCCTCAATTGGATGGTAAGACTTTTCTAGAACTGTGAATCTCAAAGTGTAGTTCCTTAGACCAACCACACACACCAGTATCACATAGGATTTTGTTTAAAATGTCTATTCTTGGGCTGGGGATGTGGCTCACTTGGTAGAACATTTCCCTAGCATGCTTGGAGTCCTGGGCTTGAGACCTAGCAGGGCATAAACTTGGGAATGGCAGACAATTTCTTCAATCCCAGCTCTTGAGAGGTAGAGGCAGGAGGATCATAAATTCAAGGTTATCCTCAACTACTTGGTGAGTTTAAGGTCAACCTGGGTTACATGAGACCCTGTGCCCCTTCCAGGGAATTCTGCCGATGCACACTAAGATGTGAAGACCCTGACTTCTAACCTTTCCCTTCTTCTAATCAAAACAACACTATTGCCTGGTCCACCTCCTCAGAGATGACATCACTAGTTAAGGATGGAGTCTTGCCATATACAGCCTTTATTAAGTTAAGCCACATTCTTTCTCATCCTAGACTCTTTGAATGCTGTTAAAGGCCTTTTCTGTGGTACTGAGGTGATCATATCAGCCTGTCCTTAAGTCTATTTATGTACTGAATTACACCCATTCATTTGCATGTGTTGAGCCAACCTTGCATCCCTGGAAAGAAGCCAGCTTGGTCATGGCGTATGCTTTTCTTAATGAGTTCTTGAATTCCATTTGCAAGAATTTTATTGATAATGTTCACATCTGTGCCCATCAGGGAAAGTGCTCTATAGACTTTGTGTTGTCGGGTCCTTACCAGGTTTTCGTGTCAGGGGACTGCTGGTTTCCTAGAGCTAGTCTGGTGGTGTTCCTTCTTCTGTTTTATGGTGCTGTGTGAGGAGCATGGCTGTTAACTCTTGAAAGGTTGGCTGAGTCTGTTGGCTGATACTTTCCCCTGTGTGCTTTTCCTCTCTTTTTTTAATACATGCAATCTTTCTTTTCCAACCTGTCTACCCTTCTCTTTTTCAATTTCCCCGATGAATCTGACTTCCATGTGACTTCATCCCTGTTGCTGATTCCCCCAGCCATTTAGCTGACTTCTTCCTCTATGTTGATGACTTACTTCTCTAGGTCCTGAATTCAGCTCACATGCTTCTCTGTAACCCCTTGAGGTCACTGCTCGTTTTTTACCGGAAAGTGTTTGAACTCTTCATCTGGCCTTTTACTTATTTTAGTATCTTTTGGTCAGTAGTTGAGTTGAGATCTTTTGGAAGAGTCACATTGCCTTGTTTTTTGTGCTTCTTGTGTTTCTGTGGTGTGATTTGCACATCTGTTTGTTTGGATATGTTTTCCTGGTTGGGGTGGGGAAGATCTTATTGAGCAGCCTAAAATTTTGAAGGTTCAGTCCTCACTATCGCTCAGCAAGTAGAATACAATCTTTTGGAAGTGGTGTCTGCTGGACCTCTCTCTGCCAGGAAGACACACAACTTAGGCTGTGCCAAGATCACCCCCTCAAGTACAAGTCCTGGATGCTCAAACCCCTAGTATAAAATGATATACTCTTCATTCTCTTGTATATTTTGCTTTTTTATTTTTAGCTTTGTTTTGGTTGTTTGGAGACTGTCTTGCTATGTAACCCAGGCTGGCTTTGAACTTGTCATTTTCCCACTGAAGCCTCCTGAGTGCGAGGATCACAGGAGCACAGCACCATGTCTGTAAACTTTAAATCATCTCTTGGTTGCTTTTAATACCCATGCGTTGTAAATGCTGTATAAATGGTTGTTAAACATATTGTTCAGGGAATAATGACAAGAAAAAAAGCCTGTATGTGTTCACCACAGATGCTGGGTTTTCTCATTATTTTCCATGGGTGGTTAGTTGGACCCACAGAGGCATATCTCAGGGACACAGAGGGCTGACTAGATTTGCCACAGAGCATTCAACTCCCCAGCACAGGGCCCTTCTGAGCAAGGGACTGAATATGGCTGAGCTATTGGGCACCAATGGAGCTGCCTTGCATGCTTCCACAGCATATGCTCCAAAGGCTGAGTTTTGTCAGCCTCGATGGTTGCTTGCTACAACACTTGCTTATCTCGCTCTGGTATGTGTTCTCTAGCCCGGCACACCCACCCTGCTGGCTGGACCCCTGTCCAGGGTGGCAGGGGTTCTCGGGAATAGATTCAACTCATGCCCGAACAAAAGTAGGACACCATGTAGACACTATTGATTTTCCTATAAAGGGTGAACTTTCTATTAAAACAATCACATAAATTATTTAACTAAACCCCACATGGCAGTTCGTGGTAGTATATAATCAGGAGGGCCAGGATCAAGACAGCCACTGAAAAAGGACCAGAGAGCCTGTACCTTATGGCATAGGACTTGAGGGTATGGAAGTCACCACTGGACTTAATAAATCTGTTTTTCTCTACAGCTTTGGGATCACGCATGCCCCTTTCTTTTTTTGTCTCTGCAACTTCGTTCATGGCAACTTAGGCATCAGAAAGCCACTATATTCAGAAAGAGGACATTTTTAGTTCACTCAGATTTCACAGTCGGCCACAGCTAGCTGCCTCTGTCCAGAGGGGCATTCTCAGTTCCGGGGTGTCTCCACTCTGCACCCCCGCCCCCTTTTTTCTTCTTTGGGTAGAAGAGAGTGGGGGACAGAGAACAAAACCATATCCACTTCCGGCATGCTGTTTCCCCACCGTTGTTGCCCCCCCCCCCCCCCAGCAATGATTTCCTTGGAAATGGTATGACTGTCCTGAATTGTTCTGGTGGTTTAAATAAAAGTGATTGTTAGCAGGGTATAGTGGCACACACCTTTAGTCCCAGCACTTGGAAGGCAGAGGCAGGCGGATCTCTGTGAGTTCAGAGGCCAGTAAGGGCTGCATCGTTAAACTCTGCCTCAGGAGGGAAAAAGGGACTTTTGCATCAAATACATCAAATAGCTGTTTTTGTTTGTTTGCTTTGTCTTGTTTACACAGCCAACATGCTTAGTAGTTTGAATCTCATTTCAGGTATTTCTGGAGTTTTGGAGGATTCCATTACCTCACTCATTTTCAGTCAGTCACCTTGTCCCATGCCTTAACCACTTGGCTTTTTATAGACCCCTGGATACTCCCAAACCTTACCCCCAGCACGGTAGATCTACAGCTTGTAGCTCCTTGAATTTACTGTAAACATTTACATTTACAGAATATTTGGACTAAACAGGGTTTCCCACACCAGGAAGTTAGACACTAACCAGTTCTAGGGCATGTGAACTTTCTTTCTTTGGAGACCTTGGAGTGAAAAGAAATGCCATTTATGTATGCTTGCTTGGGGGGGCGTGCTGGCCTGACTCGACTGACCCCAGGGAGGCCCTTCTGGCTCTGTCTTTTGTCTCCAGCACTCCAGGGTGGAAGGCTACCTCATGGGGTTAATTGCCCAGTTGTAACTGCAGTCGTTAAAATTCAAGAGGTGTGCTCTGTAAGACACTTGAGGTAGATGTGCTGTCCTGTAACATTTTATATATGACACCTCCCCCTCGGGCTCCCAAGCTGCTGTTAGCCTTAGCCAATTAGAGTTTCATGAGGAAGCCAGGCCCTGTCTCACAGCCCTGCTTCTGCTGGGAAGCCCCTTCTGATAGGAGGCCCCAGCAGTGTCCCTTCTGGTCTGGCGGACTGCCTGCCTCCAATCATAATTCGTTTTTTGTTCTTAGTTAAAAATATAAAACTGCTTCCTTCTGTCCCAACTTTCACAAGGCCAATTTATTTATTTATTTTTTTAAATATTCTTTTTTTTTTAAGATTTATTTATTATGTATACAGTGTTCTGTCTGCATGTCTGCCTGCATGCCAGAAAAGGGCACCAGATCTCATTATAGATGGTTGTGAGCCACCATGTGGTTGCTGGGAATTGAACTCAGGACCCCAGGAAGAGCAGTCAGTGCTCTTAACCTCTGAGCCATCTCTCCAGCCCCTCACAAGGCCAATTTAAATGAAGACATTTATCTATTTATGTATTTGTTTGAAGTAGGGTCTTGTTTTATAGCCCAGGCTGGCCTAGAATTCATGATTCTCCTGCCTCAGCCTTCCAAGTGCTGGGATTGTAGGCAGGCATATATCACCATTCCCAGCTTTAACTTTAAAAGTATATTTTCAAATCTCTCTCTCTCTCTCTCTCTCTCTCTCTCTCTCTCTCTCTCTCTCTCTCTCTCTCTCTCTCTCTCTCTCTCTCTCTGTCTGCCTGTCTGTCTGTCTCCTAGGCTGAGGATGGAGTTCAGGTGGTAGAGCTCTTGCCTAGGCTACATGAAACCCTAGATTTGGCTTGGTAGCATATACCCCTAGTTTCAGCATTCAGAGTTAGAGGCAGGAGGATCAGAAGTTGTCCTTGGCTCATGAGTTTGAGGCTAGCCTGAGCTACTAGAAAACCTGTCTAAAATAATGATACACATATCCTTCCAAAGCCTTTCATACTCCATTCTAAAAGGGGATTCTTTTGAAGTTTGGTTTTCTTTGATCCAAGTGGACAACTTTAGGACTTTTTCTCTAACTAAACATAAAACAAAAACCTCCCCTCCCCACCAAAAAAAGAGCCCAGAACATTCATTCTGAGCAAGATTTTTGAAGCCGATCAGAAAATTATCCCCTTATTTGCTCTGTCACTCAGAGGCCTCTGGTTCCCTCCTGTTGTCATCTCATAAGCATTTGGGGAAAAATGGAGGATAGAGAAACTTAACCTGCTGGGGGCTATGGCAATGGGTCTCCCATCTTCGGGAAAACTCTAATTTAACGTTGTTCCCATCACCCAAGCCACAGTCATACAGGTCAGCGTCTTAGCAGTGAGAAAAAGGTAGTAGCTCTCACAATGTAAAGCAATAAAGAAGCCATCAAGCCGTGACACTGGGTAAGGGTAGGAAGTACTTGGCTTGTTTCTGGTGACTTGTTCTTGGCACCAATTTTAAAAGTTGATTAGCTAGATAGCAAATAGGCCCCACCAGCCTTGCTGTAGACAACACCTCCAATGTGCAGTTACTGTGGGAATGATTACATTGTTTTCAGCAATTTAGAAGCAGCCTTGATTAGCGTAGACAGGTTGAAGCCACTGGCCTCTCAAGCCTGCACAGGTGTCCCACGTTCTCTAAAGAGCTGTCAGGTTTGATCGTGCTGGCACACAGCTTCCATGGCCTCGCCCCTTACTTCTAATCATCTTGCCCCAGGTCTTAACCACCGTGCTTTTTCAGCCCCTGGATACTCACCAGCCTTGACTCTGCAACATTGTCAACTCATGAGTAGAACTCTTCATAGTAAAACTGAACATTTCCGTGATCGGTGTACTCACTGGCAGGCAAAATGGAGTTTGTTTGCTAACAAGTGGTGAGTCTGCTTTCCTTAAACTGGAACAAGTGTGGCATCCAGAACCTCTTCTGTTGTCCTTCTCCCAGTGCCTCTGACATAAGCTAGGTAGGATCCATTAGCAGTGACTTTCTGGAACTGGTTGGTTTTAACTCTAAGAACCGGTTGGACACATCTTTTCCAACTGCGTTCGCTGATAACACACTGGCAGCTTGACTTCAGTCACTGTGAGAGTATTTACACAATGGGAATTGGCAACTGCTGCAGGTCAGGACTTTCCTCCTGAGGGGTGGGAGTGCTTTGCAGCTCTATGTCTGTATTGGAACTCGGCTTTTACCCCCCATCAGTATGCTTTTCTATGGAGCAGAAACAAGAAAATTGAAAAATTACCTTTCCCAGATTTAATTGTAGCTAAGGTTCAGGGTTGCAAAATTACTTTCCATTAGTAGATGTTTACTCTGACTATTCAAAATTTGCAGGATGGACATGAGGTAGGTCATATTTCAACATCTTTAGCTGGCCTTATGCATAAGTAATGTTGTACAGATGGAATTTTCTCTGGGAATATTATGGCATCTCCTGTCCAGCTTTGTGGGTGGTGAGAATCATCACCCCAGCCAGGTTCTACATTCCCAAACTGGGTGTCAGTAGCTTCTTGAGTCTTAGATCACAGTGATGGCTATGTTCCTCAACTCATCGCGAGTCAGTCCCGGGACTCATTTCTGGAAGGCCAATGCAAGTCTTCATAGCCTTCAAAACAGTGCTGTTGGCTGGGCAGTGGTGGCACACGCCTTTAATCCCAGCACTCGGGAGGCAGAGGCAGGCGGATCTCTGTGAGTTCGAGGCCAGGCTGGACCGACAGCCTCCAAAACAATACAGAGAAACCCTGTCTCGTAAAAACCAACTAAACAAACAAACAAACAAACAAACAAAAAAACAGTGCTGTTAACATCTAATTCCATGCATCAAATTTCTTTCTGTTAAAACACCTGTGACAATATTGACTGTCAAGTTGACAGGATCTAGAATCATGTAGACCACTGGGTATGTCTATGAGGGTTAAGGGAAATGGGATGATCCATCTTGAATGTGGGCACCATTCTATGGCTGGGGTCCTGGACCAGGAAAAGGAGAAAGTGGGCTGAGCACTGGCTAGTCATCTCTCTGCTCCCTTACCACAGTCGGAATGTGACAGTCTGTCTCAAGTTCCTGCTACCATACCTTCACTGTCATGATGGACTGCACCCTCAGCCTAGGAGCCAAAAATCAAACCCTTCTTTTCATAAGGCGCTTTTGTTAGGGTATTTTTTCCTTAGTTTTTTTTTTTTTGAGACAGGGTTTCTCTGTGAAACAGTCCTGACTGTCCTGGAACTTGCTCAGTAGACCAGGCTGGTCTTGAACTCACAGAGATCCATCTGCCTCTGCCTCCTGAGTGCTGGGATTAAAGGTGTGCACCAGCACCACCTTGCTTGTCAGGGTATTTTTTCAACAAGACAACTAAGCAAGACAGCACCCCGCAGTGAACTCTAAGACTCCTGCGCTTCTCAGCGCTTCTCTCGCCATCTCCCTTGCAAACCTTTTGGGGGAATGCACAAAAGTCTCTGATAGATTATAAACTTCTTGATAGCAAAGACCAGTGGATCATTCCAGAATGATACTGGGTAACATTTTGTGTAGATTAGGGCCTTGCACACCCTAAGCAAAACATCTGCCACCAAGCTCCATCCCTGGCCCTCTTGATAATTTTCGTTTTGGGACAGGGTCCCCAAATGTTTCCCAGGTTGGACTTGAGCCTGCAATCTCCCTGCCTCAGCCTCCCAAGTGTCTGGATTTGGTGCTTGTGCTCTGGGGTGTTATTGATCTCTGAGTTTATATTCCTATCTATATAACTTGGTTCTGATTGTCTCTGCCCTATCTAGCATGACCTAGCAGAAAAGTTGTTGGCTTAGACTCTAACTCTGCACTCATATTATGGTATAGAATTTAGTCTGGAAGTAGTTTTCTCATCTGTAAAATGGGGCTAATGGTAATTGTGTTCAGGGTTATCCCAAAGATCAAAACCAGACAAAGCAGACCTTTTCCCCTGACCACTTCTCATTCACCCGGATGGGGCTGGCCACTAGGGTGTACTGCCTGGAGTCAGGAGGTCTTTGTGACTTCTACCTTGGGGCCTCACTTGCTTTGAGTCCCTATGCAAGTTAATTTATTTAACCCTTCATCTGTAGGAGAAGTGAAAGTAGCTAACTAATGAAAACCTTCCCCCAAGTACTGCTGGGGTCAAAGTGTTCATGTGCAGACAGTATTTTACAGCCTTGCATCTCACTGGCAGTCAGGGACATCTGGAAGACAGGAATGGTGCACTCCTCTCCAACTAGGATGTTGTTATAAGAATTCCACAAGAAAATACAGCGCCTAGCATGAAGAAAATGCTTCATACATGCTGGCTATTTGTATTAACAGCCATGACACCCAGGAATGGCTTTCACAAACAGCCTCTGCTTCATTATTGGCAGCAAGAAGTACAATTGAACTGTGCTGGATCCAAAGTCCTTGTTTGTGGTAAGGATTCCTCGGACCTACCTGCAGCTTAGCTTACAATCCCAGCCACTAATCACCTGGGTCACCTTGCAGCACATTTTGCTCTAGCTGAGCCTGGAGGATTCATTAGGAAGTCGGGCTATCAAAGACTAATGACTTTTAAAAGACGATTTCGGTGGGTGTTTAGTCATCACTGCTTTAAATTAGAAAAACATTCTTCTCCTAGAAATGATTGCAGCCCTGCTTGATGGCCCGGAACCAGGATGGCACCTCGATCACGCTGTCCTCTTAAAGTTCCCAGCCCCTGAGAATTTCCCTGGCAGCGGTTGGAGAAGGGGCAGGTGCTCCTAGCAGGGCACCACTTGGTCCCAGAGGAGGCTTGAAGGTCCACCTCCAGCATGACCCAATGAGAAAATCCAGGTCTCCAGCCTTCCCTACAACCCTGAGAGGGCTAGGAGCCCGAGTTCAGAAGCATGCACTGTCTTGTCCTTCATATGGGTGGTTCTTTCCATATTTTGTGGATTTATACTTCTCATGACTGCCCTCTTTGGTTTTCTGTCACCCACTCTAGAAATCGCAGTGTGGCTGGCCTTCCTTCGGCACCTGGGGTACCTGGGAACTCAACTTCAAATTTATGTTCTGCCTCCAGTTAGTGGAGACGGTTTTGTGGTAGGCATCTGGGGGAATCACCACCACCTCTGGCTCTATCTTATTTTCTTATTTTCCTCTAGCCTCATCCGCTCTTACTAATTTGTAATTTATTTTATGCCGTGCTTCTATGTGCATCTTTGTAAACCCTAAATATATCTAGGCAGATATAAATCAATAGAAGTGCACAGTAGCTAATGGAAGCTCTGGATAGCTTTCTTGTGAAAACAATTGTCCCTGAATATATAGGACCGTGTCCTGAAGCTGTGGAGGGCAATAGAGAGGAAGGTGAGAGACTAAATCAGAAAGGGGTGCAGGGTGTCGCAGTTGAAACACTGTCCCCCACATCTTCCAACCCAAAACAACCCCAACCTGCACTCTACCACAGGAGAAAATATGGATTTTTTTCTTTTGGTTTTTCCAGACAGAGCTTCTCTGTGTAGCCCTAGCTGCCCTGGGCTGGCCCAGAACTCAGAGATTTGCCTGCCTCTGCCTCCCAAGTGCTGGGATTAAAGCCATGTGCTACCACTGCCTGTTGGAAAATATGGATTTTTTTTATGAATCAGATCATTTAAAAAGTTACTTTATGTGGAGAATTGTGACTATATTTCAGAGATTAAACACTATAATTAGTGTGAATGTGATGTTGCACACTTGTAATCACAGCACTCAGGAGGAGAAGGCGGGAAGGTTAACATGAGTTTGAGACTAACTTTGGCTATACAGGGAATTCCAGGCTAGTCTGACCTACAGAATGAGCTCCTGCCTCATGCAAACAAGCACTCAACACTGTAATTAGCCCCCTCCTGGGGGCAATAACTATGAACTCATGTCTTGTAATATTGGTGTGGCCTTCCCATGCAATTATGATTTGTGTGTGTGTGGGGGGGGTGTATGTGTGCACACAGAAGCCACGGGTAACATATAGTGTTACCCTTAGTTACTCTCCATTTTATGTTTCTGAGATAGGTCTCTCACTCAGGAGCTCATCCATTCAGTTAAACTGGCTGACTGATAGACTCAAGGGGTACCGTGTCTGCACCCCTGAGTACTGGAGTTATAGGTTTCTGTTGCTCAGCCCGCCTCTGAGCTGGAGACCTTAATTCAGATCCTCTTACTTTACCCACTGAGCCATTTCTTCAGCCTGAGTTATGATTTTTAATTTTTTTTAGTAATAAGTGTTTCATTCCTTTCTCCCACAGGGCAATGGCTATGCTGACTTCTAAAGTCAGAAAAAGCTCTGGCTGTTTTTGTCCTGTATGTACATGTGGTAATAGGTTATGAACTCTTGAGGTGTGACGTCTTATATACAATCAAGTTGGTGCCATCCATCTAGGCTTCGTATGGGTCAGCAGTTCACTCTTTTTTAGGCTGAGTCTGTTGTATGGATATGGCGCAGCATATCCAATCTCCTTTCAGTTGACATGTAGGTAGTGTTGCTTTGGAGTCGTTCTGGTGCATGCCTTTGGGTGAGCATGTTTGTCTTCCTTTCTTATTCATTCTGCTGCAGGTCCCAGGTATCATATCGTTCCACCATAGTGGTTTCTGTATGAATCTCTGCGTGGGACTCTGATCACAATTATATGTAGGTGATAGTTCTAAAAATGAATGCTAAAAGTTAATGCTAGGTTCAAGTTCCCAGTCACGGTAGAGGCTCAGTGGTAGAATGCACAGTCAGCGTTCTGGAGGCTCTAGGCTTCTCTCCTAACTCCCAAACTATTTTTTAAAAAATCTCCAGGGTTGGAGAGATGACTCAGCAGTTAAGAGCGCTTGGCACTGTGGTGCACACCTTTAATCCCCCCCCCCACTTGGGAGGCAGAGGCAAGGGGACCTCAAGGCCAACCTGGTCTTCACAAAAAGTTCCAGACCTGCTAGAGTTACATAGTGAAACCCTGTCTCTGGGGTGGGTGCAGGAAGCTTGACATTCTTTTTTGTTTTTTTTTTTGAGACGGGTTTTTATGTATTTTTTTAAGAGGCTGTCCTGGAACTCGCTCTGTAGACTAGGCTGGCCTCGAACTCACAGGCTGGCCTGTCTCTGCCTCCTGAGTGCTGGGATTAAAGTCGTGGGCCACCAACGCCTGGCTGAAGCTCCACATTCTTGAAGAGGACCAGAGTTCAGTTTCCAGCACTCACATAGGGTGGCTAACAAAATTACCTATGGCTCCAGCTCCAGGGAACCTGATACTTTTTTCTGACCTCTGCAGACACACACACACACACACACACACACAGATGTGGGGGGAAGATCTTCAAAGAAAAATTGAAAAATTCTGATGGTAAGACCACATTTTTTTCTTAGTTGATTTCTGAAACAGGCTATGTATCCTAGGTTGGATTTGAAGTCATGATCTTTCTGTCTTAGCCTCCTATGTTCTGGAATTACAGGGTATTCCCATTCATCATCCCTCATTGCTTTGGTTCAATGAAGTATAACAGGGAAAGCTGAAAATGCCTACTAACCTGTGGAATCCTATTTATTTATTTATTATTCATTCATTCATTCATTCATTCATGCAATGAGGATGTAATCCAGGGTCTTCTGTAATGCTAGGCAAATGCTGTACTGGGGCTGAGTCACACCCCCAGTCCAGTGGATTTCTATTGAGTCCAGATGAACTTACAGGTCAATCTCCTAATGGACAAGGAGAGGGAGGTGGGCAGGGGTTACAGCTGCAGCTGGAAGCTGCTGTGGAGGGTTCTGTGGCCCCCATCCCTGCTGTCATGTGTTCTACAACATAAAATAATCCTTGCCCAAAACTGTCAGGACACACCATGATTCTCAGTGATTCTCTCAGCCAGGAGGAAGCAAGTGTGCCTCTTCCCCAGCCCCTCTGTTTAAGAATCACTGGGCTAGGAATATCTTGGTAAAAATACTTCATTTAGTAGCATTCGGTCCTCAGACATTGAGTTTTGTTTTTAAAAATGGCTTCATTAAGGCGTTTTCCTAGAAGAGTCAGAAATGGAAAGGAAAGGGAGAGAGCATTCATGTATCTATTACACAGCTGTGATCATTTTCCCAGGCGTTTACGAGGAAGTAAGATTGTGTCTCAAGACTGATGAGCTATAATTTGCCTTCTCCCTTCAAACTCCACCAAACTGATTGAATTAATGAAATTAAGTAAGTATTAATGAAATTGAATATGCATGCAGGGGTGTGTGGTTGAGTGTGTGTATCATGGATGAACCAATTGTATTTGTGAAGATGAGCTGCTATGTCCCAGAAAGAGGGGAAGGATTCATTATAAACTATTTGTTTTCTATTGTAACAAAATACACAATGTAAAGCTACCATCTTCATCGTGTGTGTGTGTGTGTGTGTGTGTGTGTGTGTGTGTGTGTAAGGAGATGGAAGACAGATTCCCACACACACTTCAACATAGGCTCCTGCATGAGGGTTGGGAGTGAGAGTTCTCTCAAAGACGAGCTTTCCCAGAAGCCCTGGAAGAATTCCCAAAGCAGAGGCATCAAAGGCTGGAGCAGAGAGGCAGGGCAGGGGAGGTGTTGGTGGATATGAGTTGAATGCTCTCTGGGAGCTGCTTCCTAGTCTTGCTTCCATTCCAAAGCTGTGAGAGCAGTCCTCCAAAGTGAGGCCTCTGACCCAGGGTTCTCCTACAGGCTGTGGCTGGGGGAAGGGTGCTGGACACTAGGGAAGGGAGCCCTTACCTTTGGGAGACAAGCTACTTGCTGTGGACTGAAAGCTTGGACGCCCACTCCCAAATTTTTATGCCCAAACATTATGGTTTGAATATTAACTATTCCCATAAAATCATATTTTGAATACCTGGCGCTCAACTTGAGGCACTATTTAGAAGCCTGGAGAGCCTTGAGGAGGTAGGAATTGGTTGGCAACATTACGTCACCCAGGGTGGGCTTTGAAGGCTATGTCTATGGACTCCTGTTTCCTTTCTCCTGTTAATGGTCTGCCACTACATGAGCAGTCTCTGCTACAGGCTCCCACCTACCTAGAAGGAGCTACTCCACCGTGACTTCCTTGCTGGGATAGGCTGAGATTCCTCCGCAACAGTGAACCAAAGCAAAGGCTTTCTCCCTTACGTGGTTCCTGTCAGCAACTTAGTTGCTCACAGAGGCACAAACAGAACCCACTCCCTGATGGAGGGTATTAGGAAGTGGCATCTTTGGGAGATAGCTACAATGAAATGAATCAGGAGGGCAGGGCCCACATTCATGACCTTTCCAATTGCTGTGACTAAAGCCTTATGGAAGAGAAGGAGGACAGAATTAACGGTGGAGAGAGCATGGCAGCTTGGGGTAGCTTCATCCTGAGCACAGGGGGTTCATGAAGCAGGAGAGCCTGAGTGGGAGCCAGGAGTGGGTATCACTCTCAGATAGCCACTTCTGTTAGCTAGGTCAACAGTTTCAGAGGGTTGACAACCTCCCCAAACAGGGCTATTCATTGGGGATGAAGTGTTCAAACACACGAGCCTGGGAGACACATTTATATTCAAAAGGGATGAGGTTCCTTATAAGAGGCCCAAAAGCTTGCTCCCCTGTTTCTGCCAGGTGACCAAGAACCCAACACTGGCAGCAACCTGATCTGAACTTCTAGGCGGCAGAACTGAGAAACAAATTTCTGTTGTATTGAGCCAGACACTGTGCACTATTTTATTCTAGCTGCCCCAAGCAGCAGCAATGCTACCCAAACACCCAGAAGGAAATATGGCTCGATTCAGACCTCCTCACTAACCCAGCCAGCAGAGTGTGGATTCCTGCCACTGGAACTTGCTTTCTGCCTCATGAGAACAAGCATTTTCCAGACTCCACTGGAGATAAGCGTGGACCTCCAGCTATCACAGGAAGAGAGTAAAGACTTATGAAACACATTTGAAGAAAAGAGAGACGCCAAATTAAACAAACAGAAGAGCTAATCCCCACAGAACTCTGCTGGGATATAGAAAGATATTTACATGAAATAAAAGTACAGTCTATAAATAGACAGCTGACTGCTGTCAAAAGAAACTGCCTGAGTGTTTAGAACCTAAAGTGCAATTGTTCAGTGAAAGAACCTGGTGGCCAAGTGATCATGGCTGAAGACTGAATTGATGACAGCATTGACAGATTCTCTTAGAAAGTCCAAAATGCACAAGGTCATTAAAAAGAAAACATGTAACAGAAAAATTAAGAGCCATTGGGATGGACCTGAAATTCCAACTCTCTAATAGGAGTTCTCAGAAGCCAAGAATAGACAGCCTGCAGGAGAGGAAATAATCAAAGTAATAATAGAATAAACAATTTCTCTGAGCAGGAGAGAGACCGCAATCTTTAGATTTAAAGAGCATACCAAATGCCAAACAAGAAGAATTATAAAAGACCCATTCCCTAAAGGCATCACAATTTCTGGACTCCAAGGGTGATGGTAAAAAAAAAAGTTCAGAACTTCCAGGGAGATAAAAGTCAGAACTTGGTTGAAAGACTTGAGCTAGAGAGATGGAACTGGGCTTCTTAAACTTTTTTACATAGTGCCTTCACCTGAGACATCTTTATGCAATCCAGTGTATACAGGTATATAAAGTAGGTATACAAATGAAATTACACTGAGATTAAATTGTAAATTTATTTTAAAACAATTCTTTGGTATACTTATAATTTTGCCATTTTCTAATGATGCATGCAAATGTGAGTGCTATTGAGATAGATTGCTAGTTGAATTTTATGTAAAGAATTAAATACTGGCTGAATTTGACAAAGTTTTTATGGTGATGATGATGATGATGTGTGTGTGTGTTTGTGTGTGAGAGAGACAGAGACAGAGCGATGCATGTGTGTGGACATGTGTGGCATGCATGTCAGCGGTTCAGAAGACAGCCCTGACTACTTTTATGTAGGATGCAGGTTACTAGGATTGAACTCAGGTCTCCAGGCTTGGTGGGTAGAGTAGTAGTAGAGTCTCAAGTAGTCCAGGCTGACCTTGAACTGGATATATAACTGAGGATGACTTTGAACTTCTGATCCTCCTGCCTCTATGTCTTAAGTGCTGGGATTTCAGGTGTGTGTGACATCATACTTAGGTTTTATGCAATACTGAGAATCAAATTCAAGGTCTTTTGCAAGCTAGGTGAGCACTCTGGTAATTGAACCAATTCCCTTTCCCCTGACTGAATATTTGACACTGTAGTAAAGCATCTTCAACATTTTTCAGAGATAAATGATATTTTCATGTTGTAATAGACAACACTGAGGACACTGATTTGAATAAATGCTTAGGATAAAATGTCAGAAGTGTGATCAGGGTCATTCTAGAAGTACTTGCAGGTATTGTCCTAATCTCAAGCCAAAGTGCATTTAATAAAATTTTTTTTGGTAGCAGGGACTGAATCAGGGCTTTGCACATGCTAGGGAAGCATGTTAACCCTGAACTATATCCCTAGTCTCCCAACAAATGACTCTTTATGAAATTCAAATCAGCAACTCTGGTTCTCTCTCTCTCTCTCTCTCTCTCTCTCTCTCTCTCTCTCTCTTTGCAGGGTCTCATTATGGAGCCTGGCTGTCTTGGAATACTCTATGTAGACCAGGCTAGCCTGGAACTCACAGAGATTCACTTCCCGCTACTTCCCAAATGCTGGGCTCAAAGGTGTGAGTCACTATGTGAAATATTCAAATGAGAAATTTTATTTTTCTATTTAAAATAGTTTACATTTATTTATTTATTTATTATAGTGTATATGTTTAAGTGTCTCTGCCTGCTGTGTCTATGTATACCACATGCACGCCTAATGCCAGTGGAGGTCAGGAGATGGGCTTGGGTCTCCTGGAGCTGGAGTTATGAATGGTGATGAACTGCCATGTAGGTGCTGGGAGCCGAACGTGGGTCCTCTACGAGAACAAGCACTCTAACCACTGGCTTAACTCTTTAGGTCCAAGCAGCCATTTTTATCCTAAAAGAAAGTTTGGTATTTTCATGCTTATGAGTGATAGTAGAAGAGTATTAAAAGTCTCCCCCCACAATTAAGCCATTATGTTTCCTTCATAGCTCACAACACACAGCAGTCTCAAAAGAGAGCTGAGGTGTTTCAGACAGCACTTGGAATTGCAAGGTTCGAGGGCATCCACGGTGCAAAGTGTACATGCTGCGTGTTCAGAGCTACAGTGAAGTCTTGCCCTATAGGAGCGGCAAACAGTCGGAAGCGTCTCAGATTTCTTATGAGTTTGACCTCAAATTAGTTTTGGGATGGGAATTTTTTGTTTTGCAGCCTTTATGTCATGTGACCCCATATGTGGTTGTTAGAGAAGCTGTAAACCAGAAGACAATGGAACAGTCTTCAAACTTCTGAGAAAAATCATTTTTGAATTGAATTCTATACCTCAATCCTCTATTAGTCAGGGTTCAATTGGGAAAAGAGAAACTAACAATTATACCCTATTGAAGCCACAAGCTTGAATCTTCTCTCTTCTTGCCCAACTATTTTTTCTTGGTGCCCCCTATTAACAGAACAATGCAGGAAGGCTTTTGGGAGATGCAGTTCGTAGGCTTCTAGCCCAGTCATCATGAAGTTTAAAATGGTGTGCTTTGTACTGAAAAACAGCAAGTAAAGACGGGCACACGAGTCAGTAAGTATTCAGTTGTGGGACTGGTGGCATGGCTCAGAGATAGAGTATTTGCTTGTATGGGATAGGTATGAGAACCTGCCTAAAGTTCTCCTACTACAGTGTGTTCTGATGGGGGGATAAATTCAAGATGTTTTTGGACATGTAAGATTTTGGGAAGTCTAATTCCTAAGAATTTTTTATGTTGTGTGTGCTGTATGTACGTGTTTGTGTGTGTGAGAAGGACAGAGATCGACATTGAGTGTCTTCCTTTATTACTGTTATTATTATGATTAATTATTATTATTAATTGAGACAGAGTCTCTCACTGAACTTGGAGCTCATTGATTTGTTTAGGCTGGCTAGCCCATGAGTTTCATGGATCCACTCATTTTTATTGTCCTCTCTCCCAAGTGTGGGGCTGACAGATGTGTACTGCCTTGCCTAGCTTTAAAAATATATCTGTTTTTAGTATTTTAACTTATGTGTATATGTGTATCTGTGTATACATGTAATGGCAGGTACTCAGATTCTCCTGGAACTGGAGCTATAGGTGGTTCTGAACCATCCAACCTGGGCTCTGGGAACTGAACTCAGGTCCTTTGCAAAAGCACTAAACACTGGGACACCTCTCCAGCCCTGTCTTGCCTGGCTTTTATGTAGATATTAGGAATTTGAACTCAGGTCCTCATTCATGCGTTGCAGGCCCATTACTGACAGAGCTGTCTTCCAAGTTTCCTATCCCCAAGAGTTCTTCAAGGCTTTATTCATCAAAGTAAAGAGTGAACAAATTGAAGAAAAGGGAACTGTCAGATTCTGCGAAGACAGAGACAGAATCTTGGTGTTTGCAGCATCTCTGTGAGGGAAGTAGTGTCCCTAAACCCAGGGGGGACAGAACAGTCCAATTCAGCTATTGAGTGATGTCCTGCTGGACAAGGTTCCAGTGCCAGTGTCTGTCTTTTCTGTTAGTATAATTGAGTTCCCTCCCTCCCTCCCTCCCTCCCTCCCTCCCTCCCTCCCTCCGTCCCTCCCTCTCTCCCCCTCTTCCTCCCTCCCCCTCTCCCTCCCCCCTCTCTTTTGGTTTTTCATGACAGGGTTTCTCTGTAGCTTTGGATCCTGTCCTAGAAATCTCAATGTAGA
This sequence comes from Mesocricetus auratus, assembly GCF_017639785.1. Lineage (NCBI taxonomy): Eukaryota > Metazoa > Chordata > Mammalia > Rodentia > Cricetidae > Mesocricetus > Mesocricetus auratus. The sequence continues at coordinate 9,756,357 of NW_024429213.1, forward strand.
CCAGGCTGGCCTTGAACTCACAGAGATCTCTCTGCTGGGATTAAAGGTGTGCACCAATATTGCCCAGCTCTTTTCCTCTTTTTATAAAGTCATAAATTGCATAGTGGGCTCCCCATAATCACCATTGCATCTAATCCCAATGGTTAGCCTGGAGAGGTATCTCAGTGACTAATGGCTTCTGCCACCAAGCCTGATGACCTGAGTTCAGTCCCTGGAACCTGCATGGTGAAAGGTGAGAATCGACTCCTGCAAATTGTTCTCTGACCTCTGCATGCCTGCAGTGACACATTTGCATGCACATACAGCAAATAAATAACTTTTGAAAATGTGTAATCCCAACAATGTCTCTAATGTCTCTATCTCCAAAGACTATTAGCCCTTGTGACTTTGGAGACTACTTGAAATGTGGGGAACACATTTAAACCATAGCAGAAAAGGGAATAAATTCATAGGAGGATCCTATGTAAATACAATTTTATTAGAGGATGTGATGAGACAGGGATACAGTGCTGCCTTTGGGAAAATGTCTTGACCCAAGTACCCTTCCACGTGACCTTTTTGCAAGCAGGATGCATTTGCAATGTTTGAGGGACCCCCTCTCTGTCATAGAGGCCTCATGTGGTCCTCCTGCATCCTTGTTGTGGCCTCTGGCCCTGTGGCATGCTCTTTCCAGACATCCCTCTGGTCCTGCTCTGTGTTTTCTCCCCATCAAAAGCTGCTCAGGGCTCACCGGATCTGCAGCATTTGCTAGTTAATTTGCCCTTTCACAGGGAGAATAGATTAACCAAAGGAATGAAGCAGTGCCTTCAGACTTTCAGGCTATTTATGGCCAGTGGCAGGGAGGGAGGGCAGGCTACTGAAGTACTTCTCCAGCCATTCCAGAGAGGCTACAAGGTTTATGCAGGCATTTCTAAGGAGGAGAATCATGCAAAGAGGCAAAGAGAGGACATGCCATGACCTGGCCAGGAAAGGTAGGGATGGTGAAGCCCTCTGGGTACCGAGTGATAAATAGTACCTTAAAACGGTTCCTGGAAAATTTTGTGAGACTATTTGACAAGAAGCCTTTATTCTTTTCCTTCTTGAGACAGGGTCACCATTGTGCCCTATGAATGACATGGAACTATATAGACTAGGCTGGCCTTGAACTCACAAAGACCCACCTGCTTGTGCTTCTTGAGGTCTGGGCTTAAATATGTGGACCACTATGACCAGTGACAGATAGCTTTAAAAGTCCAGGTGATATACACATATGGAATCTTGCCAAATGTATCAGTTACTGGTCATAGTGACCCATGGCCTCTGTTTTCTTACTCCTTACTAATGGCATTGGACTGCCCTGACAAAAGATTATATTACATATATTGTTCCAAGTTCTTGGAGGCTGGAAGTCTGTGATCGAGATGTTGGCGGGTTAGTTTATCCTGGGGACCCTCTCCTTGACTTGTACATAGTCATCTTCTCCCTGCGTTCTCCCATAGTCTATGTGCCAGGGTCCTAAAGGCCTCTTTTTATTTGCTTCAGAGACCAGGTTCCTCTGTGTAGCCTGGCTGTCCTGAAATTGGCTCTATAGATCAGGCTGGCCTTGAAGTCACAAAGATCTGCCTGCCTCTGTCTCCCGAATGCTGGGATTAAAGACTTTCACCATCACTGCCTGGTTAAACTCTTCTAAGGACACTTGTCATGTCCAGTTAGGGCCCAACCTAACGACCTCATTTAACATCCTCATGTATGTAAGAGCCCTGTTTCGAAGCCCAGTCCCATTCTGAAGCCATGAGGATTTAGACTTCTACATATAAGTTTTGGGAGGGCACAGTTCAGTTCATAACAGCAACAGAAGTCTGATTTTAGACACCATGGAAGTATGTCCAGCTGAAAGCTTAGACTTCACAGCCTCCCTTGTAGCTAGGGTTGGTTCTGTGACACACCCTGGACAGCAGGAGCTGCTGGGGCTTTTGGGTGGAATTGCTTGGAAATGCTGCTTCTGTGATAGGCACCTCTTCCCTTTGTTTGCAATCTGTCTGACATGCTGATGGGGTGGCTGAAGAGTCCCAGTGGCGTCTGGAAGAGCCTGGGGGTCACATCCTTGGAGTGAAAAGAAATGAGCTGGGTTCTTGGATAGCCTCATGGGGTGGCCATCCCTGGGTATCCTGCCTCTGGACTGAGGTTGTCAGAGAGAACACTACCCCCGATTCCCACCCCAACTCAAATCTTGTTTGAGTTGCCAGGTTTTCAGGCTTGTGTTACTGCTCTTGAACATAATATCTAATTGTCAGGGCAATAAGTACTTTGATTTCTTTGTCCTGGAAATGTGTTCCCTTTAGCCTGACAGGAGGCAGTGTGTTGGATGGGGCCTGGCTGGATGAGGAGCCAGCTGGGGAGTGGTTGGCCCTGATGGAGAGGAGGCAGAGGGAAGCTGTGCGCTGATGACTTTAGCTGAGAAATTGGCAGGCGGTGTTAGCCCCTCTGAGGATCTTGAAACAGACGGTGTTTGAAGTGGGGTGGGGATGCCATCCTGTGTCTTCTAAGAAGCACCTGAGGATACAGCTCTGGAAGCCGAGGTGTCTGTAAAAGTGACATGCCGAGAATCACTAAATGGCTGTGAAGGCTCCTCGGGTCCTTTATGTCCCCTCTGCGTGGAGCAGAAGGCCCCTCCACTTAGGCAGACGGTGTCCTAGCCTCCAGGGGTCAGTGTGAGTGGCATTTGTCTGGTGGGGTGTCACCAGTGGGGAGGGAGGCTGTCGCAGCACAGAGCATGTGGGCCAGCCTTTCAGCAGCAGCATCTCCCTGGGCACGCACTCAACATACCAAATGAGTCTGAAGCTGGGATTCGTACATGACAGCAGAGAGATAAGCAGGGAAGAAAAGGCGCGCAAGGGCGATGATGAATATTCTATTTGTGACATTTTTCCTGTATTCAGTCAAATAGAAGAAAGTGTTCAAATAACGAGCAGTCACTTTGGTGGCTAGTGTGGCAGTTCCTTGGTAACGCAGCACTTAACTCACTCCCTTCTCAGAGGGTTAGCCTTTCTTGGGGGGCTGGGGGTGCACAAGAGGGAGCATATCAGTGGAAATGGGGTAGAGATTCTGGGAGCATATTCTAAGTGCAAGTCTGCCTCAGACTGCTTCTGGGGAAGGGGAGTGTCCCTCTGCCACTGGCCCTGCCCTTCCTCCCTCCCTTGGGAAGAAGAGAAAAGAGAGGATGGGAAGAGCCAAATAGGCAGGGGGGTTGGGAGTCTTAGAGATTGATACAGGGAGTTCCAGTCTTTAGAGACATGTCAAGGTAGCCATTTTTGTTTCAGGGTACCACAGAGCATGCTGCTGTGAGTTGTGTTCATGGTTTGTCCTCGATTGGCTTTTTCCTGAGTGATGTGGGATGCCCTTCTTTATGCTGTGAATATGTGTTGCTTTTATTGGTTGATGAATAAAGCTGTTTTGACCAACGACCAGACAGAATATACCTAGGTGGGAAATCCAGACAGAGTTACGAAGAAAAAGAAGGTGGAGTCAGGGAGATGCCATGTAGCCGCTGGGGAAGCAAGATGTGAGGTAACGAGTCATGAGCTTCATGGTAAAACATAGAATAATAGAAATGGGTTAATTTAATTGTGAGAGCTAGTGAGTAATATGCCTGAGCCATTGGCCAAACAATTATAGCTAATATTAAGCCTCTGAGTGGTTATTCAGGAACTGGCAGGAGGAACAGAAAACATCCAACTACACCTGCAGGTAAAGGCAGCAAGGATTCCTGTACAAAGAGTTTGATTGGGTTGGGAGCGGTATATGAGAGGAGGACTGGAGTTCATCAGAATACAGGAGTGGGCAGATAGCACTGTGCGCAGCTGGGGCTCAGGCCAGGAAAGGTCACAGGCTTAGCTGTAGATATCTGGTAAGAGGCCAAGGAGATTCAAGGGAGGCTTTGATAGTGAATGCTAAGGCTCTGGGCCACTGCCTTGCCTGGGTGGGCCGACAGGTCTATAAATGTCATATTCACCTGTCTTTCCAGTGGGTCCAGGTCTGTCATTTTCAAGCCTATTCCTATGGTATCTTGGGAAACTACATTGCCCTGGTTCCTTATTCTTTGGTTTCCAATATATGTGGCCAATGGGAGGTACAGATAGAAGTCATAGGGCAGCAGGAGGAAAGAAGCCAGTCTATTTCTTCACCCTTCTCTATGTTAGGTAGCATCCTTGCACTAGTTATACCTCTTCTCTTGTCCCAACCTGTGTCTGGTGGCCTGGATTCTGGGGTGTACTTCTACTGTGGTCTCCCTTTGTTCTCTAACTTGATCTAGGGTGGCACTTTCATATTTACGAGAAACACATAGTACTGAAACACTGAAACTGAGAGCAGTTTGGAGACTACCAGTGTCTCTTGGGAATGAGGACAGAAAGGAAGTGTTGGATGCAGATGGCAGACAGGTGGAGTCTTCAACTCCCACGCACCACCTGTGTGCTGGCTAGTTTTCTGTCAACTTGACACAAGCTGGAGTCATCAGAGAGGAGGGAGCCTTAATTGAGAAAATGCCTTGTGGTAGTTTGAATGAAAATGGCCCCCATAAGCTCATAAGGAGTCGCACTCTTAGGAGGCGTGGCTTTGTTGGAGGAAGTATGTCACTGTGGGGGTGGATTTTAAGGGCTCATATATGCTTAAGCCATGCTCAGTCTCTCAGTTCACTTCCTGTTTCCTGTGGGTCAAAGGTGTAGAATTCTCAGCTCTTTCTCCAGCACCATGTCTGCCTGCATGCCACCATGTCCCTCTGTGATGATAATGGACTAAATCTCTAAATTGTAAGCGACCCAATTGAATGTTTTCTTTTATAAGAGTTGCCTTGGTCATGGTGTCTCTTTACAGCAAAAGAAACTCTAAGACATGCCTCCATGAAAGAAGGCTGGAGACAAGCCTGTAGGGCTTTTTCTTAATTAGTGAACAATGGGGAAGGGCCCAGCCCATTGTGGGTGGTGCCATCCCTAGGTTCTATAAGAAAGCAGGCTGAGCAAGCCAGAGGAAGCAAGCCAGTAAGCAGCATCCCTCCATGGCCTCTGCATCAGCTCCTGCCTCTAGGTTCCTGCCCTGTGTGAGTTCATGCCCTGACTTCCCTCAGTGATGGACTGTGATGTGGAACTGTAAGATGGAAACAAACACTTTCCTCACCAAGTTGCCTTAGCCGTGGTACTTTATCATAGCAATAGTAACCCTTACGAGGACAAACACTGTCTTACTCTATTAGGGATGCTATAATAAACTATGATAGACCCAGGAGCTTATGAACAAAAAAACCCCACATTGCTCCAAGTTCAGGAGTCTGGGAAGACCAAGATCAAGGGTGCCAGGAGATCCTGTCTTATGAGAGCGCACTTTCACTGGGGCAGGTGTGTGTGTGTATGTGTGTGTGTCTTTGAGACAGGGTTTCAGCGAGTAGCCCAGGCTGGCCTACAATTCACAAGTATGTCACCATGCTTTTCTTTGGGTTGTCTTATCTTTTAAAATTATTTATTATTTTGTATGATATGCATGTGTTGGGGGGGAGTACATGTTACCTCATGACTGTAGAGCTCAGAGGACAATTTTGTAGAGTTAGTTCTCTCTCCTCTTCTACCTTCATATGGGTTCTGGGAATTGAACTTGGATCACCAGGCTTGTACAGCAAGGACCTTTAGCTGCTGAGCCATTTCATCAGGCGGCTATGTGTATGAGTGTTTTGCTTGCATGTCTGGATATGCACCATGTTCATGCCTGGTATCTGGGGAAGTCAGAAGATGGCAACAGATGCCCTGGAACTGGATTTATGAATGGCTGTGCTGGGAACTGAACGTGGGTCCTCTGCAAGAGCAACAAGTGCTCTTAACCACTGAACAATCAGTCCCACCAGGGTCATCTTTTTAAAAAAATTTTAAATAGCTTGTTTTACATGTCAATCCCAGTTCCCTCTCTCTCCCCTCCTCCCACACTTCCCCACCATCCCCCCCATCCTCCCACCCTATTGCCAATTCCTTCCGCATAGGGGATATCTAGAGTCTGTCATTTCACTCTGGGTAGGGTCCAGGCACTCCCTTAAGAGTCCAGGCTGAGAGAGCATCCCTCTTTGTGTTATGGACACACGATGTCTGTTTGTATTCCAGGGATAGACACTGATCCACTGCTCAGGACCCCATAGGTAGCCCAGGCCTCCTCACTGACTCTCACATTCAGGGGGTCTGGATCAGTCCCATGCTGGCCTCCCAGCTGTCGGTCTGGGGTCCAAGAGCTCTCCCCTGTTCAGATCAGCTGCCTCTGCTGGTTTTGCCAGCCCATTCTTTGCCAATTTGCTCACCGCTCCTCTCTGTCGCTGGGTTCCTTGGGTTCAGTTCAGTGTTAGGGTCATCTTTTACATTATTATGTTAATCCTACTCACCAGAGCCTTGCCCTTATGGCCTGGTTTACACCCCACCCCACCCCCAAACTCCCTGCCTCCTCATATCATCATCTTGGGGACTATGGGTTAGAAATGACTTTGGGGGGGACACAAATATTATGCTTATAGCAGAAAATGAGTGTACCCCATTCTCTGGGATCCAGAGTCAGATTTGACCCTGGTTTGCAATGAGGATGCAGGCTCAGGTAGGCCTGTATCTAGAAGAGGTGTCTTCAGTCCAGTCCAATTGAGATGTGCTGTTCAGTCCAATCTAGCTGAGACGTGCCGATCTAGAGATAAAAAGTGAGTGTAGAGTGAGCCTTTAAGCTACCAGGTGTGTGGTGTCTTGTTATATAGCAAAAGATGACTGATATCCCATCTCTCCCCAGTTTCCTTCATAACAAATAACCCATGTCTGCAGGGAAAGCTGGAGCCTGGGAGAATGCCCCAAGCCACCGAGAGATTAGAAGAAGGGAATGGGAAGGAGCATTTTCTCTAGAAAATGTACCAGGCACTGGCATGCTCTGGGTCTCTTACCTTTTTGAGTCCTCATGGGAGCCTTGCAAAGATACATGCTCGTCTCACTGTGTAGATGAGTAAGGGGTGCCTGAGAAGAAATTCTTCTCATCATCTAGATGGTCATAAGTGCCCTTCAGTGCATGCCACTCAGATGCCTGTTGGCACCATTGCTTCAGGGTCACACCCATTCTCTGAGGCCGTGTCCCCAGAAGCCAGGTCTCATTCCTTGTCTTTTACTCTCTGGAAGGAGAGACTCACAGATCCTGGTTCCTTTAAGTCTCTTCTTAAGAGCAGCCCGATCTCAGCTGCTTCCCCAGGATCCAGACACTTCCGAGAGGCTTCGAGGAAATTAATTTCACTAAGAAATGCACAATGTCTCTCTCTTTTAGGGCATGTCCCACAAGGATATGATGGAGTCCACTGGATGCTAATTATATCCCACGATGTCTGTGTGACGTTCAGGCTGGAGCGCTGACGCTCGGAATTTATTGATAACTAAGAAATGATCATAATTACTAATTAGTCATCATGAGGCTTACACCAAACAAGGAACCACGAATGAAAGACACCCACGTCATAATCTAAAGGTTCTATTTTTTCAAGACAGTGCTGCTCTCACTTGTAATCCAGGTTAGCCTAAAACTTGCAGTGCTCTTGTCTCAAGCCTCCAGAGTGCTGGGATTACAAGTGTGAGCCACTACACTTGGCTAAGGGAACTTTGAATTACAGTAATATTAATTTTCTTTTGGCATGGTTAATTAAAATATCCTTGTGAGTTTTATCTCCCTCTAACTTAAGTGGTGTTTGGGGGCCCACCCATGTCTCTTTGGGGAACAATAAGAGAAAGGAAGAGTCTGATAGTGACAGATGGGTGGTTTTTCTCTGTGTTCCCATGAGTGGCCCTATGAGTCATTGGCTTTGGCTAAATCAATAAGAATTGGATGCATTTCCAGAAAGTTCAGCTAACTGTATAAGAGAAACAGACCAGTTTTTTCTCGTTGTCTTTTAGCTAGATGACTCAGAAAGTTCTATGAGGGCTGGGCTTATCCTTATTCCAGTTAACCCTCCCAGGCTACCATCAAGGTGAGTAAGTCAGAGCTGGGCCTGTTGTGGGAATCTGATCAACATCCCATGGCTACACTCTGAAGCAGTGACACCAACTGTAGTCCACCCAAAGGTTATCTCAGTGTCATGTGGGGATTTGTACTTGACCACATTCCTTGGTGTGGTGATTTGATTGAAAATGGCCCCCATAGACTTATAGGGAGTGGCGCTATAAGGAGGTATGGCCTTGTTGGAGGAAGAGTGTCACTGGGGATGAACTTTGAGGTTTTAGATGTTCGAGCCAGGTCCAGTGTTACTACATCTTCCTGCTGCCTGACAGTCTAGATGTAGAACTCTCAGTTACTTCTCCAGCACCGTGTCTGCCTGCATGCCACCATGCTTCCTGCCATGATGATAATGAACTAAACCTCTGAACTGTAAGCCAGCCCAGTTGAATGATTTCCTTTGTAAGAGTTGCCATGGAGCCGGGCATTGGTGGCGCACGCCTTTAATCCCAGCACTCGGGAGGCAGAGGCAGGCCGATTTCTGTGAGTTGGAGGCCAGCCTGGTCTACAAGAGCTAGTTCCAGGACAGTTTCCAAAGCCACAGAGAAACCCTGTCTCGAAAAACCAAAAAAAAAAAAAAAAAAAAAAAGAGTTGCCATGGACCTTGATATGCCATTCTTGGTTGATACCCATGGGAGGCTTGTCCCCTTTCTGAACAGAAACAGAGGAGTAGATTGGGGGAGTGGAGCAGAGGGGAAGTGGAGGTAGGGAATGGGAGGGAAAGAAGAAGGGGAAACTGTGGTCAGGATGTAAAATAAATAATAATTTTAAAAATGGTGATAGTTAACAAAAATAACAGCAAAGAGTTGCTATGGTCATGGTGTCCCTTCACAACAATAGAAGCCCAAACTAAGACACTTGGTCATACCCATATTGACTGACTGGGTATGCATGTGTGCGCTAATCATCCCTTTTTCACCTCTGATAAATCTCAGGCACATTAAATTTTGAGATTCACTCTTTAAAAATTACCTTGTGTGGTGTTTTTAATGAGAATAACCACCATAGGCATAGGCTCATATATTTGAATATGTGGTCCCCAGTTGGTGAAAATATTTGGGAAGGATGAGGAGGCGTGGCCTTGTTGGAGGAGATGTGTTATTAGGGTTTCAAAAGACTCAGAATATCCCTAGTGCTATCTTTCTGCCTGGTGGCTGTGGATTAAGATGTGAATTCTCCACTGTTTGTTGCCTTGCCATTTGAATACCCTAAAATTCTAAACTATAAGCCAAGTGAAATACTTTATAAGATGCCTTGGTCATGGTGGTTTTTATCACAGCAATAAAAAAGTAACTAAGACAGCATATGTATTTGTGTATATATGTGTGTTCACATGTTTGCAGGTTCACATGTATGAAGGCCGTGTGCACATGGAATCGGAGCTTAGAAGCTGATATCAGGTGTCTGTCTTGATTTCCTGCTACTTAAAAAAAAACAAGGCAAAGTTTCTGACTGTATCTTGAGCTCACTGACTCAGCTAGTATAGCTAGCCAGCTTGGCCTGATCACAAGAGTTTTATCCACTGAGGCATCTTCTCAGCTCCGTGAGCTCTACCAATAATATTTTTATGTATTTTTTCCTTTTTTAAATTTAAATTAGAAACAAGCTTGTTTTACATGTCAATCCCAGTTCCTTCTCCCTCCCTTTCTCCCCTGCCCCCTCCCCTCTGCCCCTCCCACCCCCTATCCCATCCCCTTGCTGCTCCCCAGGGAAAGTCTGTCACATCATTTGGAGCAGGGCCGAGACCCTCCCTGTATGTCTAGACTGAGAGAGTATCCCACTATGTGGAATGGACTCCCAAAATTCATTTGTATACTAGGGATAAATACTGATCCACTGCCAGAGGTCCCATAGATTACCCAGGCCTCCTACCGGACATCCACATTCAGGGGGTCCAGATCGGTGCTATGCTGGTTTCCCAGCTATCAGTCTGGGGTCCATGAGCTCCCGCTTGTTCAGGTCAGCTGTTTCTGTGGGTTTCTCCAGCCTGAGCTTTACCAATAATATTTAATAGTATTTGCTACTTAGAGTTCTGATTTCTGCAAGAAATATTTCTAGATTTTTCTCTTTGAAACTGAGAAACAACAAAGTCATAACCAGGCACACTGCTCCGCTTATCTGTTGCGTGCAAACAAACCTTCCCAAAGCTGAGGATCCACCCGACCACTGTTATTCCTCCCCTTCAGTGGGCAGTACATCTCCAGCAGCTGCTTTCTGCTTGCGATCTGCCTCTCCTCTAATTGGAGTCAGAAGGTACTGTTGTTGTCTGTGAGCTAGCTTGGGCTGGATGTTAGAGATGGCTTCAGCCTTGATACATCTGCTGGCCTTGTGCTACCCCCAGCAGAGTAGAGGAGCCTGAGCTTTGTTCACATTGGCTCAGAGCTTTAAGAGGTAGAAGCAGAGACCTCTAGTTCTCCCAAAAGCTAAGGATGCAACCCGAGAAGCCATCTTCTACGGAATTATACTGGCTTTTCAATTTGGAGGACCCAGTAGGCACAGGGGTCAAGGTTAGAAAAACTAGTGGAGAGAATATCATTAAAAGCTCTGACTGAGTTTGTTTTGTGCTGCTAGGATGAAGTCACCTGAGGTGTGTCACCCATAACCAGCAGAATTTTATTTCTTATAATTCTGGAGGCTTCGAGTCCAGGATCTAGGAAACATCAGGCTCAGAGTCTGGTGAGAGTCTTGTCTCAGCTCCAAGATGGTGCCTGGTTACCATATGATATGGTAACCGCAGGGGGCAAACACTCTCTTACAATTGCTTTTATAAGGGCATGTAATCCTATGGATGAAGACTGAGTCCTCATGATCCAAGTACTTGTCTTACTCCACCAGGTGATAAAATTCTTCAACAGAAGCAAGGGTTTTTTTTGGCTCACAGTTTAAGGGTACAGTCCTTGTCATGGTGGATAAATCAAAGTGGCAGGTGCTTGAAGCAATCACTCACGTTACATTGTTGTCATTAAGACAGAAATGAATGTTGGAACTCAGTTCACTTTCTCCTTTTTATACAGTCTGAGATCTCAGCCTAGGGAATGGTGCCACTCACGGCAGGCCAGTCCCCTCACCTCAATTAACCTACTTAAGATAACCCTCCACAGGCAATCACAGAGGCTGTATCCCACCTGAATCTAGATCTCATCAAGTTGACAGCTAGGATTAGCCTCCACATCCCCCAAAGGCACTACCTCTTAACACCACTGCTGTGGAATTTTGGAAGGAGTGCACACATTTGAACTGCAGCACACGCTAAAATATAAAGCTTTCCTCCCTTTCTTCCATGCACTCTCTTTTGACTTATGGTGTTTATTTGCTAGTTAATGAGTTTCTAAGTAAAGAAAAATTAGGAAATTTAAGTTATTAACATGAATGTACCATTCATCCATATATCGTGCGCTGTCAGTTTTAAATGCAAACATAAGAGCATTTAACTAGTTTGCAGAATCACCGGAATTACACAATTTGTGCTCCATTGCTCGTACATGCATATGTATTCCGTTCTTACCAGAATGGTAGAAGGGCAGCAAAAAACTAACTCAACGGATTTTCTTGACTCCTTTGCATGTTTCCTTTCGACCCACTCTGCTTGCAGCTTCCTTGTGAGGAAGGAAGGGTTGGAAGGAAAGGAAATGCCGGCTGCCTCATCTTTCACCTTCCTTCTCTGTCACCATTTGTAGCAGAAGTAGCTGATGAACACACAAAAGCAATGCAAGAAAAGAACCAGGGTCTGAGGTAGAGTACTCACCTAGCATGCAATGGCTCTACAGCAGCACCCCCACCCAAGAGAGTTCTGTTTACCTATTTATTCAGCTATTCATTTGTTTATTTATTTATTTTTGAGGCAGCACTTCATTGTGTAGCTCTGGCTGTCCTGAAATCACTCTGTAGACCAGGCTGGCCTCAAACTCATTCATAGAGATTCACTGTCTGTCTTCTGAGTGCTGGGATTAAAGCCATGAACTGCCAAGCCTGACAGATTTAAAAAAATGTATTACACTTAATTTCATTTTGTGTACTTTGATAGGTGCAGGACGCATGATGCCACTTCCAATATGTGGTGGTCAGAGGACAAGCTGGTTCTCTCCATCCACCATGTGGGCCATAGGAATTGAACTCAGGTCGTGAGACTTGGCAGCAGGCATATTTACTTCACTGACCCAACACTAGCTTTTTTTTTTTCTCTTTCCCTACCAGGTCCACGGTCATTTTTTGGTTTTCTTTTTTATTTGTTTGTTTTTGTTTTTTCCAAACACCCCGCCTTCTTTCTGTAGCTGAAATGGAAAGCCTCCGTAGGCTTTCAACTGCAATTTCCTCGGTTGTGGATGTGACATGCTTACCTTGTACCTATTTCCAGTCACCCTGAGCTCCCATGCCTTATGGGCTCACCTGAACTCCATACTTAGGGCCACTGTGAACACTGCATACTAATGGAGCCACCAGAAAGGTCAGCATCCATATGGCAAATAGCACCCTCACACATGCACATGTCTGTTGACCTGACAGACCTCGATTACGAGACACAGCTTGAAACATAAGCTGATTAAGAATTACAAGATATAGGCAGCCCAGCATTAAACCATCCACGAGGCCATTGTGATCGTGGGTCCTGGGTGACTGCTCAGTTTTCATGCTCATGAAGCTAGCTCTATATGTGCAATGCCCGGATATGCTTGCTGAGTGTGTGTGTTGAGTGGGTATGCAAAATAAAATAAATACAGAACCATGATGGGGAACATTCTCCTCCATGGCTGACCCCAAGCATTGATGACATGCAGTTGTTAAATGCAGCAGAGGTAGAAAGAGGTGCACATAATTTGTTCTGGTGAGCAGATATGAATTGGCCTTAGAACACAGTGGGGGTGGGGGCGGGGGTGGGGGTGGGGGCTCCAGTACAAAGGGGAAGGAATTGACGGAAAACAACTAGCATACACACATTGACTTTAAAATGAGAGAGCAAGTGAGCCGTTCACATATGTGTGTACAGAATGAAAAAAGACTGACGCAATATACACCCAAATATTACCAGTGAGTCTCTCTTGGTCATAGGATTAAAGGTGATAATAATGAAATAATTAGTTTTACTTATCTGTAGTATCCACATTTTCTAAAATAGATACGCATTACTCTCGTAATAAAAAAATGATAAAAAGCATCCATGGAACGTCTAGGAAAAGTTAGGGCAATCTTGAAAGCATAGGGTTTGGATGTGCAAGTTGCTACATGCCATGAATAATTTACAAATTAAATTGATTTTAAAGCACAGCTAAAATAAATTTGATAAGATGGGCCACAGTTACGTTCTTTCTTATCATTCACATTTGTACATTTTATAGTCAATGAAGAGTGACAGCCACTATTTAGAATTCTAGTGAAGAACAGCCATAACTATTTGTCACCTGCTCAACATCTAAACAATGCCTGCCTGCTCACCTGCCCAGCCTGGGCAAGAGCGGTGGAACCTGGAATCCACCTGAAATAACAGCTTCTAAAGGCAGAGGAAGCCGGGAGGAAGGAGGGTGTCTTTGGAGACCTGATGAAAACAGTAAGGGTGGGGTGTCAGGGGTCAGCCAGGACCAAGTGGAGGGCACAATGAAGGAAGGCGTGTCAGCATGGATGAAAAGCCACAGTCACAAAGAATTTCACAAAGCTGAGATCGGGAGCACTCCAGTCTGAGCCCAAGGAAGGAAGGCCTCTAAGGACAGGTCCCAGAAGGATGCCTGAGAGTGGCAAGTTGCATCAGTGCTGGGTGATCATGAACCTAGGAGACTCCTGGGACCAGGAGGTAAACGGCCACATTCTAACGGTGTGAACTGTGCTCAAAAAGACACCTAACTGAAGTGCAGTTCCTTTATCCTAGGCCAAGTTCTGGGCACCAGCTTCTCTGTGGGAGCAGGGAGGGGAAGGCTCAGTCTCTCCTTTGTCTGAAGTGAGGAGAGTAAAGAGCCCACTTTGCCTCCTCAGGGTTACTGTTCAATGATACCCTGGGACCCTGTCTGGCTTTTCCACCTTCTTGGGACTTAGGGCTCATCCTCACCCATGGACCTAGTTAAAAGGCCTGTTCTGAGGGTCTCGGGTGAGACTGAGGAATCTGCATTTCTAACAGGCTCCCAGGTGCCACTGAACGTGTGGTTGGTGGGCTACAGTTAGCAGCAGGTTCACAAAGGGCAAGGTGGCTCACTGTTGTCCTTCCCTGTCCCAGGTTGGGTTCTAATCAACCACAGGCCCCTGCGGGCCCGCAGCTGGCCCTGCTGCTGGCTTTTGCAATGCATCTAGCTGTTGCTCCGGAGGAAGCAGTCAGGGCGAGTTCCCCACATCCCTTCTTCCTGTTTTGGTATTCGGTTTCTCTCCTGGCCTGTCTTTGCTTTGCCTCCCTCCTCTTTTCCTTCCCTGCACGCCTTCCTCTTTGCAACAGCCTCGTCATTACTGCAGGAGATTTATTTTTAGAGTCAAGGCCACAGAGTTGCAGATTCGGCAAGGGCCTAAAACAAATCGACAAACGGAAAGTGTTTGTCTTTGAAGCCGGTGTGAATGAGGGGCCTGCTAGCTGGGCCTGTCAATATGCTCTTATCTAGGCTTGTTTTCTGAGTCACCCACGTGGCTTGGCTTTCTTCCTCCTCCCAGATCAGAAAAGAGGTTGAAACATTAGTAGCAACTGAAATCTCCTTGTCTCGCCCCCATGAGATCTGGCAGAAGCAGCTCTTTGCTGACCACCTCTACAGTGGTAGGGAGTACCCATGATAGGGGCAAATAAAAACAGAGAAAGCTGGGCTACATCCATTTTCACTGAGTCCGTAAGTGAAGCCTTGGAGCTGGTTCTGTATGAAGTGGCCTGCTGGGTGACAGCAACCAAGTCAGAGCCTTTCTGAGCCCTTTCCTTGGGAGCCACAGAACCATGTGCTGGAGAAACTACTCATGTCCTGATTTCCTGCCCTTCCAAAGGTCTGACTAGTAAAGCCAGCACTGAATTCTTTCTAAGACTTCTGCAAGTAGGTCTTCCCGACTACCCCCCATGCTCATTCTAGGTGGTACCTACTACTATTGGCTTCTCCAAAACCTTACAAAGCCAGGAACCACAGCAAGCATTGTTCAGGCCTCCCATGTGCCATGCATGTGCTCCCTGGAACATTATTGTGCAGGAGCACTAAACCAGGCCAGCTGGGGCTAGCTACATAGTGAAACATTGTCTCAAAAAACAAAATTGCATTTAGTGTGTGCATAATACAGGAATATTGCCGTATATTTGAGAACAATGGGGCCTTTCTTAGGGAATTAGGGTCCTGGAAACACCAGAGCTACCCAAGCCACCATGAGCCAGTGGCTTTTGGGTTCTTGTGAGAATTTGAAGAAGGAAACTCACAGACCACAGAGGGCAAGCTTTAGAGAGCGGCCATATTAAAGATTCATAGGTAGAGTGGGGGTGGGTGCAGGAGAGCACCGAGCTCCCGTGTAGCAAGAGGGGGTCCCAGGAAACAGGCTACCATCAAACTGCTCGCCTGCAGGCGTTTCAAAGGATTCATGGAAGAAACTGGGGTGAGGAGCGGGGAAGGGCATCCACTGGTCAGTCTAGCCGTCTCATCCAGGTATCCAGGCAATGGCATCCTCTCAGTTTCAGCTACATGCTTATGAGGCTGGTGGACATGGCTGTACCCATTCATTCTTACCAGTATTTCTTGAGTACCTGCTATGTTCTAGCCTCAGTTTTAGGCCCAGGCATTGGGTGGCGAAGGAGGCAGCAGCCCCTGTTCTCAGTACACTTGCACTGGGGAGGTTAGATAGCAAAAAAAAGCAATGAGTGCATGTCTCAGGGAAGCTGAGCCATGGAAAAGCCATGCGGAGCTCTTTAAGGCAAGTTGGTGAGGGAAGGGCTTGTATGTGTGTGAAGGTGAGGATCATGGCCTTGTACATGCTAGGCAGCTGCTCTACCATTGTGTTACATCTCCAGGTTAACTGACTGTTTTAGAGATAGGGTCTCGATAAACCATTTAAAAAATTTTCATGTGTATGAGTGTTTTGCCTGCATGCATGTCTTTGGGCCACCTGTATGTAGTGCCAGAGGAGGCCAGAATGTGGTATTGGATCCCCCCTGGAAGTGGTTTTACCAATGGTTGTGAGCTACCAGGTGGGTGCTAGGGACCGTATCCTGGTCCTTTGCAAGAGTAGCAAGTATTTATAAACTCAGATATCTCTCCACTACCCTTGTTGCTTTAAAGCGAGGGTCTCACTACGATGGCTACTCTAGCCTCAACTCAAGCTCCTCTTGTCTTAGCCTTCCAGGTGGCTAGCATTATAGGTGAACCCTTCTATGCCTGTCTGGGAGGGGCTCTTGAGTAGAGACCTAGACAAGATGAAGTAGACAGAGGCAAGGAGCAGCAGTCAGGTAGAATGACAAGCCAGTGCAAAAGTCTTCAGTGAAGAAGCTGGTGTGGCAGGATCCCAGGGAGCCATTCGTAGAGAAGGTAGGTATGGGGTTTGCTTAGCAGATAGAGACAGGATGGAAAGGTCATGTAAGCCATCGTGAAAAGATTGGAAAATTTTCTCGTGAGTGTCTATGTCCTTTGACATAGAACCTTATTATGTAGCTGAGGCTAGCATCAAATGTGCTATCTGAGCACTTCTACCTTCCAACTGCTGGGATTACAAGCATATCCCACCACTGCCTGAGTCACAGCCTTTGACAGGCACTAGTTACCTAGAGGTCACATGACAAGTGCCCATTGCAGCCTCTCTGCAGATGTACTCAGTTTGGGAAGTGCAGTGAGTTACAGTGATTCCTGCTTGGACAGAGGCTCTGATTCCAGTCTAGCTCTCTGCTTCTTGTTTCCTACAGTGACATAAGGAACCTTAGCCACACACTTCCAACACCATAAACTTGGTATTCCTTCCTGTCGTCAAGGACTGTACTTCTGAAACTGTGTTCCAGGAGAAACCTTTTTGTCTCCAGTCGTTTCTGTAAGACATTTGGTTATAGCAACACAAACACAATATAAAAATAGGTCTGGTGCTGGAGGCCTCCATAATATTTGTTGAATGGATGAACCAAGCCAAGAAAATTAATCAAAATCCATGGTGTCTCGCAGAATGAGAAGCCCTTGATAGTTTCTGCTCTCCAATCCTGCTTTTCCTAAACCTTCTTAGGTAAGTCCTTTAGATTTTTGGAGATAGCTAGCAACCCTTTGATTATCTCTTTCCATATCACACAAAGTAGTTGTTTCATGAAACTCAAAGAGTTTCTTTTAAAGCTAGGATCTGACTATACAGCACTGGCTAGACTGGAACTCTATCTGTAGACCAGGCTGTCCTGGAAATCACAGAGATCTGTCTTCTTCTGCGTCCTTAGTCCTGGGATTAAAGGTATGTGACATCATATCCAGCTTAATCCAAATAATTTTTACTAGGGCAATAGTGTAGCACTGAAATCTTTAGTAGGGATATTCTGTTCTCATTCCAGTCATCTGCTTTTCTTTTTTAAGTTTTTAGTTAGACTACATTTCCCAGGAGACCTTGAAGTTAGGTTGGGGCCATGTGACATAGCTGTAACTATGGATAGAAGTGATGTTGAACCATAAACTTCACCCACTTCAGGTTCCTCCATTGTCTCTTTCTACTCTCTTTTGACCTTGCAAACCGCCTATTGAAGTTGGTAGCACCATTTCTAAGGGATGGAAGAAACCTGAAGTTTGGATTCATGAATTATCTTGTGGAAGGCTGCTTTTGGAATGGCTGCCTGAAATAGGAAGGGAACAATAGATAAGCCTTTGTGTATTCTGTGTGGATAAACTGAAGAGCCTTGTATCTCAGGCAGGCTTATTGACTTCAAAGGCAGCAGGGAAGATCCCTTTAGTAAGGTAGGGTCCATCTGTGAGGCACCTTTTGGCACTGTTGGTGACATTAGTAGAAAATAAGGGAGGCCGCTTTTCACCCCAAACCCCTTCCAGAATTTCTGATTCTTTTTTTCCAAAATATTTACAGAGATATTTTGCCTTTGTAAGGGTGTTCAGTCTCCTGGAACTGTAGTTATAGACAATCGTGAGCCACCAAGTGGCTGCTGGGAATTGAACCTGGGCCCTCTGGAAGAATTGTCAGTGTTCTTAACCACTGAGCCATGTCTCCAGCTCCACAGATCTTTGAAGGGAATTTTGTCATAGACTTTCTGGCTCTGCTAGTCACAGAACATCAATGTGGTGTGGGCAGAAGCTGCTGGAAATGGGCAGCTGCAGTGATTACAGTCCCTCCATTTCATCAGACAGTGACTCTGAACCAGGGGAACTTATACTTTTATTTGTTATCAGTTCTTACCCTGAAACGGATGGTTCTAATACCCGACTCTTTCATTATTATGAGGCTGCGCAGTAGAAGAACTGGCCTGATGGTTTGGAGCCCTGGATTCTAGACCCAGGTCTGTGCCACACAAGAAGGTCGTGGTCCTTCTCTCAGCCAGTGTCTTGGTTTGCAAAGTGGAGATGGGGGTGATGGATGGGAGAAGAGATGATTTTAGGAGATGGTGTCTAGGCCTAACAGCCCGTAATCCTGCATCTGCATGTCTAATGGAAGCAGAATCCATGTGCTTTTGGAAACGAAATCAAAACAGGTTGTCTTTGTCCCTGCCCTGCTGCTGAAACTGACATTGGGCTGTAGCAGTGAGCTCCCCGTGAAGGCTGCTTTTCATGGTCCTGGGGGTGGGGTGAGGCAGGGGCCCAGCAGAAGGGCAAGGTTGCCATAGTAGAAAGAAGACTCAGTCCAAACATTGCACTGCTGTTGCATTTGTGACCCAGACTGACCATCGCTGCGGAAGGCTGAACCAGGGAGGCCTGGCATGGGGCCAGCGCTGTCACCGTCTGGGCATCTGAGCCCAGAGAGCCCCTGAGGTCAGCTGTCTCTCTAGAGCGGAGAGCGGCCAATTCTCACTGTCTCAGCTGCCAGCTGCCATCAAATCACAGCAAAGGACCCGAAGAACCAGAGGCCACCCTTACTCTCCTCATCTGCATCTCTACCTGAAGCCTGTGCTGGGCAGGGCCCCAACACACCTGGGGGTGGTGTTGTGTGTGTACCTCTAATCATCGGTGGGCTGTGTACATCTTTAGCACCCACTGAGGCCTGCAGGCCCCTTCTCAGATTAGTGTACTTCCATGCACAAAATAGGATTACAGAGGAAACCAATTAGATTGAAATGCAGTTATTCAAATATTAAAAAACAACTTTGTGGGGGCAGTAATAGATGTGCTTTTTCATTAACACATTAAAGAACAAGATTTAGTGGCAGATCTAATAACTACCATCATTTTCACACCAGTGAGGGGTGGAAACAATCTTTAGAGATAGCAACTCCCAAGTGCTCAGAGGGTAGCTGCGGTTTCTGCTGGTGACAGTCACAGGAGGGACCTACGCTGTGGGGTGAAATGGAAGGAAGTGCTTGGTTTTAATTAGAGATTAGTGACACCGAAGACACACTCTCTGCCTCCTCCCTCCCCCCAGTAAAGTATTCACAGACTCTTGAATACTGTTTATGGATCCCCCCCCAGCCTAGTAGAAGATGGCTGTTAGGAGACAGGAATGCACCGAGGTGTGGCTGGGATCACAGGGCAGTAAAAGCGTTCTTGCTTTGTGTTCAGCAGGGCAGGTGGATCTACACCAGGGTTGGCTAATTAGAGCAGAGTGCTGTCTCCCTGCCACCCTGCCTGTGGTAAGCACAGCTAATTGATGGTGGTGGAAGCCCAGAGACACAGAACCCTTCTCAATCCGGCAGTCCAAGCAGTCATCACTAACCGATTGGAGCTGGCACCAAAATGAACCCAATTTGCCATTCCAAGGCTGGAAGCCCTCTAAGGCCTGTTCCAGCCTGACATCATATGATTACCCATGATTAAAATACGTTCCCTGCCCACAAGGAACTTCTGAACCGCCAAATGTCTTAGAGGTCCTCTCGGAGCAAGCAGGGGACCCACCTCCGCACGGCTCCTCACCAGGCGTTCAGTCATTTCACAGTCAGGGCATCGATTTTACTTTTCGACTTGTAATTTCCACCTCCTGGATTCCATTATCACTCGCTCAATATACGACGGCTCGCCATTTCTCTGGCCACGGCTCCGAGACTCATGCATTGCTGAGCAGAAGCAGAGACGGTGCCTAAAACACATTACTACCTGGAAGTAATGATTGGGTTTTAACACAGTCAAGACCTTGATGGTTCTGTGGATAAGCAATCACTCCACCTTCCTCCTTCCCCAGTCACCTGACTTCCCAGAAGGGATTTGGAATTAACCCACGTGCTCACACCTTAAACCCGGACTAGCTCTGGCGTGCCCAAGACCCTCACGTCCATGTGAATGACCCTGCAGTTGCAGGCTGTCACATCTCTCCTTTCTACCATTGACTGATTCTTTGGAAACCGACCCAAATATGTTCACCCATGGCTGCTGGAGTCATTTCTTTATGAATGGAGCCAGGAATGGGTGATGGGCCACAAGTTTTCAGCCCGTGGCTCTCAGCACCTCTGGCCACCAACTCAGCGTTACTAGGTCGGAAAACTAGGTGTTGGCTCCAGTGAATCAGAACCGTAGCAACCTGGCGTGGCAAGCGCTCTCTCTGGAGGGGCTATTCTGATGTGCCTATTGGGAGAGAGGCTGAGGGCTGAAAGTGGGGCTCTACACGAGCACCCAGTACCCAGGCGGTCACTTTTGGAGGCCTCGGCTGCTTTGTCTGTAAAACAGGGGCAATGCTGCCTGCCGTCCTAGTTTCCCAAGATGACCAGCAGCTAGACTGAGCACAGTGGGGGCCAAACCGAGGCCCATCTACCCCAAGCCAAGGCATCACAGCTGCAGGGTGTTGGCAGGTGGTGGGCATGGTTAGGAAAAGGAGAGGTCTCATTTTAAGAGAAGGTACTGGAACTTTGTTTTGTTCTGAGACAAGTGGGGGTGGCCATTTTTGTTTGTTTGTTTTGTTTTCCAGGGCATGAGGACTATGGCTCAGTCATGACCCTTTCTATGCCTAAAGACGTCACCCTCCCTTTGCCCGCCCCCTTGGCCAGCTTTCTGGAGACTTGACTGTCTCACCTAACGGTTTTGAGTATTTAAATCCCCCCTTCCTCCTTTCTTCTATGATTCAGGGTTAATAAAATGTCTAAATCCAGGTCAATTAAAACTTCTGGGTGCCAGCCACCTGGGTGGGGAGGTAAAGGGGAATGCAAGCTAGCATTCAGTGGCAGGGGTGACCAGCTGACAGAGCAAGTGGGGCTGTTTTCATCTCCCCGGTGTGGGAAAACTGACCATCAATGCGGTCCCGTGGCAGATGAGCTAGGGTTGAGCTACTTCCTAGTTGGGAGGTCCAGGTCCTGCACTCGGAAACAAGAGCAGGGTCCATCCTTTAGGCCTTCGTGGGCAAGTCCAGAAGGCAGCCACCTCATCCTTGACTACCACAGCTTTTCTTAATCTGAGACATGCCTAGAATGCTGTTTAATATTTTCAACAATCCTAACTGGAACCAGGACCATCCCTGTTTTAGGTGTGGCCCAGAGTTCAGAGGACACCTGCTCATATTTCCAGGTTCTTCTGTCCAGGAACAAAGAACTGGACTAGGGACTGGTGAGATGGTGCACCACCAGTAAAAGTACCCACTGCTAAGACTGCCAGAGTTGAATCCCTGGACCCGCACAGTAAGGAGATAACCAACTCCAAACAGTTTTCCTCTGACCTCTACATGCATGCCATAACATGTGCTTTCTTGCATGTGCACACATGCACACAAATACACAAACACATGTGCATACATACACCCACAAGAGAGAAAGAAAGAAAGCAAAAAAGGAAGAAAGAAAGAAAAGAAGAGAATTGGACTAGGGACACATGAATAGTCATGGAAATAGTTGATTAAGAAAAGAAAGTTATTTCCAAGAATGAAGTTTACTAAAAGCTGGGGAAGGCACAAGGCTCAAAAACTCTTAGGCCCTGAACATCATTGACCTTTTTTTGTACAGGTTGTTTCCCACACTTGGAAAACTCAGAGTTTCCCACTCAGACTGTTTTCTTGTTTCTTCCTAAGCTTGAGGGGTTTCTAGTCTTCTACTATCACTGGCCTTTTCATGTTAACCGTGGTACCTCTTTCTCATGCTTTATTCTCCAGCCACAGCTTACTGTACAAATGAGGAAACTGAGGCACAGAGCATTAAGCAACTTTCCCAAGAGGTGTCAGTGCTGGGGTTTAAAGTCCATTTTGGCTCCAGAGCACATGTTCTTTATGGAGCTGCTAAATGTGTGTGCGAGCGTGTGCGTTCCCTCCTCCCCTTCCCTGGTCAGGAAGAAATCAAGGATGGGATCCTCTGGAAGAATTTTTTTATTTTACTTAGGACTAGTTTCTTCTAAAGAATCCCTTCTTAAACCCATGCTCTGCCCCTGGGGAAGGGCATTTTAAGTTTTGATGTGATGGAAGAAATCAGAAAATAGAAAAAAAGGGGGGGGCTGGAGAGATGGCTCAGCTATTGAAGGCTAGGTTCACAACCAAAAATACAAGAAAAAAGGTTAACTGTACAGATAATCAAAACTAAACACAAAGGAAGAAAAAAAATCCAACCACGTTCCCAATACAAAAAACATTGTTAGAGTTATTTTGTGAAAGAGCTTATTTGAATTCATAAGGACATTTGATAAAAGAGAACATACAAAGATAATCCACAAAAAAGATTATAGCATCTTAATATGTTATTGTTTATATTAAGCAAATATAAAATTAAAAATACAATTGTATGTAAAGTTACTAAATTACTATATTGCTATCCAACACTTGGGACATCACAGTAAAAATAAATGTATGGAGAGTTTATGATGACTTAAAAAGTGTTGCAACGGCTGGGCATGATGGCAAACACCTGCAATCCCAGCTTTTGGAAGGCAGAGGCAGGAGGATCAGCCTGCCTTGACAACATATTGTGTTCAAAGCCAACCTGGTCTACATGAGAAAAACGAACCCCAAATAAAACAAAGAAAAAGAGATGCTTGACATCATTAAGAAAACAAATGAACCAGCTGTGGAGGTGGAGGCAGAGTGAGTTTGAGGCCAGCCTGGTCTACATAGTGAGACTCTGTCTCAAACAAAAACAAAAACAATGGAACCCACACAAAAACAAACACCACCAAAAAGCCACAAAACAAACAACAACTAAAAACCACAATGAGATCTGGCTTCATGCCCATAGAGTCCAAGAAAGAAAGAAAGGGAGCAGGGAGGGAGATAAAGAGGAACGGGAAGAAAGAAAGGAAACAAGAAGAAAGGGCGATGAAGAAAAGGAAGAAAGGAAAGACAGGATGAAGGAAGAAAGGAACAGAAGGGAGGGAGGAAAGATTGTAAAAAACAGAGAGGAGGAAGAGAGGGAGGGAGGGAGGAAGGGAGGGGGGAAGGGAAAGGGAACAGAAAAAGGATATGGAGAAATTCTAACCCCTCTATGCCCTGGTGGAAGTCTAACAAGGTATAGATGCTATAGATTCTTCCAAAAGACAAATACGGACTCACCACGTGGTTCAAGTATATAGCCAAGTTCACAGAAAAATTTTACATATGGCGGGGGGGGGCGCGGGGGGGGGGGGGATGGCTCAAAAGTTAAGAGCACTAGCTGCTCTTCCAGAGGACCCAAGTTCAATTTCTAGTACCCACATGGCAGCTGGAAACTGTCTGTAACTCCAGTTCCTAAGAATCCTAGGCATTGGCTTTCCAGGGTCCTACACATATATGCATATACCCCCAAACACACGTATGCATAGTTAAAAATAATAAAAGTCAATCTTTTTTAAAAACTTTATATAAATGTTTATAGTTGCAGTATTTATAAGAGCCCAAACACAGAGACAGGCTAAATATCAGTAATTAAACACTGTGGCATGTTCATACAATGGAATAGTGTTTAACCACAAAAAGGAATGAGTAATTTGTTCTATAGTGTGAATAGATCTTATAAACCCTATGCTGGGGAGATGGCTAAGCTGGTAAAGCATTTGTTTTGCAAATATGAAGACCTAAATTGGGATCCCCAGTGCTCATGTGAAAGCTGGACTTGGTGGCTAGCTAGCATCTGTAACCCCAGTGCTGCGGGGGCTCACTGGCCAGCAAACTTATCCAAAACAACCAACTCCAGATTCAGTGAGAGACCCTGCTGCAAAACAGACGTGGAGAGGAATAGATGAGGATACCCAGTGTCCACCTCTGGTCTCCACACCTACCGACATGGACACACACACACACACACACACACACA
Source organism: Mesocricetus auratus (assembly GCF_017639785.1). Lineage (NCBI taxonomy): Eukaryota > Metazoa > Chordata > Mammalia > Rodentia > Cricetidae > Mesocricetus > Mesocricetus auratus. The sequence continues at coordinate 9,780,613 of NW_024429213.1, forward strand.
CACACACACACACACACACACACACACACACACACACACACACTCACACACACACAGTTTGCTACATGAAAGAAAACAGTTAAAAGAGTCCATATGCTGTATGATTCCATTTATGTGAAATGTTCATAAGAGGCAAATCTATTAGAGACAGTAAGTAGATTATATCAGTTGTTAGAAGCTTGGAGGGGCAAGTATGTGACAAAAATGTGTTAGAATTAGATGGTGGCCGTGCTGTAAAGCTTTGTACACTAAATTTCATGTTATTTTTTAATTTTAAAAAGAGTCTTACTATGTAGTCCAGGCTGGCCTAGAATTCATAATCCTTTTACTGCTGCTTCTTAAATGCTGAGATTAAAGGCACATACCACCATGCTCAGTCCAGCTCAATTGTTTGGCCCTCACCTGTGGATGGAAGTTTTTGTCCTGCCCGTTTAGTACCAAATAAACACACAGAGATTTATATTGATATTAACTGTTTGAGTGATGGCTCAGGCTTCTTATTGGCTAGCTCTCTCTCAATTATTAGCCCATTTCTATTAATCTGTATATCTGCACATAGTCTTGGTTTATTAGTGATACAAGGACACTCAGCAATCCAGAGTGAGACTGACTACCAAGGTCCAGCAATCAAAGTATTGAAGTTCAGCAATTAGAAGCCCCCTTTGGCCCACCTAATTAACATGCCCAAATTAAAATTAGACACCTCATCCTAACACAGGGTTCCCCCTTTACCTTTATAAACCACCATTTGCCTATGGTCCACATCTGTCTCCCCTCTATCAGGAAGTAGTCCTTTGTCCCTCTGGGATAAATACCTCATCTCCCTTTCCATTGTCCCCTTCCCCTTCTCCCTCCTCCTCTATCTCCTGTCTTTGTCTCTTATTCCCTTCCCTTTGTCCCTCTGGACCAAATAAATCTCCTTTGTTCTGAGAACTGGGTGACCAAATAAATCTTCTTTGTTCTGAGAACTGGGTCTTGGGGAGTCCTGAGCTGATCCCCATTCTCTCACAGTTTGCCAAGTGCGGAAGACAAGTCAATGGGCATTTGGAGCAACGGTCACCTAGCATCCATAATTTGGAAGCAGGATGTGAGGGATGCTTGCCAGCACTCATCTTACTTTTATTCAGGCCAGGACCCAATCCTAACAGTGATGCCACCCACCCATAGTGGACACATCTGCCTGCCTTAATTAACCTGATCAAGATACCCCACCCCACCCCACCCTGGGATGTCTAGAGGCTTAACTAAACTAGATAATCCCTTGCAGGTATGCCTAAAGGCTAGCTCTTAGGTGATTCTAGATCCTGTCAAGTTCACAACATAAATCATCACACTCCCTCACTCTTGAATAAATCATGGGCCCAAATCTTTGCTGGGGTCTCTTCTGGGAAGGGCCCAGTCCAAGAAACCATCTCCTGGTCACTCTTGCTGTATGAACTTTGACCTAGAGCCATTTAGAAGCACTATTTGCAAAGATCATGACCAAGGGCATGGCAGTGGGGATGGGTTCTCAGTGATATCAGGTTATTATTAATGATTAAGAATAATCTGGGAGAGGCTTTTTAATATTCATGGTGCTATGTTCTACTTGCCCACTCGAGAGGCTCAACTCAAGCCAGATGCAATAGCAGTTTCCAAACACAATCTGACCAGTTATGGATGGGAGCCTAATAAAATCCAGAAAGTTCTTCCAGAAGTTATGATTCCTCTATAATCCTGTCCCAGCCGTCACTTGGTCACTCCAGAGGATTGGTGTTGAAGTGAATAGGGACAGGGTTGGGATTCCAGGTGCCCGGAGGGACTGGGGATGTAGTTGTTGGTAGACAGAGTGCTTGCTTAACATGCAGGAAGGCCCAAGTTCTGTGCCTGGCATCATATAAATTGGGTATAGTGGCATGTGCCTGCATTTCCAGCTGTCCTGAGGTAGAGTCAGGAGGACCAGACGTTCAGACGCACTGATGCTACATAGTGAGTTTGATATGGGCCCGAGCTAAGTGAGAGATGGGGCCCTTCTTTGGGAATCACACATGTCCCTGTGACCAAGGGCATAGCAATAGGGGTAGGTTCTCAGTGACATCCATATTATTAATGGTTAGGAACAATTGGGAAGAGTATGAGGGTAACTCGGTGCATCCCTGCCTGGGATGCCCACAGTGCTCTAGGACAAGGTTAAAAGGTCTGGGGGTTGTGGCTGGACCTCCTGTTTGCCTGATGGCCTTCATCCTACTTGGACTCAGCTTGGCCTCCTTTGGCATCAAGGAAAGCTGTTCCTAGCCTTGAGGCTGGGCCAAAGGTAGGGGCACTGGGGTGACTTGTGCTCCTGCCGCTGCAGTGTTATCCTCGCTACACACTCGCTTGCTTTCAGTCCTGAGTTCTGTGCTCATACACATAACTGATGGGGTGGGCTAGGAGGCTGAGTGCTCTGTCCTGTGTGCCTGGCACCTGCTCTCAGGACACCAGCCTGCTACACGGAGGAGAGAGCTCTTGATGAGTGTGGATGAAGGTGAGGGTGCTGTTTCTGAGCTTTGAGTTTGGCATGGGGAGGGGGCACTTGAGTTACTCCCCAGGGCATGGCTGCAGGGATATGCAGAACTCGGAAGCTGTCAAGGCTGCCCGGGCTGCTCCAGGCACCTCCTGTCTTTCTGCCACATTCTTTTTCTCAGGCAAACAGATTCCTTTGCTCACTGGAACAGCCTGACTGGAGGAACAGCTGTGAAAACAAACACCAGGCAGCTGAATGGAAGGCTGGGGGCTCTTTGCTGGGGTCTGCCTGGGTCCACACTCTCCCAGGCGCAGTGGGTGCCCTGGCTGAAACCCAGGAAGGAGATGGTGAGTCTTGTTTTGTTGCTGCCTGCCAGAGGCCAGTCGGACTCCCTGGGTGTCTTCACAGAGGTGGCCCTCAGGGGCTTCTCGGCTCCTGCCATGTTTAACTCTCTGTTCTCTAAGCCCCAACTTTCTGTTGACTGTCTGCAGCGAAGTTGGGAGAGAAAATACTCAGAAAAAGGGTCTCTTCCCTTCAGAGCCCAAGTCATCTCCCAGGACTTCCCTCACAGAGAGCCTTCCTCCTGAGCCTCCTTGGGGTGCCTTGGAGAGGGAATGGGGCAGGAGGCAAAGTGGTCAGTGGAGGAGTTTGAGGGTTCCCTGAGTTTATAGGCCATGGTGACAGCTTATTAAGTCTGATTATTTTTTATAGTAGATGAAGAACCATTTGTTCACTGGAACTTGGGAAGATCCCCCCCCCCAAAGACATGGACCAAAATCCAGACAGAGAAAGTGGCCCATAGCCAGTCTGAATGTTTTGTCTTCTGCCTTTCTTGCTTGGAATACCCAGGCTAGGGTTTACTTAGGGTGGGGCTGTCAGTCATCCAAGGTCACTGCCAAGAACTCTAAGCTCTTTCATTTGTACAACTCTCTCAGGATCAGGCTATGTGGTAATTGGGAGCCCAGACCTGGTAAAGCCCAGAACCAAGTGGTTAAGCAATGTGTGAGTTTCCTGGGCAACACTCAGGAGGCCATTGGTCAGTCAGTGGGAATGGCGGTAGGGGGTAGGGGTTGCTGCTGAGGGCTTAGCCCTGTCAGGCAGCTCTTCAGTACCTGAGGAAGACCACAAAGGAGTTGAGAACTCAAGGCTGGGCCTGCCTTACCTTGAAGACCTGGGTGAGACATCATTGCAGCTGTCACAGGGTGGTGACAATGTCACCACCTTAAACTTGAGTGCACTTTGAATGGAGGACCCTGACAGCCCAATTTTCCCTTCCTCTTGGTTCTCTCCTGGTACCTGACACCCAGTAGGCATTCACTAATTATCTGCAGACTGATGAAGTTATAGGAAAACTCAGTCCTTGGCCTCCCTAGGAAACACGCCATTTCTAAGTTGCCAAGGGGACAGCCCTTTCATAGACTGTAGGACGGTGGTTTTCCACCTTCCTAATGATGCGACACTTTAATACAGTTCCTCATGCTGTAGTGACCCTGACTATAAAATTGCTTCATTGCTACTTCATAACTGCAATTTTGCTACTGTTATGAGTCATAATGTAAATATCTGAGATTTAGGATATCTGACATGTGGCCCCCAAAGGGGCTGAGACCCATAGATTGAGAATCACTGCCCTAGGGGCCAGAGGCACTCTTGGCACGCCACACGCAGCAGGGCTCATCAGACATTATTGTATTTATTTTTTAATGACTATTTTTAGTTATTTATTGGCCTGCCCTTTTACCTGGCAGAATGCACTCAGGCAGCACTCTGGTCAGCCCAGGGGTCCACGAGAACCAGTCTGCACGCAGGTGCAAAGGACCCCTTTAAAGGAGTGACCACCAGTCACTTATGTTTTCTTATTCTCTTCACTCTTACCTCTCTTCTCTCTTATTCTCTTCACCTCTTGCTCTGTCCTTTGCCCCCACCCTCTTGTGTGTGTGTGTGTGTGTGTGTGTGTGTGTGTGTGTGTGTGTGTGTGTGTCTCGATCTCCTGCCCCTGTAACAAACTATGGTTAATATACTCTCCAGTCCCTGTTCCATCTCGCGCCTTCGCCATTTTTCTAATTTTTAAACTTTTACAAAAGAACAGCAATTATCATTACATGTGTTCGTGTGTGAGGTGTGTCACTGTGCACATAAGGGACAACTGGAAGGGGTCATTTTTATCCTTCCATCCTAAGTTCCATTTGTTTTTACAGTGTAGCCATTTCGCAAGCCTGTGGGCATTATTTTCCTGTGGATTTCCAATGGAGTTCAGAGTATCAGGGAGGAGATGGCGGTCAGTGCTCACCGAGCAAATCATTGCTCCACTATGTCTAATTAGCCTGCATTGGAATCTACTGGGAGGAAACAGAGTTGCAAGGCATTCATTGTCTGCAGCTTTGTCCATTTTTTTTAAAGCCCATATTCAGCAGGTCCAGAGGAACAGGAAGAGGGAGAATCGCAAGAGTAAGGACTTGCAAGAACTGAAGGATAAGGAAGCTATAACTGGGGGACGCAGTTCTGATCTTCTACTCTGGGCGCAGGGAGGGCAGTGGGTACCAGAAGGTACGTATGCCTTGCCTTGGTTGCAGTGCATTGGCCTCTGACTTTTTACTGGGAGATCTGGGGACCGAATGTCATCTGATGGGCTTCACCATGGAAAGAAAGCTCAGTGAGTGGCATGATGTAGAACACCATGCACACCTTACCATCCCTACTCTCGGGACACCCAAGACACTCACTCTACTTCAGAGGGCTGGAAACTTCCAGGAGTCCTGTTGCTGATGGGGGATGGTCACAGTGTTCAAAGACCTAATTCCCTCTTGCTGTCCAGAGGGTGGTCAGCAGAGCAGCAACCTGGGGAAAGCTTGGTGACTCCATACTGGCGAACTCTGCCCCCATCGATCCCACGAGCCGAGATAGCTCCTGAAGCATCGGCATTATCCTTTGTGTCCCGCTTCTAAGTATCCAAGACTGGTCTCAAACTCCATATGTAGCCAAAGCTGACTTGAACGTCCTTTCCTCCCGCCTTGGTCCTCCCAAGTGCTGGGATTCCAGGCTTGTGCTACCACACAGGGATGTGCTTTAACAAGATCCCCTGGGACTTGTGTGCACATTGAAGTTGCACAAGTGGGAGCATAGGTTCTGTTAGTCGCCCTGGCATATTCAAATACTGTTTTACAGAAGAGAGGGCCGGGCAAGCCGGGCAGACATTTGAGAAAACCCGGACATTTACTTAAAGGAGCATTTAAAACAGTGGTTCTCAACCTGTGGGCCGTGACCCCCATGGGGGTTGTACCTCAGATAGTCTTGACAGTAGCAAAATTATAGTAAAGAAGCAGCAACAAAACTAACTTTATGGTTGGGGTCACCATGTGACTGTTAAAGACTAAGAACTGCTGGACTGTTGTTTTGCTCTTACCTGGGAGTAGCATACAACTCACATGGCGTCATCCTACCCTCTCCTCTGCTTTGAAAGAGCGGATCAGCTGGCAACGAATTAAAGGCCTCGAGCTTTTCTTTGAATACACCTGACTGTGGTGTGTGTGAGCGGAGTGGCAGCTTGGCCCACAAAGCTGGGCAACTACAGACGCCATTAGAGCCCTCAGATCCCCTCTCCCTCCCCCTTGTCCCTCCTCTTTCTTTCTTTTTTCCTTTTCCTTCCTTTCTTCCTTCCTTCCTTCCTTCCTTCCTTCCTTCCTTTCTTACTTTCTTTCTTTCTTTCTTTCTTTCTTTCTTTCTTCCTTTCTTTTTGTGTAGCCCTGGCTTTCCTGGAACTAGCTCTGTAGACCAGGCCGGCCTCAAACTCAGAGATCCACTCTGCCTCTTCGGTGCCAGGACTAAAGGTATGCACTAGCACACATTTCTCTCTCTTTCTTTTCCTCCCTCCCTCCCTCCCTCCCTTCCTCCTTCCTTTCTTCTTTCTCTCCCTTGCTCATTCTTTTAGACAGCGTCTCACTGCATAACCCCAAATGACCTAGAATTCCCCACATAGACCAAACTGGCCTCAAACTCACAGAGACCTGCCTGCTTGTGCTTCTGCTTCTGCCTGGCAAGTGCTGGCATTAAAGGTGTGCGCCGCCACATCCAACAGAGCCCTATTTTTTCCAGTGCTGGCATGGACCTCAGAGTCAGAGCCCGCTAGGCAATCGCTCTCCCATAGAGCTACATCCAGAGCCTCAGAAGCTTCATGCTTTGACCTTGGCTTAGTGCCACTGCTACTCAAAGTGTACTCTGGACGCTAGTGCCAGTCCACAGTGTGCCTGGCACAATCCTCAGTGAGCTAAATCCAGAAATTAGGAGAAGTGTTTGGAAACTTTCATAGCATGTTGACAGAAGATTCGGATGTCTGCTAAATTTAATAATAAAGGTCTGCGCTTGCATTTCATACGTTGTGTTTCTTTTTCATTTCCTTTTTCTAGCAAATCATTTTTATTGTATCTGCCTATGATAGATTGAAATTAATTAAATCCCCTCCACAGACACACACACACACACACACACACACACACACACACGACTAGCACTGTATCCGAAGCTGGTTTAAGGAATACTGCTTGTGGGCCAGGGAAAAGGCTCAACTGGCAAAGACACCTGTCCCCAAGCCTGATGAGCTGAGTCCAGTCCCCAGGTGGAAGAAGAGAACTGATTGCAGAAAGTTGTCCCCCACATGTATCTCTCTCTCTCTCTCTCTCTCTCTCTCTCTCTCTCTCTCTCTCTCTCTCACACACACACACACACACACGCACACACACAGTCAGTAAAATGCAAAATCGGAAAAATACAAATAAAAATACTGCTCGAGTTTGAGTCATTTCAAGTCTGGAAGAAATTTGAAAGTCAGGAAACAGCTAAGGCTTGCCTATCCTGCCTGAAACAAGCGAGCAGCTCCGTTGAGGGGTCAGGCTGACTTGGCAAGTACAGCTCATTCTTCCTAGGTCCTCAAGTGTCCCAGGGGCTTCTTTTCCATAGAGAAGGCAGGACGGTGGGGGTGGGGGTGGGGGGCTTCAAGTCAAGGCATTCCATCTCTCCAGCATCAGTTTCTTCACTTGCAACAGTGTCACCTGCATGTGGGGCAGAAACACAGATCTCCCACCGTTTCCCCAGCGGCAAGGAGGATACTGTCCTAGGCAATAGAAACGCCCTTCTCTCCCGCCCAACCTGGCGAGCTCTCATCTGGCAAAAGAACAAGCCATTTCTTTTTATGAGCTTGCAAACCTCCTGCCTCCCCAGCCTTCCAGCCTCCTAGCTGGCCAGGCGCCAAGCTGGGCCTGACACACAGGCCGACATCCCTACCCAGACCCTGGGCCCTTGCTGGTCTGAATTCTGGCGCTGCTTCCTCACTGTGCCTCAGCAGGGGCTCCATTCCCATCACCAGCGAAAAAAATTGGGAAGAATCAAGGCCTAGCCCCTCCTAGGATAGCCATCTATCAGCACTTTCGCATTCTGGCCTCATTTTCCTGCTGCCCCTAATCCAGCAAAAGCAGGCTGCAGGTGTCCAACAGGGAACCACCGAGCCAGGAAAGAAGTTTCAGAGTGCCCTTCCCTAAGGTGGTCCTAGTCGCGTGAGGTGTGTAAATGTCTTCCCCCACGGTGCTGTTGATTTCTGTGTGCGGATGTGTGAGGAGGACGGGAGAGGGAGGCCACACATTGCTCAGGGACCCTCAGACCACCCGGCCTCTCTGAGACATGCGCCCTGTCCACCTGCAGTCAGCCCCCCTCCCCCACCCCCGGGTGTCTGGAGGCGGCCTGTCAGATTAGCCCTGCGGCTGGCCTCCTGTTTAATGAGTGTGGCGCCTGGTGTGCGGCTCAACCCCTGCTTGTTTAGACAGCCTTGCAGGCTGCGCCACGCGTCCCCACACCCGGCTGAGAAGGGGCGTCCCCTGGAGAAAGCCAGCTCCTTTATTCATTCCCAACCGAGCCTGGCTGTTCCTGCTAGGGTCAAAAGGGTCTTGGCAAAGGTCTGCTGGGGCCTGGAGTGACTTATTTCCTCAGAGACCGAGGCTGGCCTAGGGGATGATGGGTGGCGGGGGACACTGGGAGGTGCAAGCTGGGAGGCAGCAGGGCGATAGCCTGGCACATTGCTGAGTTAGCCTCCCTGGGATCCATCTTTTGACTGCACTGTGACAGGCCATAAAGGAGCCATTTGGTCAGCATTAGATGGGTCCCTTGTTCTCAGTGGATTCGTTGAGATGGAAAGAACCCCGCCCCAAACAGAATCTTATGTATTACGGACTAGCCCCCAATCATCTGTGTTGCTAGGGTTGAACTTGTGACCCTCCTGCCTCCACCTCCCTGAGTGCTGGGATTACAGGTGTTCCCACCATAGCTGTGATGCTGTGCTGGCATCGAACCTAGGGCTTCGTGTATGCTAGGCAAGCATTCTACCGATTGAGCCCAGTCCCCAGCCCTGAGATAGGAAGATTTTTGATTCCTAATTTCTCTGCCATCTGGAAACCAGGGCCTTTGTCAATGCCTCAAAGTCGTTCTTGGCCTGTTTCCCACGGTGCCCCTTCACCCAATATTTATGTCCCACCCACCCAAGGGCCAGAGAGGACTTGAAACTTTTCATTTTATGAAGTCTAAAACCATTTTTATTATATTTGATGAAGTTTTGATTTTGAAATAGTTTCAGACTAGAAAAAGCTGCAAAAATAATGTCAAGAGTTCCTGCATCCCCTTTGTTCCGATTCCTCTCAAGTCGGGCTTTTTTAGCCACTTGCATGCATTCTGTCTCTGGCTCCTTGTCTCCCTCTTTCCATTTCACCATTTCCCTGAGAGTTTTGAGATTAAAGCTTCTGATAAGACACACCTCTGCTTCTAAATGGTTCAGTGTGTGTGTGTGTGTGTGTGTGTGTGTGTGTGTTACCTAAAAAGCAAAACAAAACAATAGGACTTTTCTATTAAAAAAAACAGTAGGCTGCTGAGATTGTACAGGTGAAGGCCCTTGCCCCCCGAGTCCCATCTCTGGAACCACATAAAGGTGGAAGGAACAAAGTTGTTCTCTGACTTCCACACTCATACCCTGACGAGTGTCCCCCTCTCGCATCACACACACACACACACATGCACAATAATAATAACATAATAAGATAAAAATTACGATTGAGGATGTGGCTTAGTTAGGAGAGTGCATGTCTAGTATGCCCAAGGCCCTGGTTCCATCCATAGCACTGCATAATATCAGGTGTGGTGGGGCATGCTTAAATTCTAGCATTGGGGAGTTGGAGGCAAGAAACTAGCCCTTAAATTTGAGACCTTGTCTCAGAAAAATGAAGACCGTGTAGGGGCTGGAGAGATAGCTCAGTAGTGGAGACCAGGCCCTGGCTTCCATTCCTAATGTCACACAAATACCCCCAAACCACAGTAGAGTTAATCACAATCAGGAGATGAACAGCAATCTAACACCATGACTCAATCCGTAGATCTTGTTCAAATCTCATCAAGTGCCCCAGGGGTGTCCTTTAGAAGGGAAAAGAAAGAATGTTTTCTGGTGTAGGATCCAGTGCAGAACCACATGTTGTGTGCAATTCCGTCCCATCTTTAAACTGATGCCATTTCTTGATCTGTCTTCTCTTATGACATGAGCACTTCTGGAGCATAGACTGGTTTTGAAGACTGCACTGTCGTTTGGCTTTCCCTGGGGTTTCTGGTTAACTAGATGTGGTTTCTGTATTGTTGGGTAGAAGTACCACTCCAAGGATGCATGTCCTCAAGCATAGCAGTGGGGGTACATAAATGTCCACTTGTTCTACTACTGATGATGTAACTGGGCCTATTTGCCTAAGGTGGGTCTTCCTCTCTGTTTCCCTTTGTACAAATGCATTTTCAAGGGGAGATTTTTTTTGAGACAGGGTTTATTTCTTTATGTAGCTTTGGCTGTCCTGGAATTCACTCTGTAGACCAAGCTGACCTTGAACTCACAGAGAGTTGCCTACCTCTACTTCTGCTTGCCTCTCCAGTGCTGGGATTAAAGGCATGTGAGAGTTTTTGTTTTTTAAGAGGTCTGACTAGGTTACCACTTCTTCCTGAGCCCAGTTGACCTTAACCTGCCTCAGGGCCTTTGCACCAGCTGTCCCTTCTGTCTGAAATGTTCTACCATCTAATAATCCCACGTCGGACTTCTTAATGTTCTACAGATCTCTGCCTATAGGTAACCTAAGTAGGCTTTCTGGTGGGGCCAGCCACAGCGCCCTGTTTCGGTTCTTAGCATGGATCTTGCTAGCATCTGCTATTTGCCAATTTGTTAGCTCTTTGCCTATTTTTCACCCTGAAGAAGTCTGGACCGTGCACACCTTGCTTGGTGTAGTGCCTGTGTCCCCAGCATAGTCTACAGCTGTGAAATGAATGTTGGTGGAGAGTTCGCTGAATGAATGCGGGATGAAGGCTTGCTCAGTAACTCGTAGCGGACTGAGGTCCGAGCTCAGTTGTTTTGGAGTCTTGCCAGATTGTCTGTTGGCTGCAGCTAGCTCTGCTGGGCTTGTGCTCAAATAGGGCAGATGGCTGAAGAGTAGCTATAGCATTTTGTATGGCACACAAGTGTGTGCGTGCGTGTGTGCGTGTGTGCGTGTGTGTGTGTGTGTGTGTGTGTGTGTGTGTGTGTGTGTATAGAGGAAATGACTAGAAGGTTTTATGAAATAGGGTAGAGGGAGGTGACCATGTCTTTGAGTCCTGAAATATAAATCCTCTTACCAGCTTCCCTTTTCTTCCCTTCCTTCATTCCTCTTTTCTTTCTTTCCAATGAAGCAGTATCTTACTGCTTAGTCCAGGCTGGCCTCAAACACACTATGTTCCCTAGTCTGTCCTGGAACCCACAATCCTCCTGCCTTAGACTCCTGAGTGTTGAGATTATATCCATGTCTGACTCCATTGTTATCTTAAGAAACTTTTTGTTTGTTTGTTTTTTCGAGACAGGGTTTCTCTGTATTGTTTTGGAGGCTGTTCTGGAACTCTCTCTCTGTAGACCAGGTTGGCCTCGAACTCACAGAGATCCGCCTGCCTCTGCCTCCCAAGTGCTAGGATTAAAGGCGTGCGCCACCAACGCCCGGATATTTTAAGAAACGTTTAAGTTCAAAGCATAAAAGGTATCCAGAGACAATGCCTGCAGATGTTGGCAGCTGCATAGCAGCAGGCAGCTACCTGGACAGCAAGGCTATGAGAATGGAACTAGAAAAGCTTGCCAGGATACAGGGGAACTTTGTACAGAGGAAGATCTGAGCTAGAAAAACTTGCCAGGGCACAGAGAAATTTGCCTGTCTGATGTCTCCAAGTGTCACATGTCCTCTGCCCAGCTCTTCAAAGGACTATTTATCCCCCGTTTGCCTGCGTCCAGGGAGGGAGTGCCCCCAGTAGGAGTGTGTGCCTGACTCCAGGGCTGCAAGGCAGGGCAACGTTGTTTGACACCAAGAGAGAGGTGTGAGAATAGGGCTTTCCCTGTAAGTGAGTTGCCAGCATGCCCTAGGTGACAGCTGTTTCCAGGGCTACTGCTAGTGAGATGGCCATGGCCTGAGCTTCCCCCACTTCACCTTTGTGTTTGAATTTCTTATTTATTTTGTGTGTATCTATCTGTGAAAGTGTCTGTGTGTACTTGTATGGGGACTAGAGGAGGACATCAGGTGTTCTGGCCTATCATTTTCTGCCTTATTCCTTTGGGACTGGATCTCTCACTGAACCTAAGGTAGGATGGTGGCCAGAAAGCCCCAGCCATTCTCCTGTCTCCTCTCCCAATAGTGCTGGGGTTACAGACACCAATTCAATTATACCCATTTTAAAAAATGTGGGTGTGGATGTACAGATTAAGATACATGGGAGTAGGATAATATAGGTTAATTTTATTCGGGGAGAAGTCACTTACATGAGAAACCAATAACCCACAAGTTCCAGCTCTGAGGATGCACACCCTGCTGCTCTCCATGACCTGACTGGAACCAAGAGAGAGGAACCCTGTCCTAGACCCCAGACCCCCAGACCAAATCCCACATGTTCACATATGCACCTGTGACTATGGCCAAATGGGCATGGTCAGTGCACAGCAACTACCTGTGGGTGCTGAGATTCGAACTCAGGTCCTCATGCTTTTTAGTCAGCGTTCTTATTCACAAAGGCATTGCCCCAGCCCTTCTGTATGCGTGTGTGTGAGAGAGAAAGAGAGAGAGAGAGACAGACACACACACACACACAGAGAGAGAGAGAGAGAGAGAGAGAGAGAGAGAGAGAGAGAGAGCCTCAACATGGTGATTTGTAATTGTCTCTGACCTGAATCTCACTATGTAGGCCAGGCTGTCCTCGAACTCACAGAGATCCTCCTGCCTTTGCCTTCAGAGTGCTAGCATTAAAGGTATGAGCCTCCATACCTTACACCTGGTCTCAGACTTAGTTTTGAGAATCTTGGAAATGTAAAGGCCCATCCTGGTTATGTCACCAGCTTTTGTGACATGACGCATGGCCTTCTCGGGTATACCTTAACAGGATACTCTTTATATGTAAGATGGGGAGTGAGCACTGTCCCTGCGGCCCCCCCTTGGTTTGCAATCATCAGAGTCTGGGGGTCATTTTCACACAAGTGAACTGATATGCTCATGCTATCTAGTTAATGGCTTCTGGGTAAGGTGGGTGGGGCAGTCAGTTCCCTGTCCTCCAATGGACACTCTCTTTTAAAAATTTATTTCTAATTTGTGTGTGTGTGTGTATGTGATTGTGTGTGGGTGTATGTGTGTGTTTGTACATGCACACAGGGGTGCGGGTACTCAAAGACTTCGGACCTTCCCGAGCTGCAATCACAGGTAGTTATGAGCCATCTAATGTGGATGCTGAGGATGAAACTCAGGTCACCTTTTCTCCCCAGCTTAGTTGTCTCAGGACTCCTACCTTCTCCTTAAGAACCCACACAATGAGGTTGGAACTTTCCAGAGGCCTCTGCGGTAGCCAAAGACCTATCTATGTTGTCATACAGGATGTGGGCAGAGCAGACAGCTGCTGCGACCACCGGCTGCTCCATAGCAGTCTACTCCAAACCTTAGTGAGTTGAAAGGAAGACAATACTAACATAGCTCACTGGACATGTCCTTTGGACAAGATGTAGCGGGAATGTCTTTCCCCTCTTCTGTCCCTGTCAGCTAGGCAGGTGGGAGGGGCTGAAGGTTTTGAAAGTCTGCTCACTGACATGTCTGTCTGTTGTTGCTAGCTGCTGGGTGATACGTTACCTGTTGGTGAGAATGTCAATTGACTTCCCTGCATTGTGGCTGCTGGATTTCAGGAGTGACCATGTCAAAAGATAGACCCCCTGTCCACCCTAGCCTTGGAAGTTGCGTCATTCCTTTTCTACTCATAATGACCACCTCCTGAGGGATGCCACATCCGTCTCTTGAGACAATAAATATCAAAGAATTTGCAACCACCTTTCAAACCCATCAACAATGTCTCAAAGCCTCCTTTTCTCTCATGTGGACTTGGGGGCTTATCCTTTATGATGCCTGGTCCGCTGTTACTGTTGTGCCGCCTGTCATTTCATAGTGCCTTTGTGGAAACCAGAGCAGAAGAAATTCAGGCTTGCATGGACTATGGTCAAGCCAAGAGGCAATAGCACTCTGCAGAGACTAGAGTTTGGTGTGTCTTCATATAGGGGAAAACCCAGATTCTAATTATGACAGCATTTGGTGCAAGTGATACATAGACCCAAAACAAGGTAGAGATAACCTCTTTTTCATGCAGTCATCTAAGGTGGATGGTCCATGGCTGGCATGGGAATTCTGTTCTGGACATCTGTAGGGTTCAGAAATTTGGATCCATGGACTCAGACACCTTAGACCACCAGGTGACCTGGAGACCAGCATGCCCATGCTGTGACTAGCAGAAAGGAGGACACACAAATATTTTGGAAGAAATGCTCTCAGAACGGTCATGTGAGACTTCAGATTATTTCTCACTGGCCAGAACTCCTCCACACAAGCACTCCGAGCTACAGGAGACTGGGAGATATAGTCTTTTCTTTTTTGTTTTTGTTTGTTTGTTTGTTTTGTTTTTCAAGACACGGTTTCTTTGTGTAGCTTTGGAAGCTGTCCTGGAACTCGCTTTGTAGACCAGGCTGGCCTCGAATTCACAGAGATCTGCCTGCCTCTGCCTCCTGACTGCTGGAATTAAAGGCGTGCACCACACTGCCCAGTGTGGGAGATGCAGTCTTTATGTTTGGTGATCTTACACCAAGTGAAAATTGTAGATGCTGTTAGCATGGGGAAGGGACAGTAAAGAAACTGTGGTCAGGGAGCAGACTATCTCAAACGTATTAGCTAAAACCTTTTATTCACAGGGCAGATTTACTCTCTGATTTACTGCCCCTGGGTAGAGAAAAACTAGCAGTCTAAAATGGCAAACTACCTTACCCTTTTTGTAGTTCCTTTCTAGAGTTTTCTTAGGCATTTTCTCAAGTCGGACAATTTGTGGGGGGAACATATTGAAGGAGTTACAAATTACATAATAAAACAAATACTCATTTGTGTTGGGCAGTGATAACATACTTTATTTGGCTTTACAATGGGAGTTGATGGCAGGTACTATATATATGTGTGCACTACAAAAATACCCAAAGAGGGGGTCTGTGCCTGGCAAGAGTGTTTTTTAAATTGCCATAAAAGGCTGCTGTTTACTTTGGTAGAAGTGTGTGGAAACTTACGTCAACTGGACTGGGTGTTTCTATTTATTCCAGTGATATTTTGGATCCTCTAATAGCCCAGTGCTCCAGGCAGCTGTCCAGCTGGCCTGCCCAGCCCATTCTGAGTATGAAGACTTTTAGAGGAACTTCACACTTAGAAAAGATGCGCCATCTCCCCCAAACATACGACTTTGTCTTCTGTAGGTGAAGTGGGTCCTTATGAATTATGACTGCCTTGTTATGTATATAAGTGATAAGATTTGTTTGTTAGGGATACTGTAACCAATTGTCCTGCATGGGGTAGCTTAAATAATACAAATGTATTTCCTAACATGACTAGAGTTTGAAAAGCTTAAAGTCAAGGTGTTATAAGCAGGACCCTGTCCCGTCTGAAGGTGCTGGAGGGACATTGGCTGCAGGCATTTTTTCCTCGCTTCTGGTAGCTCCTTCACTTATGGTCAAATGATTCCAACCCTATGTGCATTTCTGCCTCTAAATGTCCTTGTTTTTAAAAGAAGGATTCCAGTGGCATGAGATTAGAGACCCATCTTATACTAGAATCTTATCTTACTTAATTGAAGCTGGAATGATCCTAGTTCCAGTTAAAGTCACAGTGTGAGGTACTAGGAGTGAAGAGGTTAACACACGACAGAGACATCCATGACTGTGTATGATTACACATGTGTGTTTCATACATGTGTGAGTGTGTGGGAGCAAAACTGTGCATGTGTCCATGAATGTGGGTGTATTGTGCGACTTCATGTGTGCTTGAGCATGCATGTGTGAGAGTGTATGTGAATGAATATGTATGTGACTGAGCATGACTGTGAGCGCGTGAGCATGTATGAGTGAATAAGTGTGAGTGTGTTAGTTGGATGTTTGATGGGAAAGGGCTCACACACAGGCAGCTGGAGACTTGTTAGTGTTTGAAACTGCCTAGCCCCATGCACCGGGTGAAGCACAGCTGTTACTGGAACGGGCGCCTGGAGGCAGTATGGGGTTCAGCAGGCTGTAGTGGAGTAGGGTGCTTGCAAGGGCATTTGATGCTTGACTTTTACAACTAAAAACTCACTGCAGGCGGTGTAGACCGCAAGGTTATTTTCCCCTGCAGCCAAGACGTCCAGTGCAGGACCATTCCTGGGTGATGAATTCAGCACTCACCGCTGTCGTCGACGCCCCAGGTCCTTCCTTCTGCTGTGCCATCCTCGGCTCATTCATGCTGGCCCTCTGTCTTGTCTCTTGTTCCCAACAGGGCTTTGTCAGCTCCTGGAGTCATGCTCCGAAACAAGTCCAAAGGCTTGTTGACAGAGTGCTCAGTCCTTGGGTCCTTTGCAAAGAGCCCTGACCGACTTCTTCCCATGCCTCATTGGTCATAGTCACTGGGACAGGAAACGGGACTGTCATGACTGGCTTTGACTCATGCGGTGTGGCTCTATGGAGCTGGGAAGGGCCAGCCCCCTTGAATACATGTATCTGAACAGAAGCTAGTGCAGGTTGGCTATTGATGGGTGGTGGAGGCCAATGTGGAAGGTAATTCACTAGATCTGCCGCACAGGCTTTGAGCAGAGGGACAGGAGTCAAGGTGGGGGTGGTGTGGGGGTGGTGGAGATGGGGAAGGGGATGTTCTGCCGAGCAGTCAGTCGATTCCTTCTTAGAATAACAGTCCTCATCAGGCACTGGGTCTGACTTTAAGCTGACAAATGATTTTCCTTCACAATAAAAGTACAAACAGAATCCTAATTAATGAATTTGCCAATAGCTGTTGCCTAGTTTATGGGCCTCAGCCCAGCTTCAGTTGCTGGACAGGATGAGTAAGTATGTGCGTGTGGAGGTGGCTGTAAATCACCCAGGGCCCAGGACAAAGGCAGTCTGCTGGGGATCTTCCTAGGCAGCCCTTTTGACGGGAGCTCTGGTTTGCCATGACAGCCATGAAAGCCACAGTAGCTTTGACAATCGTGGTCCCCATGGGACATTCAGTGACTGGGAAAATCCTGTGATAGTGTAGACTGAGTTAAGCTCATTGTGGCTGCTTCTTGTGGCTGAGAGACGTAAGGTTTTCCCTGTGAGAATGCTGCCTGGTTTTCTACTGTCTCCGAGTAGGTCTTTGGTCCTTTTCTTTTACTATTTCCACCTAAGGCAAGTCTACAGCCTCTCCAGTGAGCTACCTGACTTTAAGGAGATCCCGGAAATGCTTCTCTTGTTTGGGAGTGTTTGGCAATCATTCAACAACTAGGAGGCTGACTATGTGCTGGGTACTGCAGTAGAGGGGGAGATGAGAATGGCGGTCACAAGGACAGATGACGCCATCCATATGGGTACCGTAGAAAGCTCTTTGGAAGCTCTTTGTTTAGGAAGCCAGCAGCAGGAGGAGGCCTGGGGTGATATAGAAATAGCAGGGGTTTCAGTTTCTTTTCTCTGTTGAAATGGGGTCTCATAGAGTCTAGACTGGTTTTAAACTCTTGTAGCAGAAGATGACCTTGATCTCCCCATCCTCCTGACCACACTTCGGAAGTGCCAGGATTACAGGCATATACTACCATGCCCTGCTCTGAAAAGGCAGTTTTGACAAGACTGTAGGAAAACAGATGTCATTTACCAAAGTGGATAAGAGATACAGGCAGACATTCAGAAGGATTGGCAGTAAGTGTGGATGTAATGTTCAGCAATTTTAAAGATTATTTTTGTGTGTGTGTATGTGTGTGTGTGAGTGAATGCATGTCGTGTGTGAGTGTAGTTGCAGAGGTCAAAAGAGAGAACTGGCTCCTCTACAGCTGGGGTTATAGATGGCTAGCCAACATGGATGCTAGGAATCAACATGGATGCCAGGTCCTCTGGAAGAGCTGGAAGTACTCTTACCTGCCGAGCTATTTTCAGCCTTATGATGATTAATTTTTATTGTCAACTTGACACAATGCAGAATCACCTCAGGAAGGAGTCTCAGTGAGGAATTGCCTAGATCAGGTTGGCCTGTGGGCATGTCTGTGGGGATTTGTCTTGATTGAGTTGTTGATGTGGGAAGAACTAGCCCACTATGGGCAGCATCATTCCCTGGGCTTGGGGCCCTGAACTGTATGAGAGGAAAACATATACACAGTAATTTCCCTGCCCTTGACTGTAGGTGTGTGTGTGACTGTTTGAAATTCCTGCTGCCTCATCGTCCCTGCTATGATGATAACCCGGAATTGTGAGCTAAGTAAACCCTTCCTTCACTAAGTTGCTTTTTGTGAGGATATTTTATCACAACAATAAAAATAAAAATTAACCCAGTGGTCATCTGCATTATGAAAAAATCTCCATGGACAATTTTGGACAACTGGCCATTACACTTAAATCTGAAATGTTCCCTATAGGCTCATACTTGGGATGTCTGTAGATGGCAGTTCTAGAAATTCTGGGAGTTGGGACCTAGTTGGAGGAAGTAAGTCAATGGGAACATATCCCTGACCACTTCTGATCTGTCTCTGCTCCCTGGCTCTCACCAAAATATAAACAGCTATCCCCTGCCACACAGTCCCATTGTCATGATGTTCTGTTCAAGTACACGTGGCCAAGGAAGTGGATGGAATTCTCTGAAGCTTAGTCAAAGTAAAACTTTTCTTCCTTAAGTTCTCTCTGTCGGGTGTTTTTGTCATAGAACTGCCCCAGTCATAATCACCAAATGGTAAGAAAAGAACCAATAAGTCACACGAATCCAAGGACAGCCGAGCGCTCCCCTTCCTCCAGACTTCTCAACCCCATTTCCTTTCCTTGGTCTGCACAGGCCTGTTTTCCAACTCTTGTTAATGATTAATAATTGGTTTAGCTTTAACTGAGGGCTTTCCAATTTTTGGGTGTGTGTGGGGGGGTCCACATTTTCCCAGACATTTGCTACAATTCTTCAAAACTGACTCCTTGCCTTCCCATGTCACCAATAAATTTCTTCTGTGCCTGCCCTTGATATGGCCAAGACAGCCTGGTATTGCTTGTAATATCTGACCCTTCGATATTGCTTTTGTCATCTCAGGTATGAGATCAACTGTACAGGCTGGCACTCAGCAGGCCAACCCCTGGGTGAAGCTTCTAGAGTTACTTCCCTGGGGTGACGTTCTTCTCACCCTCAGGAACAGGCACCATTAAATCCATTTCCCAACTCAGTTGGCATCAGTGCTGTTTAAAGACTTTATTTCTTTCAAAATTTTCAAGGTCCACTCACTTGCTCCTGACACTTATAATAGTAGACTTTCTGCCTCCTTTTCTAACTGTCTTTTATGACAAGATATTCATACGGCCACTATCACTGTCACTATCGTTTCTTGTGACAGTGGACTCTTGGGGCTGGAAGCTTTGTTTTTCCTGAGACAAGATGTCTTAGTTATTTTTTCACTGCTGTGATAAGATACCATGACCAAGGCAATGTATAGGAAAACAACAACAATAATAACAACAGTTTCAGAGGTTTAGTTTCCATGACCATCATGGTGGAGAGCATGACACCAGGCAGGCGTAGCACTGGAGTAACAGCCAAGAGCTCACATTTGAGCCACAAGAATGTGGCAGAGAGAGAGAGAACTGGTAATGGTGTGGGTTTTTGAAACCTCAAAACCAGTCACCAGTGACACAATGTCTTGTACATGCATGGTCTTATATGATATGGACTAGTCCTTTTGGGCATAGTAGGGCTCAGTGACCTGTCACCTTTCCTCTGAGGCTCTGTGTCTTCATCTTTATTTTAGCTTTTGTGTATTGTTGGGGATGGAACCTAGAGCCTCGTGCATGGTAAGTCCACATCCTGCTGCTAGACTTCATCTCAGCCTATCTCTTCATCTTTAAAATGGTTCTCGTGAAGATGGGCCATGATAATACTTGTAGGTACCTAACTGCAGGCATACCCCTTCTCGGCTAGCGATGTAACCTGCATCTCCTTGCTTGAAGGTTTCTTCAGTCACCAGAGTCCTCTCTTCCTTTGTACAGGAAAATATTGCAATATGGAAGTGGCAGGAGGAATTGGTCTCTAAGAAGAGCCCAAAAATCAGGACTAATGGAGGTCAGTGTGTTAGCACCGCAGCTTGGTGCTGAGCTAGGTGAACTGTGCGAGGCTTCTCTTGGGTCCTCAAACCCTCCCAGG
Organism: Mesocricetus auratus; assembly: GCF_017639785.1. Taxonomy (NCBI): domain Eukaryota; kingdom Metazoa; phylum Chordata; class Mammalia; order Rodentia; family Cricetidae; genus Mesocricetus; species Mesocricetus auratus. The sequence continues at coordinate 9,800,827 of NW_024429213.1, forward strand.
GGCACAATTTCCACTTGTCCCCAGTGTGAACTTGCCTGCAAATGTAACCTTTATTGGCTCCCTTCTCTTCCTTGTCTCCCCTCCCTGGTTCCCTGGCAGTGTTTCTGGAATGACCTCCCCATGATCCATTTGCATATAAATCCCTATCTTAGAGACTGTTTCTGGAGAAAGCCAAGCCAGGGCACCTCTCTCTAGCTGCTTCCCAAATCCTGGTACTCTCTCCAAATTGCCTTCTGGATGACCCAAGCTCACATCTAACTTGACAAATGTAAAATTTTCTTCCTGCCTTCTCCTTCAAACCAGCCATTCTTCTGTCTTCCCCACAATTTAGCAGTTACGCTGTTCCCCTAGTCACTGAAGGCAGAAAGCAGAAAGCAGAAATTATCCCTCCATGTCCCTCACAGCTGCCGGCACTTATTTACCTGGCTCTATTAGTAGGAGGCCTATGCTATGTTGTCCCTAGCCATGATGGCTTTCTGTCACCACCCCATGCCATTCTCACCCTGCGCCAACCTTACCACCCTCTGCCTTTGGCATCTTTATTGAATCATCCCTGCTTGCTTGAACCCGCCCATGGCTCCCAACTGGGTGCTGGTGAGTGTAGCGCTCCACGGTGGGAAAAGAAAGCCCCTGCATCTCCCTGGCACCTGCATGACACCCTGGTGTAGGCCAGCCACTTCATCCTCCTCTTCTCCCCAGAGCCCCTGGAGCTGCCCCTGGCTGTGATCCTGCTTGTGTTAAATTCCACTCAGATTCAATGTTGTTGTTCATGGCAGCCCTGTCCCCAATGGGAAAGAAGCCCTCCTTTCTATGATTGGAAACAATCCTCTTCATCTAGCCACTCGGACACTGTGTGCCAGGTATCATTACCACAGGGTGTATATGGCCAAACAAGATAGGCCTGCTCCCTGCCCTGGGGGAGCTCAGGGTACCAATACCCATGAATCTTGACTTACAGTGGGGTTAATTCCTGGCAGACAAAGTCACTGCACCTTAAAACTACTCTAAGTCAAAAATGGGCTAGGCATATAGCTTTGTTGGGGGTGACTGCCTAGGACACATGGAGCCCTGGGTTCAGTGTCCAGCATTGCTTATACCAAGTGATGTGGTGGCATGAACCTGCAATCCCAGTGCGGGAGAAGTGGAGGCAGGAGGATCAGAAGTTCAAGCCTGGCCTACCAAGCTAAATTTTGGGTTCTAGGCCAGCCTGGGATGCTTGTGACCCTGTCTCAGCAAAATAAGAACATAATTAACACACACTACCTACTGAACATCCTTGTGGGAACACCAGACCTTGAGCAGAGACCCACTTCCCCTTCTGCCTGGGAGTAGGAGCTGTAAGACAATGTTTACTAAAAACATGTTTACTAAAAACAATACAATGCCTGGGGGCATTAAGTTCCTGGAAAAGGCCTGCCCACGGAAACCACCCTGACCTCGACCTTGTCCAAAGACTAACCGCCTCTTCTGCCACGCCCAGATCAGTTTTTGGTGTCAGGGCAGAACCAGCCAGGGTAGAGGAGAGAGCAGAAGCTTTTCTGGAGGGAGCCTTTCTTAGGAAGTTTACTTGAACCTTTTTGGGGCCTGATTAAAATTTTCTTTATATCGTTGAACAAGTCTCTGTGTTGTCAATCCCCGACACCCTCCGCACGTTCTCAGACACAGGCCGCACGGCAGACGCGACACATCCTCACTCAGCTTGGCCCACCTTAACCTGCTCGGAACACTGACATTAGCCTACGGTTGGGCAAGACTGTCTTACACAAAGCTTGTTTTGTGGTGAACTGTTGACTAGTTCTGGCAATTTATCTGATATCACACACTGTAAAAGTGTCCATGCTCCCCCACCCCCCACCTGACTGCTCGGCTGACTGTGAGCTGTGTATGGCTCCTGCTGAGTGTCCTGAGAGAGTGTCATACCTCAATTGCCAGTCTGGGAAAAGATCAAATTCAAATTTTGGAATGTGGTTTCTACAGTATCACTGTAAAGTCCAAAAGTCCCAAGATGAGTGTTAGAAATTGAAGATAGCTGTACCATGAGAGAGGAAACAGAAACACAGGTATCCCAGAGCTATAAAATTAGACATATCAGGCACAGGTGTGGCAGACAAGCTTAGTTGTCAAGTCTACATATCTGGAAAGAAGGAACCTGTTGAGGCATTGCCTCCATCAGATTAACCTGTGGGTATGTCTGTTGGACATTTTCTTGATTGCTAATTGACATGGGGGGCCCCTGCCCACTGCAGGTAGCACCATCCTTTGGAAGGTGGGCCTGAGTTATACGAGGCAGGTAGCCAGTAAGCGGCGGCCCTCCATTGCCTCTGCTTTAGTTCTGACTCCAGGTTTCTGACTTGACTTCCTGAATGATGGACTGTAACCTGTAAGATGAAATAAACCCTTTCTTCCCCAAGTTACTCTGTTCATGCCGTTTATCACACTATCCAAAAGCAAACTAGAACAGATACTAATACTATGAGGGCTAGACTGGATTTGTATCAGAAAACCACACATAAGGGAAGCTTAGAGGAGAGGTAGATGTTCAGGTGATGTCCTCCTGGAACATGAATCATGAGTGGAAATTGACCAGAACAACAGTCCAGGTAAACTGTAATGGGAAAACTATATACCTTTAGACACTGCAAAAGGTCAATGGGGCTGGAATCTGGTGAAGCACAGGGCAGCGTAGGGAGAGATGGGGCGGCATGGCCATCAGGAGCTAGATGATGCAGGGGCTGCACTAGTTAGGCTTCTGATGAGATAACTCTGCTCACTACCTCTCCCCCACCTCAGATCTGCATGGTGTGTAATGTACATTTATTTGGCACTTTTGGGTCTTTCAACTGTTTTCAGTTGAGCAGGAGGGCTAGCTGCAGCTGTGGAGGCCAGGGCACAGCTCCTGGCTTCGGGCTGGACCCCGACCAGTGCCATGCTTCCCTCATTCAGACGGAAGGAAACACAGCTGGCTGGGACAGGCTCTTTTTGTGACTCACGCCAACTCCAAAAAAGGAGAAGACTTGGAACCAGCACACTGTTGCTTTTGCCCAGTGGCCAAAGGTGCTCATACTGCCAAGCCCTAAGTCAGTGGGACAGGTTATATCCTCTAGAAGGTGTGCAGTCGGATGGCAAGGGATGCGAGGGTGTGATTGTGTATCAGGCAGAGGTGAAAGTGGGTCACAATCTATTTTAACGCATGGTCCATGGGAGGACTTGGCTTTTTTAACAGCTACTGTTAATTTCTTTAATGCTTCTTCTTTAAGATTGAAAAAAAATCTACATCTCAATACTCTCACAGTATTTTTGAATGTTTTAATGTAATGTAGAATGTATTGTTTAATCACTACAATGGGTCTGATTTTCTTCTCTTCTGTCTTCCCTCCCTCTATCCCTTTCTCCTTCCTTCCTTCTTTATTTTTTATTTTTTCAGAGATTTTTCTTTATTTCTAATATTTCTAATAGAAATATTATTACAGTCCATAATATTTCTAAAATTATTTCTAAGTTTTCTTTATTTCTCACTACATAGCCCAGATTGGTGCAGAGCATGCTATGTAGTCCACGCTATCCTCTAACCTGATATTCTCTTGTCTAACCCCTGGTTGATGGGAGTACCTACCTGAGTCACCGTGTCCGGCAGTAGATTTGATTTCTTATCAAGCAACTTAATTTTAAGTATAATATTTTAATTTATTTTGTGTGTATATATATGTGAGGGTGTGTATGTGTCATGGCATCATGTGGAGGTCAAAAGAAAAATTTCAGGAGACAGCTGTCTTTCACTATGTGAGTCCCTAAGAATCGGAGGAAGTCAGGTCGTCAGGTTTGGCCACAGATGCTGTTACCTACTGAGCCACCTTGTATGCCCACAAATAACTTCTTGAGGTCCAAGTCAATACCTGGGAAGACTGGGTTGTAATATTTTCCGGTGTTCTTACTGTGGCCTGGGTATAAGGTATAAGTATGGTTCACAACATAAGCCCCGTGACTGCAATAATAATTCCAGTCCTACACGTTCTTATAGAACTGTGAGACCCCTCTATGGACAGAAAAATATGTCTCTTCCCTTGGAAATAGAGTGGCAAAGGGATACTATGTGACTCCCAAGACTGGTCCCTAAAAGACAATTCAGCTTGGCCAATGCTTACACTTGGAATCTGGCCACCATGCTGTGAGGAAGTACAGGCCTCATGAAGAGGTCCACAGGCCAAGAAACTCAGACCCTTGTGCCTCAGTTTTGAGAGAGCTGCCAGCTGCCTGTCAGGTGTGTGTGACCCCTGTGAGAGGTGACTCCAAGTCCCCTGTTGTACCTCTAGAGATGACCCTGTGTGAGACAGAGGTAATTGCCTCTTGCCTACACTGTCCTGAGTGTAGATTCCTGGGAAAAACCCAGGACCATTGGTAATAGCGATCTTTTGGGGTGGCTTGTGACACAGGAGATGTCTGGCCACTTGCCCTACCTATGGGGCCATAGTTCCTGGTGAATGAGGAAGCAGTGACAAGGTTAAGCAGTGGTGTTATGCCTCTGGGAGCCCCTAGGCTTTTTCAGGAAAAGCCAACATCCCCCCCATCTTCAGGCTGGACTCAGCCACTGAATACTAGGGCTGGGAGTCAGCACAAGAAGCCCAACTTCTGCCCTCTCTGACATTAAAGAATTTGTGATCTTATTGTGACTTGCAAGTTCCATGTTGTTCAGCCAGTGTCCCCAGATACCATGTATCCTAGATCAGATACCCATGTGCGCAAAGCTCCAGGGGGCGCCAGTGAGGGGAACAATTTAGTGAATCACGTAATATTGCTAGCCACTAAAAGTTGGGGAAGTATGCTAGTTTGGGGCAAAGGGATGAATTTATCTGTAAATATATTGTGTGAGGAGTCTTGGAGTTGGAGGTTCCTGGGCATAGACCTGACTCTGACAAATTATCAGTGTCACTACTTGTGTCACAGTTGTCTCTTAGTATATATAGAGAGTTGGATTAAGGATCTACATGGGTGTCAACCACCCAGGTTGGGCAAGATTTTTTTGTATAAAATGGTCTACTACCTATATACCCCTTCCTATATTCTTCAAACCATTTCTGAGTATGTTTAATACCTCTTACAATGTCAATTTAAAGTATTTGTTAGTCTGTATTGTTTAGGGAATGACAACGAGAAAGGATGTTTGTAACTATTCCATATAGATGCAGATTTTTTTAAAGAACATCTTTGTTTTTGTGATTTGCTTTATTTTTAGAGACAGGGCCTTACTTTGCAGCCTGGGGTTGGCTTTGAACTCAGGGCCCTCCTACCTCAGCTTCTTAAGTGTTAGAATTGCAGACATGAGCCACCGTTCCCAGCTTTTTGACTCTTTTCAATCTATGGTTGGTTGAATGAGCCCATGTGGAGAGTCATGGTCAGGGACCAACTGGCTATGACCTCTGTGGGTCCCAGTGACAAAGGGTGGGGAGGCAGGTCTCAGTGCAAACCTAGACCACTCAGTTAAAGGTAGTCTCATAAGCAAGTGGAGCATTTTTAGTGTGGGTCCCAACTATTGCATGAATGGGGCTTGGACCACTCGAAATTTCTGGGCAATGCAGACCTCTGGATGGAGGCAACCCGGTCACATAGATAAAGTGCTTCATATGGCTGGGTGTGCAGTGCACGCCAAGTTAAAATGAGATATCATTTCTCTTTCCTGAGCCAGGGTGCCATGGCCCATAGGAAACTGTTTATTAAGCAACAGCATCTTTATGTTTTTGTGGGGAAGGCTGGCAGGGGGGTGTAAAGATAAAGAAGCCACTGGCCCACTCCCCAGGCATGGGAGCTAGCAGTTGTAGCCAATCCCACTACCCACTGCGTTCAACTCCCACAGTTAATAACATTGCAAAATGAGGGCCGGGGTGGGTTCTTCCTTCCTCGGCATCTTTACAGGCAGGTTTTTAATTTTAAGCAGGAGAAAAGCCATCAGGTATTTGAGGCTCCTGGGGGGCAGCTAATGCTTCCTGTCAATGCTCACCCTGGGGTGCTTTGTTACCCCGACACCTCCCCAACCTAGAGTCAGCAGGCAAATTACAGGACAAAATTCTTAGGCTGCAAGTTTATTGCATATTCATAGAATTTAGGCCATTAGGCAACATTAGCTGTTTTTTTTTCCCCTTCTACTTTTTATTGAAGTCTAGCCTACATTCAAAGAAGAGCACCCACACGGGGTATACAGTTTGATACCTTTTTGCAAGCTGAAAGCCCTCACTTGTGACAGCACCCAGGTGGGGACACAGAATTGCAGCAGTCCCCAAGGGAGTTCCCCTCATGCCCTCTCCCTGTCACTGCTTCCTGTAAGCTAGTGTGTCTCTATTTTACATACAGAGAGGGACTTTCAACCCGATCTGAATGAATACTACAGTCTATCCACTGGGGTCTGGCTTCTTTTGTTTTAGTTTTTTTAAAGTTATTTCCTATCTCCCCTCCCCCCACTGCCTTCTTTAGGTAAGTAACCCAGACTGGACCTGACTACTTGTCACATACTTGAGGATGACTGTGGTGGTTTGAGAGGAGATGGCCCCCAAAGGGAGTGGAACTATTAGGAGGTGTGGCTGTGTTGAAATAGGTGTGGTCTTGTTGGAGGAAGAGTGTCACTGTGGGGGAGGGCTTTGAGCTCTCTTATATGCTCAAGATACCACGCAGGGTTTCAGTCTACTTGCTGGTTACCTGCAAGATGTAGGACCCTCAGCTGCCTCTCCAGCACCATGTCTGTCTGCATGGGCCACCATGATAATAAACCTCTGAACTGTAAGCCAGTTTCAATGAAATGTCTTCCTTTATAAGAGTGGCCATGGCCATGGTGTCTCTTTACATCAATAGAAACCCTAGCTAAGACAATGACCTTGGATTTCATATCCTCCTGCCTCCTCCTCCCAAGTGCTGGGATTACACGTATGCATCAACGTGACAAGTGGATGTGGTGGTGTGAATCAAACCGAGTTCCGTCTTTAACCCTTCTGCTCTTTTTTATCATGGCGAGACTTGTTCGCTGTGCTGCACATAGATGTGGTTTGTTCATCCTCACTGCTATGTAGTATTCCACTCGCCACGATTCTACCATTTATGTATCCACCCGTTGGTAATCACAGCTTTGGTCTGGACATTCCACTCCTTTCCATGGGTGTGTACAGAGAACCAAGCTAATGGCAGATGGGCAGTTGACTTCGGTTGAGATGGCCAAACACTTGATATTACATCACCTTCTAATTCCTAAAGCCGAATATCATCAGTGGGAGGAAAAAGCCAAATGAAAGGAACCTGCCTAAATATCTATAGTACTTTTTACAGTCTAAGACAGTAGTGTAGCAAAAGTGAATGAAGAAATGCAATTCAAACTTTAACCTGCACAGTGAAAAGCCTTTTAAAAAGCACTCTTCTCCTGTCTTTCTTTTTTCATTTCATTTTGTTGATTTTGAGACAGGTTTCCTCTGTGTAGTCCTGGCTGTCCTGGAACTCGCTCTGTAAGACCAAGCTGGCCTCGAACTCACAGAGATCTGCCTGCCTCTGCCTCCCATGTGATGGGATTAAAGACGTGCGCCACCACCGCCCATCATCTTTCTTTTGAGACAGGGGCTTGTTATGTAGTCCAAGATGGAGTTGAACTTTCAGAGCATCTCCTGCTTCAGCCTCCTGATTGCCAGGATTACAGACAGGCACCACTGCGCTTGTTTGTGAGTGCTTTTTGTTAAAGTGGCTTGCTCCGTCTGCTCTGCAAGCTTCTGGCAGAAGTTTCTGAAATAGGCGCCTAAAGTATAGTTTTAACATCGTCTTGGTCCATTTTCCATTGCTAGAATAGAAAGCCTGGAACTGAGAGATTTATGAAGAACAGAAAGCTGTTTGGGCTCTTAATTCTGGGTGTCTATGGCACCGGAACACATCTGTGTGCTCTGTTGCTGGTCAGGGTTTGCACTCCTTCACCCTCATAGCCCAAAGGACAAGTGGGCTAGTGACCACGAGAGAACAGGGCATTGACCTTCAGCGCTGGCTAACCCAGTGGATTGAAGGCTTTCATGCGTTTCTGAGGCTGTGTTCCCACGACCGGAACACCAGCCAGCAGTTGCCACTTCCCAACCCTGCAGCATGGAGGACTAAGGCTCAGGAAAATTTTGGTGGGGAGAAATTGTGAGCATGAAGCCCTAGCAAGACTGTCAAATAGGCTGCGGGCCTGCGGCCACTATTTCTGGGCCTTTCTGTCTTTCAAGGAGCCTCCCATGCCTATCTCGAGCTTTTGCCTAATCTATTGATGCCCCTCATTACCCTTGACAGAGTGTGTCATTAGGTGCTTGACATATCATTGCTTCAACCAACGGTCCCCGTTTTCTGCTTGGGGACCCCAAGGTTGGATTTGGGCTTTCAGAGTCGGTGGTGTGTATGGATATTCACTCTACTTCCTGCAGGTGGCCCACCCCATCCGTCACCTCCCTCTTGGGAAAGAAGACGCGGCCACACTGTGACTCTGGACTCTGGTCCTGAGCCTTGAATGTGACTTCCCTGGAGACTGGCACGACACCGTTTTGGGGCACCCCAGCCCGGCAGAACAGCATGCCTTCTGCCTGCTGGTCACCTCTTCTGCCAAGGAGTGTGCTGGCACACGGCAGGAAGCCCAACAGACTGTAGGGTTTGGCTCCTGAAGGTGGCCTGGAGCCAATGCATTGTGTCCACACAGCCCTTGCTGGAAAAGCCGGCCACTCAGGAAAGAGAGCTGGACCCAGAGCCAATTCCTCTGCAACCCCTAAGATAGGCAACTCTCGAGTGAGGGCTGGTGGGAGACCTCAGTGCAGGGGCCCTGAACCTTTTTGAGTCTGACATAGGGGGATCGCTTTTCTGAACAAAATCATTTGTGTATTGGGAACCCCAGTCCTCAAGTAAGCTAAGTGGGGGGTGTATGGGGATGGGCAGATTACGGGATAGTCTGGCCCAGGCCCACACTCAACTTTGTCCATGAGCAGCTCCCTGTTCACCCTTGCGTTCCCCAGCACGGCTTTGGTCCTCTTTAGCTGCAGGGATGGAATTCCAGAAGGCAGTGGGGGAGACTGTGAACAGCGAAGCTCCTCAGGCTGTGCTCTAAGGGAAAAAGAAGCAAGTTCGTCTTCCTTAGGTTCGAGAAGGCCCCAATCCCAAGGCAGGAGAAATCAGAGCCAGAGACAGGCTAGACACTGCCCAAAAGACAGAGACCTATCTGGAAGGGTATGTAGGCCTGGTTCCTCACCAGGATGCTCCCAGCCTACAGATGCCTTCACCTTTGGAGGATCTGACTGAGAGCTCCTTCCCCTTACTCTAGTGGGGCCACGATGGCCTGCTTTCAGCGGCCGTCCCCTCCCCCTCCATCTTTCCCAGCCATTAGAAAGGAAGCAGCTATATTAATGTCCCTTCTTACTCAGAGCAGGCCAGTGGCATCATTGGCAGGTTCGCTCCCCCTCTAATGATTTGTCCTGGCAGTAGAAATATTACAGCGATGATTTCATGTAGAATTTCATTTGCTGCTTTTTTTAAACCCCGTGAAGAAGGAGCTGAGCGATTAATGGGTCTTTGAGAGATCAAAGCTGTATGTGGCACAGGACAAATAATAATCGTAGCTAACATTGATCGGGGACTCTGGATGTGCCAGGCACTGCTTCCCCACCACAACAACCCTTTGAGGTAGGCACACTGTTTATATATCTACAGGGTCCAAGCCACTGGCGTGGTTGGCAGGCATGCTGGCATGGCTCTGCTGCTCTCCAGCAGGTCCCTGTGCTATTGTGAAGGTGGGAAGAGCACGCGATCAGGAATCCGGGTCCCCATCTATCCTGTGTGCTGCAGCCTGTCACACATGAGGCTAAATAATGATTTCCGGGGAACCTGGGTCTGGGCCTTCCTCAGGGACGCTGGGTAGGGCCTAGGTCTGCTTGCTGGGTCATAGACCACACCTAGCTCTCATCACACCTTCTCTAACGGAGCAGGGCATTTTCTGCCTCAGTTTCCCTATCTCCTTCCATTAAATAACGATGGCTTGATGCCACATGTTGAACACCTACTGTGAGCTGGGAGTTCTGCTCATGGCAATGTTGAAAGGTACGTAGGACCGTCCCTTTGCTAGGACATGCTGAATGATCACATAGCTTCCAATCCTGGCCGGGTGCCAAAGCCTGGACTGCTTTCAGGCTCAGCTAGCTCACTTCTTAGGAAAGAGAAACATTACTGGGCCCGAAGAGCTGGCTTTGCAGAGGTCCTGAGCTTGATTCTCAGCAACTGTGTCCAGTGGCTCCCAACTGCCTGGAACTCTAGCTCAAGGGGATCGATCCAACATCCTTTTATGGCCTTCAAGGGTACCTGCATTGCAGGCATACATCCACAATTAAAAATAAGAGGAGGAGAGGTGGTGCGCGCCTTTAGTCCCAGCACTCGGGAGGCAGAGGCAGGCGGATCTCTGTGAGTTTGAGGCCGGCCTGGTCTACAGAGCTAGTTCATCATCCATTTATTTTCTTAAAAATCCACACTTCTACCCAATTCACTCATGCATGTGCATACATCTCTTTGAGGAGACACCAAGAACCCTGAGACAGTCTGCTGTTCTGTCTACTTGGTGAGTCTGTGTCCCTTGTCCTGGGTGTCATACGAGAAGGGAAGTGAACCAAGCGTGGTGGCGCATGCCTTTAATCCCAGAACTCAGGACACAGAGGCAGACAGATCTCTGTGAGTTCAAGGCCAGCCTGATCTACAGAGTGAATTCTGGGAGCTAGGGCTACACAGAGAAATCCTGTCTTGAAAACCTGTTTAAAAAAAAAGAAGGGCAGTGCCTCTGAGTACCAAAGTTAGTTATTCTTGGCAACTGAAGCCCCTTCTTGAAGAAGGCTGTCTTCCCTATGGCCAGAGGCAGACCTTGTGGACATCCTAAGGGGGAGTTGTGTGAACTTTTGTGCCTCAGACGAATGTTGCTGGAGATCCTGGAGTAGGGAGAGGACCTGGCCATTTGCTAGGTGACCCTGAGATCCCCTAACCTTCTGAACCCAGGACTGACACAGGAGGGAGTGGCCACCACTTTCTTCTTCCACACCTACATCTCTATAGCAGGCAGGAAGTTTGGGAGGGGGCAGAAGAAGACAGTGTACTCAGAGATCTCATCGGGCACCAGTGCCTGTTACTCTGATTTATGGACCAGATTTTCCCCAGGTCTAGAAAAGCTGCCGAGAAGATGGCTGTGGGCATTTTAGAAATCTGTCCTTCAGGATCTGTTCCAGTACCTCTGCTCCCTTCTGAGAGAGCCCCCAGCCTCCTCAGCGCTCCAGGCCCCTCGGCATGAACTTTCCCAGATGACTTCTTTTCCAGTTTAACCTCTTTCTATACAACTGGCTCCCCATTCCCTGTGGGGAGCCTTCCTTGGCCCTTCCAGCTTTATCTGCTCATCAGTGAGGCCTCTGTGGTATTGCAACTGTAATTCAGTTCAACAAATATTTACAGGGCCCAACCTGTGCTGGGCACTGCACAAGGCTTGGGAGGCAAATGCAGCTTGCGGCCATTGGCTTGGAGCTGAAGCCTAGCCTGCCAGACTCTGGGGACTTCTCATTCCTCTGCCTGTGAGGGGGCTGTTCTGCCTTGCTTTGTCCTCACTAGACTTCATTTAGGTTGACTTAGCACCCACTTTTCAGGTGAGTACACTGAGGCTTTGAGAAGTTCTCGACGACCTAAGTTCATCCAGATAGTGAGGATGGGTTGAGATTTGCCTACCCAAGCATCTGACTCTATAGGCTATGGTTTATACTTCTCTCTTCCTTTTCCTCTCTCCCTCATCTTTTTTTTTTGTGTGGCACTGGGATTGAGCCCAGAGTTTTCTGCATGCCAGCCGAACACTCTATCACTGAGTTATATCCCTAGCCATATTTTTCCCTTTTTGGGGGGAGGAGCTCTCACTAAGTTGCACAGTCTGTCCTTGAATACCTTCTGTAACCCAGACCGACCTTGAACTTGTTTTCTTGCTTAGGGTAGGAAAGCTCATGCCATGGGGTCTGGAGTCCTAGGGAGGCTGGGACCAGGCTCAGAAGGAAAGAGGTGATAAGGCAGATTCTGAGGATGTTGTTCCAAATGGATGCCTGCAGCCCTCTTTCCTGCACCTTGTCCAGGCCTGGGAGAATCTGGTCCATGAAGTCCAACTAGCAGTCACAGGTACCAAATGAGCTCCTGAGCTGAGGTCCCACCAGGCCCTGGTGTCATTCCTTTGACTCAAGTACGCCAGAGCCTCAGTAACCTTACAGGTTGAAATGGAGACTCTATTAACAACTTTTAAAAAGTTTTGTATTCCATGGAAGCTTTTGACAACGCTGCCCAAATGTGGCTCTCCTATGATTATGAAGTGGGGTCTGGGAAAACTTCTGTGCTTTGTGGAAGGATGACTAATCACCTCCTCCCTTGCAATGTCAGAAAAGCCTGTGCTGAGGAGGCACCCCCATCTTCTCGAAGCATTTGCCACCTTGTAATTAAACACTACCTCTGCACTTTGACATCTTACAGTTCCACGGGGACATCCCTGGCTGGCTGTGGAGTGTGGCAAGTGAGTTATATATACCACAGAACTTAGCAGAGTCTCTTCAAAGTGACTATGTTCAAACCCATCCCACCTCCACATAAGCAAGAAGCCAAGGCCCACAGAGGGTCAGGGATTTACCTGAGGTCAAACAGCTGTGTTAGCAGTAAGGATGGGGTCACCACGGCTGGGAAGATTCCTCTCATGGGGCTTGGACTATGTGGATCCATTAGCTTTTCTGCCTTTCCAACATGAAAAAAGCCCCTGGGAGGACCCTGAGGGTACCTGCAGGAGAGGAATGGGAGAGGAAATGCCACTGAGGCCTGGGAAGCCCAGGTACCGTCTTCTGAAAGCCTAGAATACTAGGCCTGATATAATAGGGTCGGAGGATGCCCCAAACTGGCCAGGTACCCCGAGACACCTACCTGTAGTGCACTGGGGGTATGTTTTGTAGCTGAGTTTCCTGGGTTTCTTCATGAGCACTGGTAATGTCCAGCCTCTCTGTGACAAGGACTGGGACTGAACTCACCCATCACAGGGGACAGTGGGCCCTGCAGAGCTGAGTGAGTTTGCTCCCTGGCTCCATATAATCAGGTCCCACTGTCCCCTGTGATGAGTTCAGTCCCAGGCCTGCCGCCACCCCCCCCCCCACAAACACTTTCCTTTACTTGATCAGGGTCCATTTTTCCTTCCAACCACCATGGACCCCATGACAAACACACAGGACTCAAGCCTGGAAGATCTATTAGTGCCACTCCTTGTCACCGCCTGCAGAGCCAGAGGAGAGGCAGCCAAATGCTGTGCTAATTATTCTAGCTTCCAGCAGGGTCTCAGAGGTCCCAGCCATGGTTAAGTCTTAACTTTCATGCTATGGTGCACCGGCATGCAATTTACTTCAAAGAGAGCATCAATCCCCACTGCGGTGTGTATCAGAGGCGTGGTACATAAAAGTGGCCCATGTGCTCCCCACCCTGGCTGCCTTCTCACTCTCCCTTTCCTCCCTCCCCAACTCTTTCTGCCTCCTTCTCGCCTTGTAAGTTTGAAAAAGGCAGCCTGCGATTGGCTACACATTTCACACGAAAAAACATTTACACACACGTCTGCTCCCAGCCTTGTAAATCAAGGCTAGGCGACTTGGCAGTGGGAATGCAGGCAAGCCCTGTTTTTCACCAGCTCAACCCTGCCCCCAGAACCCCTCCGTTCCTACAGTGACACCTACTGGTGCCAGTCTTGGCCAAAGGCAGCTTGGCAGCTTCAGACCCATTTCTCAGACTTGGGATGATGGGGCCTGACCTAAGCCTTGCCCTTCCGTAATTCCTTCTCCTCAGCTCTTTTCAGTTTTGTTGACACATTCCATCCATCCTCACTGCGACAAGACTTCTGGAAGGAGCAAACGGGACCAGTGATGCAGTGACTTTCCCTAGTGTCATGGGCAGAACTAGGCAAGGCCGGTGCTGCTCCTTCGGCTGCCAAAGGACCATGGGCACTGAGGAGGTCACTTCCACCCCCAAAAAGCAAGGCTCCCTCTTCTCCGTTGCTTCCTCCCAGGAGGTTATCTAAAGAAGTGTCGCAACAGTTACTTACCCCTGAAAGACATCTGCTTTCTGCACACGTGGAGCTGGTGGCACAAGAGGGCCTTGTGAATCCTGCCATTGTCAGCTCAGTCTGGGCTATGAAGGAAGGGGACGGGATGAAACTGAGGCACATCTGTCTCTGTCTCTGGCCCTGGCTCTAGCCCCTGCCTCCTCCCAGCCACCTCTCCGGAGGCAGCCGTGCCAGGTCTAATGCTCCTAATGTCATCTTTGCAGAGTCATTTGTGATTCCTTGATGCTGTAATTACCACGGCTCTGCTCCTTTTGCAGCCACTGCCATTAGCTGGGCAGACCACAGGCTGCCCTGGCAGCCTGGGGGGCCTCTGTGGGTTACTGGGGGTGGGTAGGACCCTCCTGGAAGGCGGAGAGCTGCCCAGAGGCCTGGACCGCTGACTGAACCAGCCAAATGCTGGTGATTAGTGGCTTTCCCCCGAGTGTAACCCCTGGCTGTCATCCAGCTATGGAAAATACCCCAGCGCTGATGGCAGGGTGACGTATAGCTTGGACTCCACCACTGACACTTTGGTGACCCTGGACAAGTCACAGACTCTCCGATCTTTGGTCCTTTCAGCTATAAAAAGGACTGGAAAGGGAAGGAGGTGGAATGCTGGGAAGTGAATCCCTTAAGAGAGAAGTCCCTTTCCATTCCTCATTGGGGAAATCTATCTTCCCTTTGCCATCTCAGCACCCAGAAAGCTTTGCTAGGTGCTTTTTTTAATAGGAGGCTCTGACAAGCTACTAGATTCATCTTGGGGACTGGAGGAGCAAGCAAGCACTCCAGAACTCTCCCCTGCCAAGAACTGTGGCCGTCTCAGAAACCCTTCCGTGGGCTAGTCTAACACCCCCTTCCAAGGATAGTCACCCAGGAAAGCCAAAGGCTTCAGGTAGCCTGCTCTTAGCCTTAGAGGGTAGGAAAAGAAGGGTTATAGACTATAGACTCTCAGAAATGAGAGAGCAGACTTATTAGACACCTAAAAAAGACAGGGTGACATTTGGTTCCCAGTCCTTCGCTCGTCTGTTCTCACTCTCACCCTTAGCATTGCTCTGATGGACAGAAAATGATCACCTCAGTGCTCAAGGCTGCCTGAGAGCAAGAGTGGGTATTGTCCACGGCAGCTCTAGGTGACTTTGAAACCCTGTCACAAGTTCCCATGACTCTTTCCATCAGAGCTGCTTCTGTGGACCCCATCCCTTGAACCTGGGTGGGCTTGTGACTACTTCAGCCAAAGTATACTGTGATATGTGATTTTTCAAGATTAGGTCACTGAAGGCCAGGCTATTCCCGCCAGGTTCACAGGAACTCTTGTAGTTGAGTACCAAGCTGCTGCGGTAGGGGTCTGATGCCAGGCTACCATACTGCAAGGAAGCCCAGCTTACTCCAGGAGGTCATAAGCAGGTGCACCCGTCAACAGGCTTGGCTGAGCACATCCTCTGACTGAGTCATCATGTCCCACGCACTAGGCCTGTGAGTCAAAGCCCTTCCAGATGGACCCAGCCACCAGCCATCAGCCGTCAGGCATCGAGTCACTTCCCAGATATTGAGGAGCAGAGATAAAGCCAATCCTTTGGGGTTCTGTCTGAAATCCTGATTCAGTGAGTCCAGGGCATACTAAAATGGTTGTGGTTTATACCACCAAGATTGGGGTGCTCTGTAGACTAGATAAGAGGAGCAGCCCCCTAGTCCACGTCCTGTCCAGCATTCCGCCTAACGCATGGAGACAGGGACACCTGTTTTCCATAAAGGAAGCAGGAAGCGTTTTAGAAGACCGAGGATGGCGATAAGCCAAAGGATGTGTGGTGTGGCCTGAGCACGGATCCTTGGCTGCCGAAGTCATCTGGCTCCTACAGAGAGGTAGGAGCCTGGGCAGGCCACTTCTTCTTACCTCGGGTATTGGTATCAGTGTCTGGGAACAGAAGGCTTTCTCAGAGCTATTCAAGTCTCATTGTGTTTTCTGGGAGGTCTAGAAGTTGTCACCTTTTTATTCCCTTCTAGTCTGTTTCTTAAACCTAAGTGGTTTAAAATGGAAGAGATGGGAGAGGCAGGTATATGCTCATGGGTAGGGACACATGCTTTTGTGGTTTATCTATCAAAGGACAGATGACAGATTCCCACCCAGACATCAAGAATGTCATCTGGCGATATGACCTATGAAGGCTTTGGCCATGGCTTTACAGTGGATAGGAAGCACACAAATTGACCTATGACCAGAGTCAATTTGCCACGTTGTTTGTTGTTTCTATAATTTATAAGTAAGTTGGGTTGCTTTTCTCTCTCTTTTTTAAATTTGTGTTTTTTGTTGTGCATGCATGCGTATGCACACTTGCACTTCTGTGTAAACACCAGGGGACAACCTTAAGGTATCATTTCTCAGGCACCTTCTACCTTGTCTTTTGAGACAGGGTTCTTCAGTGGTCTGTAACTCACTGAGTAGGCTAGGTTGGCTAGCCACCCAGCCCCAGGCATCTGTCTGAGTCTACCCTCCCCCAGCCCAAGGCTGGGGTTACAAACATGTGTCACCTTGCTCACCTTTTAAAGATGTGGGTTCTGGGGCTCAGACCCCGGTCCTTGTAGCACTTCATTTACTAGTATCTTTCCAAGCCAACTCCCACTCCCTTTTGAATTATCAAAAGACAGAACTGTGCATTCAGTTGCAGGTTATCCCACAATGCCCTTCAACATTAGCTGCCATTTATGCTCCTGGCTCAGTTTTACACAGAAAGTTCAATCAATGATGAACTTTAGTTTGCTATCTAGAATTTGACAAATTGGTGATAGACTACTCAGGTTTGATTAAAAAAAGAAAAAAAGCCCGCACTCAGCAGCTGTGACTGAGAAATTGTTAGCCACAAGTGTGAAAACACGGAACTCTGGGGTAAAATCACAAACCTGTTCTTAAACCTGCTTAGATCATCACTTTTAAGGGGGCATGCTTTGCTTAAGCGGTAAACTCGACCATGAATGAAATCTAACAAGCCCCTAATATCTGACATGTAGATATGAGGCTAGAGGGAAGAGAAGTTTCAGTATATGGCTGTGCCACGGGCAGTTCTAGGGATGCCATGTGGGGGAGTAGCGTGGAGTTTGAGGGCTCAAATTTTGTCTTGGTGGTCCTCTGGGAGCAGCCTGAGCGTGTAGGGTTTGATGTCCTGGCATGCTTTGCTATCTATCTTCCTTCCCCATCCTGGGAAGAAGTCACCTGTCTCCTAGATGTCTGGAATCGTCTACTAGAGCAAGTGACATCACTGTGACCAGAAACCACCTCCCCTTTGTCTGGAGGAGTTATGATGTCATTCCCTCTGGCAGCGATGCAGGATGTTGGCAGCTGGGATTCCTCAGGGTCCTCCTGAAGTGATAATTGCCTTAGATTTTGTTATAATTATCTTGTTAAATCGCAGCCATATACTTTTTTTTTCCTTTGGATTTTTTCCCTTTGCAATCCATTTAAACAGTCTGGAAGATTAAATAAAACCACATACCCTAAACAAAAACAAGAATGCAACACACACACACACACACACACACACACACACACTCAAAGCCGTTGCTTCTTTAAAATACTGTAAGACTAATTTTTTTTAATGAAAAGGGCGCAGATACGGCATAATTAGATTGCTTCCATTAAAAAGCCATCATTTCAATATCCTCATATAAATATCTGCATCCCTTTGCATATTTTAAGCAATTGCATAATAAGCCCCCAAGTGAAAAACAGAGCAAAACTCATTTCCTGACCACAAAAGGAGAAAGGAGTCACTGTGTGCTCCGAGTTCCAAGGAGAACTGGATTGGATTCCTCCCACACAGCCTGGAGGGAGATGGAGTTCATTGCTCCAGGGGAGAGAATTATGACAACACTTAACCGCTGTGACCCATGCTGCTCTGTGTCTCTCTGTGCCGTTGGCCATCATGTGTGCGGCTCCCCTCCCCCTAAAAAGAGTGCTGCTCCCAGTTCGGGCAGAGAGAGGAAGGAGAGAGAGCCCAACTCCCTTTGTTTGACCCTGGGGTATCCCTGGAGCGTGGGAAAAGCAGTTCTGGGTTTTAATATCAACAGGTGAATGAATGCCAGATGATTATAGATGCATGACATGTCATATCAGGCTTCTGAGTTTTGTAGTCCAACTGGAAGTTGACAAGGCTGGAGAAGAGGAGGGAATTGGTGTGGGCATGGCCTCGGAGCCCTACAGTGTAGACCTGCATCAGAGTCTTTGCCCAGTCACTTGGACTCCAGCTTGGTGTCCCTATCTGTCAGTTTCATAGGACACCTGAAGGGTTAAATGCAATCATGTTTCAGAAGCACGGCTTGTCACCAGCACTTGGTCCACAGCACTGTGCAAGAAGGCCCCCTAGATTGTGACAGTCACCCTTCTGTTGTCCCCTTTGCTGGGCAAGGATGGAAGGACTGACCTCGGCATGAGGTCTTGTTTGCTCAGGAGAACACGGTTGCACCATGTCCAGTGTCTGCTCAGACCCCCTGCAGTTGGTCAGCAAGATTCTACACTAGAAGTATACTGCAGTTGGGTTACCTTGCTGTCTGAGGTTTCCTGGTGGCTTCTTCCCACAGGCAAAGGCTCCTCACACAGCCAAAATCTGTCTGCTCAGCCAGCGGGATCCTTTCCCTGTATCCTGTCCCACCCAACTTGGCCTGGTCTTGGGATAAAGCTGCCAATGGGCATCTCCTTGAGGGTCAGACTGTTCCCTCCACCCTAAAAAGTAAATATAGGGGTACAATCCAAAATACAGAAGGTTTTTTTCCTTGTCCCTCTCCTTCCTTTTTTCCCCTCTCTCCTCCATTCCCTTGAATTATTATGCCCAGCTAATAGACATCCATTTGCTTGCAAAGGGTTAGAGAGATAAAAGACAAGCAAAGGACTGTCTGCAGATTGGAACCCCGTAAAGAGTGATGAGACCTTGAGCTGGACATACTTGCACACGCCTGAACTCTCAGCACCTGGAAAGCTGAGAGACAGGTAGATTGAGAGTTGGAGCTTAGCTTGGACTACATAATGAACCCAAGGCCAGTCATATCAAATACATATCAAGACCAGTCTTAGTTTGCCTTCTATTGTTGTGATAAAAACCATGAGCAAAAAGCAGCTTGGGAAGGAAACTGTTTATTTTGGTTTACAACTCTCAGGTCAGACTCCATCACTGAGGAAAGTCAGGGCAGGAACCTTAAAGCAGGAACTGAAAGAGGCCACGGAGGGCAGTTGCTTACTGGCTTGCTGCACACAGCTTGTTCAGCTTATTTCTTTATACAACCCAGACCCACCTGCCCATAGTAGGGGTGGGTGTTATTGTCACCTGTCCACTAGCCAGTAGAAAGGAGTAGGTGGTCCAGGGGGCAGAGGTTTCATTGGGAAGGGATGGGGCCGAATGAAAAGGTAGCATGAAAAGATGCACAGGCCCTTCAGGACTGGGAATGAGCCATGGATTTGGATGCTGGTGGCTTGGTTGTGATTCCCATTTATCTTGTAATATTTGTGCGTGAATTTTGCTTACTAATAAACAGTAAAGTAACCCTTTGGTCTTCCTTTTATAGGGGGACACCACTCAGAGTGGATTGGGATTTCTCACATCCATCATTGATCAAGAAAATAACCCCAGAGACTTGTCCAAGAGCCAATCCTTTGGAGGCAACTCCTCAAATAAGTGCCCCTCTTCTCATATGACCCTGTCTTATGTCAAGTTGACAAAAGTCTAGCCAGCACAAGACCCTTTTTCAGAAAACCAAAAAGAAAAAGTGGAAACAATTCAGTAATATTGGTTATCTCAGACAAGGTCCTTGGCTGGGTGTCTGGTTGTCTGGGTATCTGGGTGTCTGGGTGTCTGGTTGTCTAGGTGACTGGGTGTCTGGGTGTCTAGTTGTCTGGGTGTCTGATTGTCTGGGTGTCTGATTGTCTGGGTGTCTGATTGTCTGGGTGTCTGGGTGTCTGGTTGTCTAGGTGACTGGGTGTCTGGGTGTCTAGTTGTCTGGGTGTCTGGGTGTTTGATTGTCTGGGTGTCTGGGTGTCTGGGTGTCTGGGTGACTTGGTGGCTGGGATAAGGGTGGGAAGGAAACTTTTCCTTGGTTATTCTTTTGAATTTGATGTTTTTGAGTATCAAGATGCGAACATGCTAACTAAGCAAAAATCACCAAATAAACCCACACAAAAGTTTATATACACATGCATATATATATACATATAGTGGGTATTTTTCATTTGTGCTTACATAACAACTGGATTTTTCCATCTTACAAAGGATGTATTTATTTTATGTGTATGAGTGTTTTGCCTGCATGTATGTATGTATACCCCATGAATTCTTGGCACCCACAAACATCAGATGAGGGTGTCAAATCCCCTGGAACTAGAATTACTAATGTTTGTGAGCCACTTTGTGGGTGCTGGGAACCAAATCCAGGTCCTCAGCAAGAGCAGCAAGGGCTCTTAACTGCTAAGCGGCCTCTCCAGACCTTGATTTTCTGCTGGGGTAAATACTTCTGGAATTAACCTTAACACTCTCCCTGATCACAGCACACACATTTTGAAGGTAAGCGTATAACCTAGATCTCCCAGTCAGAGAGCACATGACATAAGCCAGACTGCTGTCAGCTGTTTCAGTAACTTTTTGTCTAGCTATGGGAGAACAATCACTTCCTGGTGTTTGGTGTTACTGAGGTGTTGTGGGATATTATGATCACATTCTGACGCTCCTGAGACTACCAATAAAGTTTGCTTTGAGTCAGAGGGCAGAGCTAGCTACTCAGCTGACCAAAACTAGCTGTAGAGATTTTGGAGGATCGAGGACAGATAGAGAGACACGGTAAGTAGTAGGGCCAGGCTTGATTCTTTTTGGATCAAGGAAGAGGGGGTGGTGTCACTGGTTGCTTCTCCACCGTTTCTCTGATCATTCAGAGTTTTTATTGATAAAACATAATTATATAAACATTTCACTGAGGCATAGCCTAGACAAGCCAGCCACTGTCTTTGTTGGAAGGAAAGGGAGATACTGTCTTGAAATAAAGCTAATTAATACTAAGAAAAACAGAGACACATACGGGTGGGGAGAGGTGGAGGAAGAGACCATCAGAGATAGAGAAAGAAATAAGAGGGAAGGAGAGCGGGCCAGGTTTTAGTCTCTGAGTTTGAGCTCTGCATCCTGTGGTGTCTGAAGTGGACTCTATTCTGTGAGCTGGTTAAGCTACATGAAGCAGGGAAACATCATTACCATGCTTTGTATGCTACCATCCATTTGAGCTGGGCTTCTTTCCTTTGCAACTAAGGAAGTCCTAGCTGCATGCATATTTACACAAAGCTAAGTTGAGATGAAAGGAAATCTGCAGAGCAGCCAGGGACAGCAAGAACAGCAGAAAGCCTCCTAAGAGCGTCCCTGAAAGTCCCACTATGACCTCAACACTGTGGGAACAGAGTACATTCAAGCCTCACACCTCCTTTTGTTTCTGAGCTGTTTGGTCCAGTCTGAGCAGAAGCATCACCCATTGACAAAGCCATTATGTGGCCCTTTTTCTTCTAACATTTGGCTGCCATTTTTGTTGTCTGAACAATGCTTGACTCTGGACTCTTGAGAACACATTATTTCCAAGAGGAGATTGGAGCAGAAATGAGAAGATGTGGGCCAAGTCTCTCTTGGCCATGTGACCTTGGGCAAGTCTTTAACCCTGCCTTCATTTTGAACTTAACTTACCTCTTCCTAAAAAGAGGACCTATTGTGTCTGAACAATGAGAACATGGGCAATATTTGTCTTTTTTTTCTTGTTTCCACCTTCCCTCCCTCCCCCTTTCTCCTTTGGTATTTCTGGCCTCTGGCTTTCAAAAAAGAGAATGGAGTTAATCATATACCTCAGATATGTCTTATCACCATGTTCAACAATCTAGGCTTAGATGGGCTCTTCTGGTGTGGTTTACTTTCTTAAGTTTCTTCTACATCACCCGTCCCCACTCCATTCCATTCTCCCCATCCTACCCTCAGGTCCAACATCCAGTCTAATATGTATCCTTTAGAAGATAGATGGTGGTTTTGTGGTATACATGTGCTTTTTATTTATAAGAATGGTAATTTAATATAAAGCTATAAATCTTCTTCCTCTTTCACTCATCATGTTGTCTTCAAGAGCTGTCATATGCTGTATGTAAATCTGCTCTATTGCTTCTGATGGCTACATGGAATTCCATCATATGAATGGCTGAGGTAAAGACTCAGGGGCTTTCTGGGTCATAGGATATTCACAGCCTACATTCATAAGCACCACCAGACAATCCTTCAGGATGAAAGTATCCTTTTGTGTTTCCACCAGCAGTACACAAGAGTTCATGGGCCCGCCATCTACAGCACTTGGCTTTGTGTATCTTTGATGATGTTGCCAATGTCTTCATTTGAAGAGATGCTGCTTCTATGTGTGTTTTTTGGGTACCTTGTTGGCCTTGATAACTTCTTCATCTTCTTGTTAGCCATTAAAAGGGCTCTTACGTAGGAGCTGCATGCATGAATGACTAGACCTCTTTTGCTACCAGTTTTGTCTTGTGGGTTATAAAACCATCTGAGTCCCATGTCCATTTGGACAACATTGAACACATGAATATGGACAGTAGTTAATGAAGACCACACATGATGGTGATTTATGAAAATATGTAATTTGGCTATTTGTTTATTTTCAAAATATAAAAACATCAAGCAGCACTATATTAGAAATGAGCCCCCCTCACAAAAGTATACTTTGGGTTTTTTTTTTTGTCATCTGGTTTGTTTGTTTTCCTTCCAGAACTTGGGAGAGAAAAAAGAGTGAAGCATGAAAGATGGAGAGATTGATAGAATGGGGGAAAGCACCTTAAGTAATATCAGATGGAGGGCCAGCAAGATGGCTCAGTGGGTACAGGTGCTTGCTGCCAAGCCTGATGACCTGGACTCAACTCCCAGGACTCACATGATGGAAGGTCACGATTTACTCTGCATATTATCCTGTGACATATCCCAGGATGTGTGCTCCGCTGCCTGCCCCACATACATACACACATGCATATACACAAAATAAATAAAATGTAATACAAAATGTAAGGGGCAGGAGAAGAGGCTCGGCAGTTCAAAGTGCATACTGCTTTGGCAGAGGGTCTGAGTTTTGTTCCCACAGCAGCACCCACACTGGGTGGGTGGCTCACAACCAGCTCTGACTTCAGATCCAGGAGATCCAATGTCTCTGGCCTCCGAGGGCACCTGCATTCACATGTACAAATCCACATGCAGATGCAGAATTAAATGATAAAAATAAATCTTTCAAAATGAAAAGAGAATTTAAAGAGGTGAAGCAATGATTATCATAGACAAAGAGATAGAGAGAAAGAGATGGAATGAAGAGGGGCAGGAGGAAGAGGAGGAAACTGGAAACCCAGGAAAAGAAAATGAAATGCAGATGGCTTCAGCTTCCTGATGCCTGGACTTAAGATTTTCACCATTGTGATGGTGAGACAGGGATGTGAATTCAGCAGTACACCTACTTTGAATGTTTAATGTGGGTCTCCTCCAAGACTATCAATACACAATTTGATCTTCTCTGGTGATGCTGGGCAGCAGCAACGACCACAGTGACCAGCCAGCCCCACAGTCACAGAGGCTGTGTGGCTAAGCTGGGATGTTCCCCAGGCTGGATGCCTTTTCCACTTAGGGGAAACTTGTAGTGGATATTGGATTTGTCAGGATATAACTCTGTAGAGGTCCCAAACCACACAGCTGGAGAGGGAAAAACCGAAATAGGTCTTGACCCAGTTCTGAATTCTTGGTCCTCAAGACGTATGTCACCATCTTCTCGGGCTTCTGTACCTTGTAGATCGTATCCAGTGTCCTCTGGACTGATAGCTGCCAAGTTGCTCATTTCTAGCCTATGGGCAGGTGTGGGCTGAAATTTGTATCCATGTCTACATAACCTGTCAGGATGCCCTGACTCCATTCTTCTGGTTCTTCTGCCTCTTCCTGAGCATCCCACTTAGTGAGGGGCAACTCTCCAGTGGAGGAAGGAACGTGTTCTCTTGCCACACTGGGAACTGACTGGCCTAGCAGCCCTGTTCTCTCCTGGGCTGGTGCACGGATGTTTCATGAACAAAAGAAGGCATGGATTTTCTGGGACCTTCTCAGTATATATTACAGTGACAGGCTGCCGTCAAGCACCTCACTCCCTTCTTGGGAAGATTTCTCACAGAATGGCTGGTCAGGAGGCTAGCCTTTTGGTTAAAGAACAAAAGCTGAGTTGACTAAAATATGTAACCTGTGTGTAATGAATGTATTTCAAATGTCACAAATGATCCAGGCAAAGGCAAGCCCCTTATGAAAGAGGGGGCCTCAATGATCAAGTTCACCTTCTAGCAAAGTGTTAGTTTTTAGTTAGGGCAGGGAGAGTTGGATACTTGGGTAGCTTTACGGGGTCAGGAGGCAGCAGGAGGAATGTGAATCTGCAATTAGCAATATTCTTTTCTTTGACTTAAAACCACACTGGGCTCTACTCTCTTCTGTTGGATCCCAGACTATTTTTACAGTAACTCTTCTTTCCTGTTGCTTCCTGAATATTAGGTTGTTTACCCCAGTAGAGCTACAAAGATACCTGTATCAGTCATGATTCTCTTGCTATAACAGAATACCCAAGGGTGGAAAATGCATAAAGAGGTTTATTCAGGTCACAATTTTGGATGCGGAAGGTCCAAGATTAACACCCTATTTGTTCATCTCTTAGTAAGGGCCTTATTGGGAGGAGTATATCAGGTGGGAGTGCTTCTGTGAGGGACAGATAATATGGTAAGACAGGAAAACTGGGGAATAGATCACACAGTGTGACAGGAATCAAGAGAACAAATAAGAATCACATTCACTTTAAAAATATTTTTAGATGAAAAATAATATTTTATTTTGTGTGTGTAAGTGTTTTTCCTGCACATACATATGCATACCTCATGCCTGCCTGCCTTGTGAGAATAGACATTTTATTATCCTGGAACTGCAGCTACAGGTGGTTGTGAACCACTACCATGTAGGTGCTGGGAACCAAATCTGAGTCCTCTGCAAGAATAAGAAGTATTCGTAACTGTTGAGTCATTTCTCCAGCTGCCTCTAACCCTTCACTTAAAAGCAAACCAAAACAAAACAACTCACTGTCCTAGGAACTAAGTGGGGTCCAACAAGGGCTATTCTAATCTCTTTTAGAGGTAGCACTTCCAATGGTCTACTTATCCATCTCTCCCTGATTTTACCACTGAAAGGTCTGCTACCTCCTACCATTGTCACCAAATTGACCAAGCTTCTAGCACACCAACCCTGTGAGACAAACCAAACCATAGCATCCAACAGCCTCAGGGACAGGTTTTGTCTTGGGAGGACTGGAGGAAGGGTCCTGCCAGGGGTGGTGGTGGTTGATAGGGGGGGTGTGTCTCCTCTTTGTCTACATCGGTCAGTAGATGCCGAGGAGGCATTGTGCTGGCCTCAGTTAGCAGGCAGGGACACCCATCATTTCAGGTGTTCTTTCATTCTCCTAAGGCCTGTCATCCAGAAGTGAATGCCTCCACTTCAGAGGGTCACAGTGAAATAGAAGGTGAGTTGGACACTATAGTATCATTTTCAGAATACTCTAGAAGAATGGCTGCAGTTGAAACCTGACGGTGATGCATGCATGGATGAGGAAGCCTGCCTGTGGTAGATCTGCGGCTGTGGTTTACTCAGAAAGGGAAGCTTGGGCAGGAGGCAAAGGGAAGCAGTGCCACAGGGAGAGTCAGAGTAGGGAGGAAGCTAACATATTTTCAGAGTGTGTCCTGACCAGTGACACACAGCGAGTGTGTCAGATGCTAACGATCAAGAGTTGTGGACCCAAACCTACTGTGGTGGATGGCTTGCAAATGTGGCTTTGGGAATTTACTTTGCATCCCTCAAGCCTTGTTGAAAAGTAAACCTTGTGCATCTTTAGATCAAGAGGGGGGTCTAAGCTGGGCCACCACCAGTTGCAGAGAACCTTGCCTAGCGGGTTCTGCACTAGCACTGCAAGGAAAAACATAAAACAAAAGCGAGTCACATACACACATACACACAGCCTACATGCCAACACACACACATACACACACACACACACACAGCCTACATGCCAATACACAGACAGCCTATATGACAACACATGCACACCCTATATGCCAATACACATACACACACACACACACACACACACAGCCTACAAGCCAATACACACACAACCTATATGGCAACACATACACACCCTATATGCCGACACACACACACATATACACACAGACACACAAACACAGCCTACATGCCAACACACACATACAGCCTGAATGCCAACACATATACAGCCTATATGCCAACACATATACAGCCTATATGCCAACACATACCCACCCACCCCCACACACACACAGCCTGCATGCCAACACATACACAGTGTACATACCAACACACACAGCCTATATGCCAACACACCGAGCCTACATGCCAACACACACAGATACACACAGACATACATACATATTCTATATGCCAACATACACACACAGCTTGAATGCCAATACAAAACATAGCTAGAGTCTTTCTCTTCTCGTTCAATCCAGATGGGCCTGAGACCGGCTTCATCTAATAGGATATAATAGAAAAGAGGTTGTGTGGCTTTTAAGAGTCGACCTATTAGATGTAGTCGCTTGAATGTCCCCGTCTATGGGACTGCTGACACCATTGTGCCGTTTAGAGTACAGTTCAGGCAAGCAAAAGATGAAAGTCTGTGTGGAGGAGAACCGCAGTACCCCAGTGAAGAGCCATCCCCAAATTCCAGACATGTGAAGGAGTTCATTTGGGAGTGGATCTGTCATGTGTCTTGAGGTGCCGAATGGAGGCCAGGCAAGGTCAGAAGAGCTGTGACATAGGCAGAGTCACGATCAGCAGTACAGGTTGCTGTTTAAAGCTACATGTCACAGACGCACCTCATTAAAGTTTAGATAGTGACTGACATCTATTGCTACCTCCACCATACCCGATTTTCTTTGGAGGATTGTCCCTCCTCCATTCCAATAGTTCTTTTTGTTGGGCATGGTGGTACATGCCTTTAATCCCAGCACTCAGGAGGTAGAGGCCAGCTGGTCTTGGTAGTGAGTTTCAGAACAGTCAGGGCTATGTAGAGTGACCCTGTCTCAAAAACAACTTTAAAAATATAAATAAATTACATTTGGTGTATGTGTGTTTATGTGTATGTATGTGTGTGTGAGTGTGTATGTATGTGTGTGTGTATGTGTGTGAGTGTGTGTGAGTGTGTGTGTGTGTACGCACTCACATGGGTGCACTTGTACTTGCTCACTGTTCAGAAAACAACTCAAAGATTGGGTTCTCTCGTTTTATCATGTGGGTCCTGGAGCTTGAACTCAGGTCATCAGACTTGCTAACTGGTGCTTTTATTCACAAAGTCCTATTAGCACCCTTTTAAAGTCTTTTTATTGACATACTAATTTTCTATCATAATAGATTCAACCGTGGCATTCCGTGCATGAAATGTACTGAGGTTGTACCCTGCCATCCCTCACTCTTGTCTTCCCCTCAGTGATTCTCTTCCTCTCTCCGGTTAGTCATTTCTCATCCTCCTCTTCCTCTTGTGAGCAGTAAGTTTAGTTACCCAAGTTGTCGTCCTGTTGGAACAGACAACCACTGATGCCACACCCCTCCTCTTCTAGCCAATCTCCCTGGGCATTCCCTAACCCCACACTGAGTGACAGTAACTGATTCAGGGGTGTCCAGACTTCTACAAATGCTGTGACAAATCTGTGTCCTTTGGCATCTCAGACTTGTGTAAAGGCTGTGAAATCCTCAGATCCACAAGTCTGTACGGAAGAATACCAGGATGGAAAGATGGAACGACAGCTCCTCAACCCTGACAATAGCATTTAAGCTTTTAGAAGCAGGAAACTGCAACTCAAGGACATTTGAGCTGAGTGCCTATCTCTCACCTAATAAAGATGGTAGCCACTCCCTGGTTCCTGGAGCTATTCTCACTGTGTGTATAAGCCCCTATTTATCCCTCTCCCCCTCCCTCCCTTCCTCCTTCCCTCCCGTCTGTCCGTCCATCTGTCTGTCTGTGACACTCAAGTTAGTTTGCAGGTTTTATTCCCAATTCTTACTCCACTTCCGCATATCAAATGATTGTGGAATTAGGCTAGTCTGAAGTTACAGGCCCACCTGACAGAGCAGTAAGTCTATTTCCTAGAGCCAATTCGTGCTACTGTTTGGCTGTAGGGCTTGCTATGGCCAATAGGAAATCAGCAGACATAGGACTTTGGGGGGGTCTGGAGAGATGCCTCAGTGGTTAAGAGCATTGGCTGCTCTTGCAGAGAATCCACACGGAGGTTCACAACTGCTTGTATCTCCAGTTACAGGAGATCTGATGCCTTCTTGACCTCCATGGGCATATGTGTGTGTATATATATGTATATGTATATATATGTGTGTGTGTGTAGGAAAAATAGACATACACATAAAATAAGTAAATCTTTAAAAAACTAAATATATGCTTGTGCAGTATGCAGTGGTTTCCAGCTGGCCTGATGAGAGAATGGTACATGCATCCAGGGAGAAACAGGTATGGAGATCAGGACTGAAATCAACCTGTTCCCAGAGTCAGGTTGGTCTGGAGGAAAAAGCAATGCCTGTTGCTGTGAGCCTTGGAGACTCAAGATGTATTTGTTACATGGTTGAATGGGCAGAAACCTGCCTGATACAAGGCATGAGCCAGGGGACCAAGAGCAGTAACCAGATTCATTGCCTGTCCTTTTCAGCCCTCTAGCTCTCTGTGACCCTTAATAGGTTCTTTTCTAACCTAGATTATCATGTCCACGAAAAAATGCTGAGATCGGCTAGCATAAACATTTGATATCAAACATAAAACTTGGTGATTTGGTGTCCCTACCTCTTGGGCAAGTTACTTAACCCTTCTCACATGAGTTCCTTCTTCATAAACAAATTACTTTAAAAGTAATATTCCTATTGATCTTTTGTTATAATATATATTAAGCATATGTATATCCTACAATGTACCAAGCACATCGCACACATGAACTCCATTAGCCCTGGTAAACACTCTATGAAGTAGATATCATTTACATTTTATTATTTATTTTTATTTTATGTGTATGAATGTTTGCTTGTGTGATACGAATATGTTCGGCATGTGTGCAGTGCCTGTGGAGGCCAGGAGAGGACGTTGGGTCTCCTGGACCTGGACTTACGGGTGTTTGTGAGCCACCATATTGATGCTGGGAAACAAACTCTTGTCCCCTGCAAATACAGCCAGTGCTTCTAACTGCTGAGCCCTCTCTTAGCCCCGGAAGGAGATAGCTTATTATTAATATCATGTAGTTCTCGGAACAGAGGTACAGAGAGGGTGAAGAAGTTAACCCAAGTCCTGCAGGGGCGAATGGAAGAATTTAGAAGTGGAGTTGGGTCATGTAGCAGCTTCCAAGTCTGTTCTCATATCCCATATGTAAAAGTACCTCACCTCACAGTAATAGATTTATCAGAAACAAGATGTGCATGCTGGTCACCAAAGGCTATTTTCAAATATCCCAATGTAATATCACAAAGGTTTAATCAAGTCATATCTGCGTGATGAAAAACATGGGTTTGAAAAATGGTGCCTGTGATGTATCCGGCTGTCGTAATGATGGAGCTGAAGCTCCTGCACAGCCGATCTGATTGTCTCCAGAAATCATCACTCATTAAGGCATTGGGAGAAAAATGAATCGACCCCAGAGGCCACATGGAGAGGCAGCTCCTGGGCGAGCTGCTGGAGGGCAGAGCAGGCAGCTGGGGAAGCCAAAGAGAATTATATTTAACATGAAACACAAACACCGTCTAAAAGGCGGATGGCACAGGAAAATAGAAATTTGATCATTGTCTGGTGACTCAGAAACCCAGTGGCCTTAGAAGCCATACTTTGAACTCCACAGCACTGCAGATGATGAAACAGGGGTCTTCATTAAAAAACCTGAGGGCTGGTAAACTGCTGGTGATGGTGTAGCTGAGGTGCGATGGGGACTAGGGGGTGGTAAGCTTGCATAGGTGGTCGTCTCAGCATTAGTTTCAGCAAAGATGGCTGTGGTAGCTATCTCTGGGCACCCTAGAGCCCAGCCATGAACATCTAACAGGTCACTGGGCTACGGCATGGCTGAAAACATTTAAGTCACAAGTCACCATTGTAACTGGCCTTCTTGTAAGGGAGCCTGGGCATCAGGCAGGAAGCAGGCACAGCACTTCTCCTTTGAATAAATGCAGAAATACTCTGAGAAAGAGAAGCCAGACTCCACCCAGCGTCACTCAGCTGCAGCATCTCCACCCAGCGTCACTCAGCTGCAGCATGAGCTGGCAAATAGGGAGTTCGGGCCTTGGCCCATATTTCCAGGGTTGGCAGGCACTGATGTTTAGCCAGGCCTAGAGAAACGCCCTTTTAAAGTGCAGGCTCTGTTCCAAGCTGTTGGTCACCACCTCTAGGCTGGTACTTTGTCTTTGTCGGGGTTTTACAAAGGACCACATCTCCAGAGAGCTGCTTTCCATGCCGATTAGAAACATCTTCTTCCTCACTGTGGAATCCAGGCCTGGGCAGGGAATCTGACCACCTCATCCTCCTCACCCACCCACCAAAATGCAGCTTCTAAACCTCTCCCTTCCCCATCAAGGCAGCACAGATTTGAGACTACAAGTTGACAAGTTCAGTTGTCAGTCAGCAAACATAAATGGAGATGTGCAGCGAATTGGTTTCCATTATGCACAGTATCACGGCTTTCCTTAGATACATCACGGCTCTCCTTAGATACAACAGCATCATTTTGCCCCTCCTTGGCATGCAGTTTTTACAGGCAGCACCAGAGTTGCTTTGTTTGTTTTTGGATTGCCTTCAGGCTACTGGAGCCGCCTTAGCCTGCTTAGAGAGTCCAAGAAGTGTCCATCACGCCTCTTTCCCGAGCCCTGAGTCTAGTCACCAGGGATTGGCTTTGGAAAGAAGCTTGCTTGCCATCAACTCACCTTTCTGGGTTTGCCAAAACTTTGAGTTGGGGGAGTGCTACTTGAAGTCACATCTTACTCTGCACTCCCGTCTTCCATGTCTGACCTGTCCAGCTCAGTTTCTACTTCTAAGGAGAATTACGTCTAACACAATCACTGCCCTGGGCTCTGGGGACATATCGCTGGCCTTTGTGGCTGGAAAGATTCCCAGTCCAGGCGGCTGACTGCAAGGTGAAGAATGGTGATGAGAAGGAGAAAGATGTGTGTGTGTGTGTGTGTGTGTGTGTGTGTGTGTGTGTGTGTGTGTGCACGCGAATGCATGTGGAAGCCAGAAATCATCAAACACATCAGGTGTCTTCCTCAATCGCTCTCCACTTTATCTTTCAGTTAGCTTATTTCTTAATTTATGATTTAATGTCTCTCTGTGTATATGTGCATGCCACAGCCAGCATGTGGAATTCAGGGGACTTCTGTCCTTCCACAGTGAGTAAGTGAGGAAACACAGTTGTGGTGTCATAGCTAACTTTTATTTATTTAATTTTTTTTTTGGTTTTTTGAGACAGGGTTTCTCTGTGTAGCCTCGACCATCCTGGAACTCACTCTGTAGACCAGGTTGACCTTGCGCTCACAGAGATCCACCTGCCTCTGCCTCCCAAGTGGTGAGATTAAAGGCATGCGCCACCACCATCTGGTGCTAATATGTTTTTGTTAATAGAGAAGTATAATTTTGAAAAGCTAGAGTAATTGCCCAGCATGTACCAGGGACAGGGCTTCCATTCTTAGGATCAAAAAAAAATGGGACATAAGAGGTGTCCAAACTGATGGAAGGTAGTAAGCATATCCTTAGTGGAACTGGAGACCCCCCATGTCGCCATGTTCCAGCATTAGAATGTGTTGAAGATTATAATTAGGTCACCCCCAAGGTCTTTTCCATTCAAAACAAACCCTACCTCTCTAGTTTTCCTGCTAGCTTTATCTTTCTGCCCCTTCATCATTTCTGTTGCTGTTCTTTGGACCTTATCCAAGTTCCACAGGCCTGGCATTAATTGTAAGGCCCAATATTCCTATAATTGCAGGGTAAGTATTTTTGTGCAGAACACAAGCCTGACCTCCTTTGTTATTTAGTTTGAGCTAGATTCTCCGTGGACAGAGGGAGAGGCATGAAATGAGTAAATATTTAATTCAGGCGAAGCGTGTGGCTTCCAAACGTTTTCCCATTTGCTCGGTGCCGGCCCACATGCTCCAGCTGCTTCTGTGGGGCTTTGGGTTGCGCCCTGTGATGAAGGGCTGGCCTGCCCCCAGGAACTCCAAGCTCCTCTCAGCAAATGCCTCGAAAAAGGGTTCAGAGCGCTTGAGCCAATGGGAGCCCAGGAAATGACTGCACAGCAAATTGAAAGCAATGAACAGAATTAAGTGACTCGGCATTTGCAGGTACTCTTCCTAGCCGCATTAGCTACGCAGTCATTGGCAGCTCCTGAACATTCCACTTGTCTCCTTTGCTGCAGCTGCTGGCGCTGAAGATCTGGGGCCAGAAGGCGCCCTTCCTGGAGAGTGAGGGCAGGTGGTAAACAGAGCCTCACAAAGCAGGAAACTAGTCAGACCCCGGAGGCAGGAGCCAGGTGACAGTAAGGGAAGTCATGGGGTATCACAGAGGTGAGAAAGGGCCAGAAAGATGTTGTAGGGCAATGGGCGCTTAGGTAGGCCCGCTTTGCTCCCCATCTGCCATATCACAGGTGGCCGTTATCATCTGGACCCACTCAGTGTAGGGGCTTTGTAGCCACGCCGTCTTCTTTAGAGACCAGTGGTTTCAGTCTAAGAGTTAGCTGCCTGAGGCTGCAGTGCGCTCTGACATTGTGGGACAGAGAAGTTGTCTTCTGAAGCCATCTGGTTCACCTGGCTTTTGGCTGCACTGTGCCCACGCTACTATAAAAATCTAAGTTAATGAGATTGAGGAATGACATATAATCGCAGGTATGAATACTGTAGCAATTTACAACCTGCATTAAAATTCCATTCTGTGGAGAGGTCCTAGGTGTCATAGAACTTGTTTTTAAATGCATTCTGTTACTGGCTAGTTAGCAGAGGAAGCTCTAAAACACTATGAAGTGACGGCAGTGATGCTTCAGGCATTTGAACAATTTCAGTACAGACAACAATTTAAGGACTTTAGATGAGGTCTTTGCTCAGTGAGAGCATCTCCAAGGGGGGGGGTCCCTATTAGTTACAGGATTATATGTTCACAAATTCTGAGAAATTAATATTTATATACTTATCAGTCTATCTACCTATCTATGCATCCATACATCCATACATCCATGATACACGGGCCAGGCACTGTGCTAACAGACACAGGAGATGCACAGAAGTATAAGATGAAACTCAAATCTCATAGACAACTTCAAATTATTCCTTCAGTCCAAACCCAAGTCAACTGTAATTGAACACAAAAATTGCATCTTTAAGCCTAACACAGTGCTAAGAATCCCAGTGGATGAGAGAAGACCTTTCTACACTAGAAAAGCCACCCATGTTCTCTGATTTTATCCCCCATGATTCTATCTTTGGCCTACAAATATTTTCATGATGATATCTGGATCCCGTGGAGTTTCCTAGTCTTCATTCTCTCTAACCCTTTGTGGGCACAGACCTTTCCAAGGAAAAGTGGGCAGGCCATTCAAAAAGTTAATAACAAAAGGAAATCCCAAAATGTGGACATTTTAAAGAGCATAATATAAGGAGTGAGAATTCCCTTATCCAGGAATTCTAAGATACCCTGAGCTTCTGAGATAAAGATACCCGGGTATCTTTATCTAATGTCTCACTGCTCTAGGTACTGTGTGAATGGTGCCTGCCCACAAGTAGGTGGTCTAGCTTCTTTCCTTTCTATCCCTTGCTTATTACCATGACTTAATGCTTAGTTTAGCTATGGCCAGATAAAATACGACTAGAAGATTGCAGTGGCACAGTCATAATTACTCCTCTCCCCATTGACTGGGATCATTTTAGTATTTAGTAGGGCTTTGCTGGGCTTGGCTCAGAGCTACAAGTTGAGTCCTTTTGCCTGTAACATTTTTCATCTTTCTTGGACATGAACCAACAGGAAAGTTAAAGTCTTCTGAGGGTAGCAGCAGACAAATTCAGCCTCTTGGGTCTAAGTTCAGAGCTGATACACTTACTTCCAGTTGCATTCCATCCTCAAAATCAAGTCATGTGATTAAACTCAAAGTCATCGTAGAGAGAGTGCAATGGGCTACAAGGCCGTATGACAAGGAGTGTGCATTCAGGGAAAGGGGAATAGTCTGCTTCACTTATTTAACTGACCAAGGGGAGTAAAAGATTATATACATATACACAACACACATATGCATATGCACGTATATTAAATACAGAAGGTCTCTGACTTATGAGCCTAACTAAGGTACTAAGTATGCAGTTAGCGGTACACTCAGTAGAAACTGTTTCCCATGTTGAATTTAGATTGGCTCCTCCAGATGATGATATGCGGTTATCTCTGTTATCTCTGTTGACGCTGGATAGTAGGAGACATGGAAGCTCTCAGTCAGGGCTGCGGTCATGAGGGGATACAGCTGACGCTCTAAAGTCCAGTTTTGTAAACTGTGGAACTGGATGTGGAGTCATGGACCTGAGTGTGGGAGTCTTGACAAATTTGGCAACAGTAAAAGTTTTCAAATGCAAACAAACCCCCAAATTAATCCAAAGTTAATCACATCGGAGATAATTCTGGCAGTGCTTCTCTGGGCTGAATCCTGTGACTTCCCTGTGGCCTTGTGTCTGAACATGTAGCATAGACAGTCTGTGCATGCCATGATGCCTTGTAACACCATTGTTGCCTGAAATTTGTTGCCTCAGATTTGAGATTGTTGTGTTTTTACTGTACATACAGCTCTCTGTTATTATGGAAATGTGATATAATTATAGAGAATAAAGACTTCTAACATTTTCCTATCACCATTCTTCAACAATTAAGTATCAAATTGGTGTGTTTTTAGATTGTCCTGGGTTAGGATGCTTGATAAATTGCTGTTTGGAGCCTGGCATGGTAGTGCTTGCCTTTAGTAATCTCAGACCTCAAGAGGCTGGGGAAGGTGGATCTTTGTAAATTTGAGGCCATCCTGGTCTACATAGTAAGTTTCAGGCCAGCTTGGACTACACAGTGAGAACCTGTCTCAAAATAAATAAATAAATATTAATAAGTTAATACAACTGCTGTTTGAATTGCTGCCCTGATTTTCACAAAAAATCACTTAATGAATTTGGCTTTGAATTAGGACAGAATTTTTATCAATTTCTGACATGGTCCTGAACATTCTTCTGCCATTTTGCGCTCCGTATTTATGCAAAGCAACATTCTCGGCACTGAAGATTATAAAATCAAAATATTGATCAAGTCTGGAAAATGTTGAAGATGTTTTACGTCCTGCACTATCACATATTCAGCCAAGATTTAATTCTTTATGCAAAAATAGACAAGCACATCATATCATTAGTATGCAAATTTCCCTTTGTCTTTAATAAACAGATTATATGTATACCACAGAATTATTTTCAAATAAATTCCTTTATGATTTATTATCAGCATGAGTTTGATTTACACACTCATATACTGGAGGTTGCATAAGGATGCTTTGGGCAAAAGCAGGAGAAGCTGAGAAAGGCTGTCATGCTGTGCACAGTGGCTAGGCTGGGATGCACAGAGGCATGCTAAACGCACTTCCCCCTTCTGACATTTTCTACTTACAATAGATTTATCAGGATGTGACTCAGTCTTCTGTCACAGAGCATCTGCCCAGACTTTCTAATCCTCACAGCAATTCCACATCCAGGTGATCAGTGCACTCGAGTTTACAAAGCAATCACTGATACACAAAGTGATTTGGTCAAGGTACCCCCCAGCCCATCTGCATGGCTGTCTTTCCTCCACATGGCCCCATAGTTCAGAAGCAAGGACCTTGTCCACCCAGCTGGCCTGTATCCTCCAGGGCATTTCCTGTTTGCAGGCTCAGAGTCCTCAGGCTCTGACTTCATTTGCATAGCTGAACTGATGAACAGGTGTGGAACCCGAGGAGACTCTGGCTTTGCTGGTCTTGGCTGCTTGGCTTTCCTCTGCAGAACTGTGTGTAGCTCCCCCAAGAGGAATGCTTTGCCAAGCTCCAACATTATTATCCATAATGTATAAAGCCCTCAAACATATATTGATTGACATTAATACAACATGTACTAAAATGGAGGGTCAGTCTCTCACATGGGTGGAAATGTGCTGGGTATAAATTACCTTTATAACTCCTGGGAAAGCGCCGGTTAATATTATGGTGGCCCTCTTTAGCCTCTAGGCCATGGAGCTTAGAGTCTTTACTCCATTTGTAAGCTTAGTTTTATCTACATATGTTTGTAGAAAATGCTGCCTTTGAAATTTATTTGCATGCGTTTATTAGTGAGGGGAAAACCATAGCTTTGAGCGTTGGCTATGGGTTATATAATGAAAGGTTGTATCATTCTAGAACAGTCAGTTCTAAAGGGAGGGAATGCACACCTTCCTTTCAAAATACAAGCTTTGGTCTTTGTCATGCCATATACCTGCTCATAATTTATTTTATTTTATTTTATTTTACCTGCATGTATGATTTTCCTAGAAGGTTTTCTATCTATCTATCTATCTATCTATCTATCTATCTATCTATCTATCTATCTATCTAACATCTACCTACCTATTTTGTTTTTTCAAGACAGGGTTTCTTTGTGTAGTCCTGGCTGTTCTGGAACTCACAAAGATCTGTCTGTCTCTACCCCCCTGAGTACTGGGATTAGAAGCCTGTGGCACTGCCAGCTGTAGAAGGTTTTAGGTAACAGAGTCTCTGGCAAACCTGGTCACCTTCCCCTTTCATCTGCCTTGGCTATCTCTTTGGTATTTACCTTTCTAATCCAAAGTGATGCACTTTGGCTGTGATTTTACGATTCTTTGGTTTGAGATGTGATCTGTTGATTCCTGTTGACTTCCTGTGTTGCAACAGGAGCGAACCCTCACCTCTGCTAGTTCTTCTCTGGGTCATTTGTTGTCAAATGACCCCTATATGATAGTTTTGATTAGATCAATACTTGATATTCACACTTCCATCACCTCTCAGGCTCCTGGTATAGTGACTCCAAAGTCCTTGATGATCAAGTTCCTTATATGAAACTGCATATTAGTTGTCTATCACCAGCCTCATCTCTGACTGACTTATAATACCTAGTACAACAGAAATTTTCTTAAGTTTACTTTCTATGGCCATGATAAACAGCATGACCAAAAGCAATTGGGGGGGCATGGTACTGCCCCAACCAGATGATGGGACAGACTTAGTAGACTTCCTAGGGGAGGCCTTACTCTCTCTGAGGAGTAGATGGAGGGGGTGGGGGGTAAGTGGGAGGATTGATAGGAGAGGAGGAAGGGGTAACTGGGATTGGACTTAAAATAAATTAATAAATAAAAAATCTAAAAAAGGGAAGCAAAGGGTTTGAATTTTACAGTTTACAGTCTGTCATGGAAGGACACCAGGACAAGAACTCAAGGCAGGAACTAAAGCAGAGACCACAGAGGGGTGCTGAGTATTGGCTTCATTTCTGTGGCTAGCTCAGTTTGCTTTTTTATACACCCCAGGAAACCTGCCCCATGGTGGCACCACCCACAGTGGGCTGGGCCCTCCTACATCAACCATAAATCAGAAAATGCCCCACAAGCTTGTGATGGGGGAAGTCCTATGTATATGTCAATAAAGCACTGTTGGGCCAATAGGGAACCAAGATAGGTGGGACTAGGAGTCCAGGAGGACTCTGGGAAGGAGAAACACAGAGAGTCAAGATGTAACACCATGGGGTAGGAAGCCCGGAACTATTCTCCGGTAACAGAAATACTTAGATTAACAATTATGGGGTAATTACTTAAGTCAGAGCTAGCCAGTAAGAAACAAGCAAGGCCAACAGCTTCATAATTAATATAGCCTCCTGTGTGTTTATTTGGGACTGATGTGGCTCTAGAACCAGGCTGGCGGGAAGGCTTCTCTCAAGGAAAAGGTTTCTCTTTACAAGTTTGCCTGCAGGCCAGTCTTATGAAGGCATTGAGTCAAGGGAGCACCCCTCTTGTCAGATTACCTTAGCCTGTGTCAAGTTGACAAAACAAAATAGAACAACAACAACAAAAACTAACCAGCACAGAAACATTATGTAAATAGTTATTATCTGAATTGTTTTACGGAATGATAAGAAGAAAGTCTGTATGTAAATGGACAATAGAAATGCATAAATGGATCCCCTCTCCAATATTTTCCATCTGTGACTGGTTTTAAATCTGTGAATGCAAAATCTGGGGATAGGATGGGTTGACTACACTGTAACTAAACAAACGACATGAAATTCATGCTGAGCCATGTGCTACACTCACATTTTCCCCTTGCTCCCTGTTGTGGACATTTTGCAAAGATGGCTACTATAATGCCTCCCCTTAATGTGCACCCCACTACAATGTGACTGCCACCCCTCCCCTTCTTTGTTGGCTGAGACAGGATCTCATTAGGTAGTCCCAGACTGATTTGGAACTTGCTGCTTAGCCCAGGCTGACCTCAAACTCTGGCCTCTGCCTCCTGAATGCTGAGATGATAGGTGTGTGCCATGACACTGCCATTCTATTTCTTGATGTAAGCCATGTGAATTGCTTTGGCCAGTGGTACATTGTATTCATTTCCTGTTGCTGCTGTAACAAATTAGCACCAACTTAATGTAACTTCATTCTATAAAATTGGATACCCAGGAAGTACCTTGCAATCTGGAAATTCCTATTTTTCAGTTCAAAAACATTTTTTGCTTGAATTCTTTTCTTTGAAGTTATCATTCGATTTTCTCTTTTTTCTTTTCAGTTTTCTTCTTTTATTTTTCTGGAAAGATTATGGACCTCCTGGATAGATCTGCTAATTTTTTTATCATTTCTATCCTAACCCTAAGACCATCTCTTGATCTTTTTTTTGCTCTGCTTTCTGGAAACAGAGATTAACATGTGTACCAACAATATCATACTAAGCCATATGTATGCTGATTTGTATGTGTGTATTATCAGCCCTTTTAACTTTTTTAATTTAAATTAGAAACAAGTTTGTTTTACATGTCAATCCCAGTTCCCTCTCCCTCTCTCCTCCCTTGCCCCCCCCATCCCATCCCTTCTGCTCCCCAGGGAGGGTGAGGCCTTCCATCAAATCATTTGGAGCAGGACCTAGGCATTCCTCCATGTGTCTAGGCTGAGAGAGTATCCCTCTATGTAGAGTGGGCTCCCAAACTCTATTCGTGTACTAGGGAGAAATACTGATCCACCACCAGAGGCCCCATAGATTAACCGGACCTCCAAACTGACATTCGCGTTCAGGGGGTCTAGAACAGTTCTATGCTGGTTTCCCAGCTATCAGTCTGGGGTCCAAGAGCTCCCCCTTATTTAGGTTAGCTGTTTCTGTGGGTTTCTTCAGCCTGGTCTTAACCCCTTTGCTCATCATTCCTCCCTCTCTGCAACTGGATTCCTGAGTTCAGCTCGGTGTTTAGCTGTGGGTGTCTGCTTCTGCTTCCATCAGCCACTGGATGAAGGTTCTAGGATGGCATATAAGGTAGTCATCAATCTCATTATCAGAGAAGGGCATTTTAAGGTAGCCTCTCGGCTATTGCTTAGATTGATAGTTGGGGTCAACCTTGTAGATCTCTGGACATTTCCCTGGTACCAGATTTCTCTTTAAACCTAAAATGGCTCCCTCTATTATGGTATCTCTTTTCTTGCTCTCCTCTATTCTTACCCTGACTCAATCTTCCTGCTTCCCCATGTTCTCCTCTCTCCTCCTCTTCTCCCCTTCTCTTTCTCCTAACTCCATCTCCCCTCCCCCATGCTCAGGAGATCTTTTCCCTTTCTTCTTCTCTGGGGGACCATGTATGTCTCTCTTAGGGTCCTCCTTGTTTCCTAGCTTCTCTGGCGGTGTGGATTGTAGGCTGCAAGTCAAAACAACTCTGAGATACCATCTTACTCCAGAACTTGGAAGCAACCTAGATGCCCCTCAACTGAAGAGTGGACAGAGAAAATGTGGTACATTTACACAATGGAGTACTCCTCAGCGGTAAAAAACAATGGAATCTTGAAATGTGCAGGCAAATGGATGACACTAGAAGAAACCATCCTGAGTGAGGTAACCCAGTCACAAACAGAGAAACATGGTATGTACTCACTCATATATGGATTTTAGACATGGAACAGGAGATACACCAGTCTACAACCCTTTTAACTTTTAATTTCTTCTGTAGAAACTTTTTAAAATGTTCCTTTACTATTTAAAATCGTTCATGTGTTGATGTTGCAGTGCTGAGGATTGAACCTTAGGCCTCAAGAATGTAGGAAAATGATTTACCACCGTGCTACATTCTCAGCTCCCAAAAGTTCCTTGTAAACACCATCATGTTTATTTGATTAAGTACAGTCTCTGAAAACACATTGCTTGATTTTAGATCCAACTTACTAATCAAATGAACAGAGGTTTAGATATAAACTACTGAAAACTGCATAGACTCAGAAAGTGATTTTAATCTTGATAGGGCTCAGTTTTCTTAGCTTTAAAATGGGGATAATAATTCTACCTATCTTATAGGGTGAGTGAGAGGGTTCAACAAATTGGTTCATGTAATGGGTGATTCATATAGTGGGCAATGCAACGTTTCAATATTGTCACCACCTAATTTCTGTGACAGATTAGCAGTAGGGTCTTCTTTCACGTTTCTTTTCCTTTTATATTATTTGTCTCTGCCAACATGATCCCTCTTGGTGGATGACTTTGTGGTGTCTGTCTCTCTCTTTCTTTCTCTCTGTTGGGGATGAAATCTGGGCCACTCACATGATAGGCACAAGCTCAACCACTAAGCTACACCATCAGCTTTCTCCTTTGATTTTAAGTTAGAGACTTCCTGCAGATGTTTCCTGACCCTCATCTGTGGATTCATGTTTAAAAGTGGGTCTTGGTATTTTCAGACCTTTCTTCTTTAGTGGGCCAGAATCCTCAGAATAGGATACCTCGCTTTCCTACCTGGGGTGTGAATAGAAGCCAGCATGCCCTCATTCGCCTGCCATTGTCTTCTAGTTCAGTGAAGAAGAGAAGTTGTTCATGAGATTTGGAATGTTAACTGTACTGACTTCCTCTTTCTCATGGTGCCCACCCTTTATACTGTACCGCAGTCCATCCATAGATCTTCATCTATGTGCTTTCTGGGGACTGTGTATGCATGGGAAAGAGAGTAGCCTGCCTGTGTTTAGTTGAATAGGGCTCCTGGAGTGCCCTTCTTTCTTAGTTTGCTTCTATTATTGTGATAAACACCATGGCCAAAGCAACTTAGGGGAGAAAAGGGTTCATTTTACCTCACAACTCCTAGGTCATAATCCATTTTTGAAGGAAGTCAGGGCAGGAATTCAAAGCACAGCAAGGACCTGGAGGCAGGAATTGAAACAGAAACCATGGAGGGGAGCTGCTTACTAGCTTGTTCCCCATGGCTTGCTCAGCATGCTTTCTTATAGAACCCAGGACCCTAGGCCCAGGGATGCCATCACTCACTATGGTCTGGACTTTCCCACATCAACCATTAATCAAGAAAATGCCCCATAGACTTGCTTATAGGTGATCTGATGTAGGTATTTTCTCAACTGAAGATTCCTCTTCCCATGAGACCCTAACTTGTATTCACAAAAAACTAACCAGCATACTTTCTAAACAGACTTCCAATTTTTTATCCTGAGTCCCACAAGAACCTTTAATTGTTTGCTTTGTTTTGTCTCCCTATGTAGCCCTGGCTGTACTGGAACTCTCTTCATAGACCAGAGGCCTAGAACTCACAGACATCCACCTGCCTCTGCCTCTCAAGTGCTAGGATTAAAGGTGTGAATCATCACCACCAAGCAGGACTACTACTTTTTGAGGTACCTAATGTCTCCCCATGTCTGGATTGCTACAAGTTCTAGGGTGTGTGTGTGGTTTTAGACACTCCGCTCTCCACTGCTTGCTTAGGGCTTACTTTTTCATCTGCCAAATTTGTTCCTACTCAGTCATGTGCTTTCGGTATTCTAAAGCTAATGCTATTTTCTACTTCTGTGAGTTTGTCTTTATGAAAATTTACTTGTTGTTGTTTAGTGATGTTTCCAGAGGAAATGGAACCCATTGTGTGTGTTCAGTCCTCCATATTGAATCAGAAGTGTCCCTGGAACTTTGTTTTTGAGATGCAAGGTAGATTTAGACATTGTACCTTGAACAGTGTTCATCAGTTTGCACACTTTCTTGCTTTTTTTTCCATCTACACCAAGTTTCCATTCTGAGTCAGTTTTTGCTACCTAGAGGTATTGTTACTGGACCCCAAAACACTCTTGCATGGAGAAGAAAGAGGAAAGAAAAGGTGAGAAGGAAATTAGAAAGACAGGAAGACTGAGGAAGGAAGGGAGGAAAGAGAAAGAAAGGAGGGGAAGAGAAGGAAGGAAGGAAGGGAGGGAGGGAGGGAGGGAGGGAGGGAGGAACGTGCAGTGGGAAAATTGTGTAGGCAACTGAAGACGAACAGTGGTCTTTTGAAGAATTAGTTGGGCCTCAAGCAGTATCCTAACTTTCCACAGCCCTCAGTGGTTGGCACATTAGGGAAGTCCGCGTCCCACCAAAGCCTACTTTTACCTCTTCCATTTCTGATGGTTTGCTGGGAAGCAAATTTCTGTAAAGCCTAGCTTCCTATGGTTATATTAATGTGAAATGTAATAACACATAACTGTAAACTAGTTTATGTGAGTCCCAAATGAATGAGTGGGGGGGGAGGTAATTTATTATCAATTTGCATCAAATTTCAGTTAATGTAAAAAAATGCAAAGCTTATTTTAATATACTTATTTCTGGGAAAGGCTTTCCATTAAATAGAGTGTCAAGTGGGGGTAACAATTCGCCGGGGGAAGGATCTTTATGGCTTTGATATCTGGGCTCCCTGGGAGAAAGCACGAGCTTTCGGACCACTTTCTGGTCAGTTCTTAGGTTTGGTGCACAGTGGAGAGTTGAGCTTTGCAA
The DNA here is from genome assembly GCF_017639785.1 of Mesocricetus auratus. NCBI lineage: Eukaryota > Metazoa > Chordata > Mammalia > Rodentia > Cricetidae > Mesocricetus > Mesocricetus auratus. The sequence continues at coordinate 9,844,053 of NW_024429213.1, forward strand.
CTTCCTTGGGAGCTGGTTGAAACAGCATGATGAATGGCAACTGAATGACAACTTGTGTGGCTGGTACTCCCTTCTGCGGAGGACTGGCAAGAGAAGGGGAGCAAACACAAGCTAACAGAAGGACTTGGGCTTGGGAGGATGTAGGTCGTAGCCTTGATAGATAGTGGCGGGGTGGGGCTGTGGTGTTGACAAACATGGTCCAAGGGTCAAATCTTGCCTCCTATTGTTTTTAATGTGTTTATATTTTAGCATCACTCTTCTTTTCTGTGTTGGTATTTATTTATTTGGTGCACTAATTAGTTTAGTTAGGTTTGCTTACAGGAGCATGGGCCCTTCTCAGTGGCTATACCACTGAAGAAAGCGTCTATCCCTTATCAAGCAACTGGTTTGAGTTGTTTGCCTTCCTGTTTAAGGCACTTCCCTGCAGGATGGAATGTTTCAATCTTAGAGGAAACTGTTCAACAGCAGGAAGCTATGTTTTTAAAACTGTCATATAGAATAACTGTAAAGGAGCCTAAATAATACCGAGTCATAATCTCCCACGTCAAGAAGTCTGAAGCATGCCGGGGGTGGGGGGTGGCGGTGGCACATTCCTTTAATCCCAGCACTTGGGAGATGACAGAAGATGGATCTCTGGATCTCTGAGTTTGAGGCCAACCTGCTCTACAGAGCGAGTTAGGACAGCTAGGGCTACACAGAGAAACCCTGTCTCGAAGAAGAAGGAGGAGGAGGAGGAGGAGTCTGAAGCTAGGTGTCTACATGGTTGATCAAATTGTCTACTAATTTTCATAAAGGACTAATTTTTATTGTTCTGAAATTTCTAGCACATTCTGTCAACACTCACATATGTCACCTTATGCTAATAAGATGCCAGTTAGGGAATAAATCTTTAGGACCCAAGAAGTCAAGAAGATTGTGTATGGAAAAGAAACCTTAAAATGCTTTTGTTCTCTTCCATGGGGAGGAGACGCTCCTTTTACCAACCACTTTCTGCTTATAGTGGAAGGAAAAGCTGCAAATAGCCAGTAGACTCCCAGTCATGACTCTGTATTCAGAATTGGGTCACGGGAGCATTTATTTCCCAGTCCCCGGCAAAGAGGATTGGAACTGGAAGTCCCCTGGCTGAATTAGAACAATGGTCCTCTGAGGCTGGGAGAAACTCATTTTTCCTGCCCAGAAGATAACTTCAAGCCAAGCCAGGCTCCTGCTAGCAAAGAAGAAGGGGAAGGAGAGGCTGTTGTGCAGTTAATGAATCAACAGTGCCTGCCAGGTTGGATGCGGTCTACGTCCATCTTACCTTATAGAAATCAACAGGGGTCTTGGAGCCATGGGTATCTGGGTTGAGGCCAGGAATTAGGAAATATGGTGTACCTGGAAGCCTTAGCTGCCACCATGCACCTTCAGTTCTAGGACCACCTTCAGCTAAATACTATCCAGGTTAGAGGCTGCAGAGGAAGCTGTCTTCACCAACTTGGCTCGTTACGTGGCATGGGTCCCAAATGAAAGACCCCCATCTCAAACACGTCTGTCCAGGGAAAGGGCACATGATTTTCAAATTTATATTTGCAGAACTGCTTAATTAACAGTCCTTCTGAGGGTTTGGAGGCCCAACCACCTGAGCTTGCAACTGAGAATTTTGCATAGACAGGCACCAGAAGTCCCTGGAGATGCTTGACAAAAACTGGACTCCCAGCCTCCATGCTGGGAAAAGGTCTGCAGAGAATGAAGCCTCTCAGTGCGGAGACTGGATGGCTGGCTTGAACTGTACCTTTGGGACAGATATATCTTCTTTGAGCTGAACTTGGTCTTGGGGTGTCCTGATACTGGTCCCTTCAGAGCTTCTTTTCAAGTGGCCTGGGGGTAATTCTGAGGCCCAATCAAGTTTGGGAGCCATCGTATTGTGACTTTAGATGCAATTAAAGCTGTTTAAAGAGGATGGCAAATAGCCTGGTAGAGCCTTTGGGTAACGAGGCAACTCCCTTGGGAAGGAAACCGCTTGCCCTCCCAGCTAGATGTAGAGACTAAAAACTGTCTAGGCTCTAATATTTCCCAGGTACCCCTGTCGTCTCTCTCCCAACAAATGGTGGTTTTTGTAATTTTCCTGGGTCCCTCAAGCATATCATTTATAACCTCTGAATTATAGAGGTTCTCTAAGGACAGGAGTGCTGGTACTACCTTTAATCCCAGCACTTGGGAATTAGAGTTCCAGGACAGCCTGGTCTGAATAGCCTGTTCCAGGCTAACCAGAGCCATATAGCGGGAACTTGTCTGGGGGGGGAGGGGTGCGACCCCATGCTCACAACATTCCTATAGGACCTTTGTATCCTGCTACCTTGGGGGGGGTGGGCAGCATTGTCTCAAGAGCTTATTTGCTGTGGTTACCATAGTTTAGAAGCTTAAAACAATGAAACTCACTGCCTTACAGTAGTTTAGAGATTAGAAATCCCAAATGGAAGGCAGTTTTCTCAACTGGTCAAATCATCCAATGAGCTTTAAAACTGAACACTTTGTATACTGTTGTCTAAGACCCTAGTCTCACTAGGTTATAATCAGGGAGCCAGAGGGGCCATATTTCTTTCTGGGAGCTCTATAGAAGATTTCTTTCCATGCCCTTTCCACTTCTAGAAGCTCCAACTTCTTGGTTCGTGGCGCCCCTTTCCCACATTCAAAGCCAGCAACGGCAAGCAGAATTCTTATCTCATGGCTTCACTCTGAACCTCTTCTTTTGCTTCCCTACTTCCTTATAAGGATCCTTGTGATGACAGCGAGAGGCCACCTCCATAATCCAGGAGGGTTTTAACTTGTTCCCATCGGCAAAGTCCTTTGATCGTGTATGTTAATGTGTTCCCAGGCTCCAGGATTAGGACATGGACATCTTTGGGCAGTGTTGTTCTCGCCCACATTTGGCAATGCCATGCTGCTAACAGTTGTGAAAGAAGTGACTGGAATGTTTATGGTCCGAGAGCTATTCCCAAGTTGAACTGACTTCCCTTCTGCGGGGATAAACAGTTTTCCTTAGAATGTCCTACCAAGGACACATCAGACCCAGAGCACTTGCATCCAGGCTCTTTGTTCAAGGCCATTCCTCTTTCATATGAGTAGTCCAAAGTGGGTTTGTGTCCACTCGACATGGCCTGAGAGCAGGGGACTTGGTGGAAAGTCAGTGGATTGCATGCTCTTTTCCTCTTCAAACACGGAGATAACTTTTCAAGCACAGGACATTTTGTTATTTTGTTGTTGGTGTACTTAAGAGAATTTGAAAGCATTTTCCACCTTCATGGTCTGGAACTTTCCATTTAGGGCTTTGTCACATCATATGTACATATACATATGCATATATATATGCATACTAGGTGTTTCTCCTTTCTTTGTCATACTATTTTGTCTGCATGATTTGTTGCTTCCATTTTTGGGGGGTGCCCAAAAATGATCCAATAGTACCTCAACAATGTAATCCTAGGGTTGGGGTACCCTCGTTCTAGTTCAGTGTAAGTTTTTAGACAGAGCCTCACTATGTAACTCTGGCTGGGTGGTGGTTGGGGGAAACAAAGACAAAAGCAAACCAAAACCAAACAGACAAACAAAACAAAGAAAAATTCCCAACCAAAAAAACCCCTAAAAACACCTGCTACATCCAGCAATGATTGGTCCTGAAAACCCGACTAGGAGTAGAGAGGGCATGAAGAAAGGACAGATACACAGACAAAGTGTGCTTACTTAAAATGGTTTCTTCAGTAGCTGCTCCCATTTGAATGTAAGTACCATCATACATGACATACTGACCAGTGGCAGGGTGAATAGGAAGGATAGTGGTCCTTGAAGATTGAACATCTAGTGATGTCATAGTCGTCTAAATTTGGCTTAGTATGCTTTTATGATAGTCACATGACAATGAAACCAGTTAATGATGCATTTTCCAGAACATGTTCTTCTCCTGAAGTGATGTGTGATTTGTGTATTTGACCCACGAAACCACAGTAGAGGATAGTGGGCAGGGGAGACATGGGAAGGAAGAAAGGCAGGTGAGATAGAGTGATTAGTGCCCAATAACACTGAGGAGTTTTGAAGCCGGTGTCAAATATAAGACTGTACTTCTCAGCATTGGGAGGGGCAAGGCCTACTCAATCGAGGCATCATTGTAGACCTTCAAAGAAGGAATATAAGCCTCTAGTGCTTCCAGCTTGATTCAGGAACAGGAAAGCCAGAGGAGATGTTCAGGCAAAGGAGTAGGTGCTACATGTTAGAATGGAGAGAGCTACACAGAAATGGCCAGCTCGGGGCCACAAATGGGCCCCAATGGAATCTGCTGGCCTGAGCTTTGAAGTTGAGAGGATAGACACAAGCCCTACACACATAAGTGTGTATTCGAGAAACCCCTAGACCGAGGCTTTGGGGACAGGGTGTGACAGGCGAGAGTCCAGAGGACGAGGAACAAGTAAGCTTCCTAGAGGAGAAGAGACCATTTGAGCCCTACAGGGGCAGGGGCGGGGTGGGGGCAAGGAAAGTAGACTAGAAATTCTCCAGGTAGGAGCCCTTGTATGTGCAAATGTATTAAGGTACAATTGGGCATTTTGACAAATGCTCCTTTATGTCTTGTTTTTCATAGCATGCATTCCCTCTTACCAAGAGAAGCTGTCTTTAGTTCTCCACACTGTCCGCTGTGCCCATTACCGGATGTCTAATGCACTCAACAAATTCTATTATTTTGTACTGGATGTATGGGGCTATCCGTTAATACCTGACAGTTATTACCCAGAAAGTAAATGAACCTTGGAGTGAATATTTTCTTTTCCTCAAAAGGGGGGGTGTGTGAAATGTCAGAGAAAAGAAAAAAATATTTTAAGCTAGGAACCTTCACAGGTGCACGCATGCTTTAAAAAAAAAAAAGCCCCAACAAAACAAAACATGAAAAGATGTGAATTTGAGATGGGGTTAGGATACATTCTCTAGACTAGCGTGGATGTCTCCCAGACGCCTGCAAATGGCTTATCAAAGGCTCCAGCTTCAGGCTGGACTCATTTGTCAAAGGCCTGACATCTGTTGATGTCATAGAACCAAAGCGTTGGTGGGTCTGACTTAGACAAGGTGTGTCTCCCAGAGCTGGGTGCGGCCGACCCCAGCCCACTCACCAGACTGATTTTTTTTTTAATACCAGCTTCCTCTTCTTCTGCACACACACACACACACACACACACACACACACACACACACACACACACACACACACACACACTGCTGGACATTTGGATGGAGTCATTCACCAAATTTTAAAATAAGTTTGAAATCCAAGGTAATCTTGGGCAAAATTGTGAGGCAGACAAAATCACCCTTCCTCTCCCATGCTTATTCCAGCCTCCCCTCCCTGCTTTCCTGCCTAAAAGGGTTCACTGTTTGGCCAGATAAATTTTTTTCTATGAGACTGGGGAATTGCAATTTCTCCAACGCAGATGGATTTGCAGGATTTTAAAAGAGACTCATGGGCTGGGTGCAATGCTTAAGACAAACTCAGGTTTGTATAATTGGGGAAGTTTAGGCCTGGCAGGAACTGGCTTTTCTGGCTCCTTTCAGACCCCATCAGATAGATGACTATCTTCTTTGTCAGTTGTCCAGGGGTGTTGGCTGCTATAAATTAGTCTGGGATTAGAAGTCCCCAGTGCTCTAGGGAGCAGGTAGGGGTTATCCAGGGTTGTAATGGGGGCACTGGTAACATTGACTCTCCACTTGGGTGCTGGCAACGCAGTTTGCTTTATGAAAATTCATCAAGATAAAAATTAATGGTGCAGAAAACGTTTCCTTTTGAAAAGCAGTTTTGGAGCTGCAGAGAGAGAGAGAGAGAGAGAGAGAGAGAGAGAGAGAGAGAGAGAGAGAGAGAGAGAGAGCTCAGCAGTTAAGACCACTTGCTGCTCTAGCAGAGAGGACCTAGGTCCAGTTTCCAGCACCCACATGACTGCTCACAACTGCCTGTAATTAGAGTTCTAGGGGATCTGGTACCATCTTCTGACCTCCACAGGTGCCAGGCACACGCATGGTGCACTCATACAAATAAATTGAAATAAATCTATTATTTAAAGCACTTCAGGTGTCTGGGACAAGAAGACATAGTTTTTAGAGTCTATGTCCCTTCTCTTGTACTGTGCCAGATGTTTGGGGTAGTTACACCAGAGGTGGATTCAACAGTTATGTCTATTCTGCTGATGTGGAAATGAAGTCACAGAGAGGTTGGATATCTTGCCCAAGGCCAGTAGAGTAGGGTCTCCCAACTCCAAATACTACAGCTTTAAGTATTTCAAGAGTGAAGGTCAAACCTTCTTCCAAAATACCTTAGGTGACTGTAGAAAAGTCTTAGTTTGGTCAGGGCTTTGAGAAAGTTCTGTGTTGGCCAATTGTCAGGAGGAGAAGGCCTCTACAGATGGTAGTTGGGGTTGGGTGGGCAGGGTGTCAAAGTTCAGATTGGATGTCCCAGACTGGTGGGGAGATGTGTGTTTGGTCAGGGACTCAGAGATCAATGGCTCAGGTCATGGCATGGTGAGCATATTTGGGGCATGTCAAGTGGTAGTTTTGATTAGAAAGAGGAAGGAATCTTGGGGCCTTAGGCCTTTAAGAACCAAAGAGTTTGAGGGGATTGATTGATTATTTGATTGACATTCCCGGACCTGCAGTTAGGAGCTGGGAAGATATACCAGAAAGGTGTGCATTTTACAAAGATGACCATAACTATTTAAATCATCCATAGGTCTTCTATAGTGGGACCTGTCACTCATCGACCAAGCCTGGGTCTTCATCCCTTTGTATCTGGCAAGTTGACTCCCTTAAGTATAATAGATATGAATTTATACCTGAGCAGGGAATTGTCCTTAATTGGCCTGATGGCTTCCTCTTTCCGCCTTTTGTGACTCTTGTTCTTGGTGCTAAGGGGGACACAGGGTCCCTTTTGTGGGTCCTTAGTCTTGTAGAGAAAACAGTTTCAAAACGGACTCAGAAAGAAAGGTGAAGACAATTTTGCTGGAGTTTGAGAGAATTAAACAACAGGGTAAGCAAGCTAAAGATCTCGGTAGCTGCCTGTAGGAGAGAGACAGAGAAGAAGAAGGAAGTTTCACTTTGTAAGTTACAGGAGCAATGATGCCTTTCAACAGTTGCACTGTTGGTGGTGGTGGTGCGCGTGCATGTTCAGAGAGAAAAAGCGACAGTGCCTTGAGTGTCAGGGAAGGCAGGTTTAGGATTCTAGCTGGTGTCAAAAAGTGGGGAGGAGTGTTACAGAGGGAAGACAGTAAGCTACACTTCTTGAGTTAGGTAGGATTCAGGAGCTGGCAGGCCCAATGAGAGGGTCTTGAGGAGGGAGCTACTGGGCAGCAGTAACTATCTCATTAGTTATTACTTCTGGCTTCTCACCATGCCTTCAGGTGTAGCAACTTTCTTTTTACCTTTTGGCTTCAGGCTCTTGAGGCTGTAAAATGGGTTCTCTCCTTATCCCAGGAGGTCTTTGGCTTTGTTTGGGCAAGGAAGTTTCTGTTGTCTTTATCAAAGGGTGTTGTCAACCACTGACTGTGGTGTTTGTGAAAGCAGTGTTTGTGTCAGAAGATGAAGTCAGTATTCATGTCTCTTTTTTTCTCTTACTCCTTTCCCCCACTCCTCCTCCTCTCCTCCCTGTCCATTGCCCTTACCTCCTCACCCTCCTCCTCCTGCTCCTCTGCTCCTGCTCCTCCTCCTCCTGCTCCTTCTTCTTCTCTTCCTCCTCCTCATTCTTGTTTCATTATATAGCCCTGGCTGGCCTAGTTCTCAGAGATCCATCTGCCTCTGTCTCCCAGTGCTAGGATTAAAGCTCTGGGACTCAATGTGGGGGGTGCTACCACTCCCAGCTGTATAGTCGTATCTTAAAGGTGTCTCCAGACATGGGAGGCACCCACTGTCTGCATCAGAAAGGATCTTATAGGCCACTTTTTAGGAAAACTGCTACATAGCTGATATATACATGTTGTCTCTAGTGCTCAGGAAGCAAATGGCTGCAAATCACCCCATTTCTATCCCTCTCTCCCTGCCTAGCATTCCCTGTCATTGGGATATGGACACACCACCTCAGAATCCAGCTTTAGGCTGTAAAAAGTCTGGGCCACACGGAAGAGCTCAGCTGAGTTTTCTGTCAACAGCCAGCATCAACCACAAGCCTCAGATGTGAGTCATCTTGACTGCCTAGCACTGTGCAGCCTGCAGATGAGTGTAGCTGCCACTCCTTGAGAGACCACCAGTAAGAACCATCTACTGAGGCCATTCAGTTAACTGAACCTAAAAGACAGTAATAATTTTTAAATTATTGGAGAAACAAGACAAAAAACTTCAAACATTAGAAAACTGGACTGCTGAGGGTACCCACAGTAGGATAGGAGTAAGAATATTGAGGGAAGCTTCAAGTAGATTCTGGTTTCCCTTCATAAGAATGCCAGCAGCATGGGCCATTGAGATGACTCAGTGCTTGCTGTCAAGCCCGATGGCCTGAGTTTGATCCTTGGAATCCACATAATGGAAGGAGACAACTGATTCCCCAAAGTTGTCTTCACACACACACACACACACACACACACACACACACACACACACACACTATGGGGTGTGTGCTGAGCCCATAAGTAAATAATGTAATTAGAAAGTGAGCAAGTAAGCAACATCTGGTCCACATATCTCAGATGCAGACTCCTCCATGGCTTATTCCGTAGCCATGGAAGCATAACCTATTTCATTAAAGGGCTAGTTATTCACATTGTATCTTTGAAATGGAGAGGATTCATTCCACAAACCCGGACTAGTGTATCATCGGGATCCCAACTGCGATAGGCACCTCATACTCATTTCAAAATGAAACTAGGCATTGTGAATGTTTGCATATAAATGCAAGTGAGTACATATTAGTTGCATGCAAATCCCTTGGAATAGTACCTTGCATATTCTAAGTGCTGGATATATATATATATATATACATACATACATACATACATACATATATCCACTCTCATTTTTATGCAGTGTTTCCAACCTATTTCTCTGAGTATTGCTGGTATTCTGGCTGTAACTTTTCAAAAGCTAACCAGATACAACTGCTTGGAAAGTCATTTGGCAATGAGGTTAAACATTCCTAACTCATGATTTAGCAGCTCCACTCCTGGGAGCATACCCAACAAAAATGGGTCCTTGTTATCCACCAAAAGGCAAATCGGACAATATTCACAACCACTTTATTCATAATGGTCCTAAGTTGGAGACAATCCAAATGCTCATCAAGAGTCAAGTGGGTAAGTAAATTGTGATATATTTGTACAATGGAATATCACTCAGTAATTAACAAGGATGAACTCAATTTTATGCATTAGGATGGATAGATCTGGCAGACAACAAAGCCATGCACCAAAGACGATGTGCTGCAAGTCCATTTATAAAAGCAGGTCAACTGATCTATGGTGATGGAGGTCAGAATTACTGGGAGAACGCTAGCTAGCTGAGAAGGGCCAAGAAGAAACCTTGGCAATTGGGCTATTGGCAATGTTCTATTTCTTGACTATTATTACGATAACTCTTCCCACCAGTCTGGTCTCAGAGCAGTGTCATTCCCAAATGAACACACAGGATGCTATATTAATTATGAAGCTGTTGGCTGTTTGATATGGTTTTTTGTTGGCTAGCTCGGACTTAATTATTAACCCATAACTGCTATTATGAGTATTTCCACATGGTCTTCTCTTACCGGAGAAAGGGTCCAGACCTCTTAGTACTCTTATGTCCTACATGGTGACTGACTGTGCCTCCGTTTCCCAGAACCCTCCACCTCTCCTGTCCCACCTATCTTGCTTCCCTATTGGCCAACAGTGCTCTATTCATCAACCAATAAGACAAACATATACACAGAAGACCATTCCCCATCACTTGACCTGGGTGGTAGTGATGCAGATGCATTTACATATAAAAATTAATTAAACAGTGCACTTAAGGGGAGTCAGTTCGCTGTGTGTAAGCCATAGAAGCTCAGGACAGGGTATCCCAAAGTATGTTATGACATGCAGAATACTCTGAACTAAAGTAGAAGGGATAAGGAGAGTATCTCAGAGAGGTATGGAGGTGTATTGTGTCTCAGATGGGCATGCCTTTGAGAGTCAAAGCACTGGACAAATCAATGGCCGCCAGAACCACCCGAACCAATGGCTTTGGAGTCTTTTGTCTCACAAATACAAAAAATGAATTTCACAAACAATAGGGGAGTGAGTTTACAAACTCTTTTTTTAATTTTATTTTAATTTTAAATAGCTTGTTTTACATGTCAATCCCAGTTCCCTCTCCCTCCCCTCCTCCCGCACTCCCCTTCCCCCCTCACCCTCCCACCCTAATGCCAATTCCTTCCACATAAGGGATATCTAGAGTCTGTCATTTCACTCCGGGTAGGGTCCAGGCATTCCCCCTAAGAGTCCAGGCTGAGAGAGCATCCCTCTTTGTGCTATGGGCACAAGATGACTGTTTGTATTCCAGGGATAGACACTGATCCACTGCTCAAGGCCCCATAGGTTGCCCAGGCCTTCTCACTGACACTCACATTTGGGGGTCCAGATCAGTCCCATGTTAGCCTCCCCGCTGTCAGTGTGGGGTCCAAGAGCTCTCCCCTGTTCAGATCAGCTGCCTCTGCTGGTTTTGCCAGCCCATTCTTTGCCAATTTGCTCATCACTCCTCTCTCTCTGCCACTGGGTTCCTTGGGTTCAGTTCAGTGTTTAACTGTGTGTTTGCCTCTGCTTCCATCAGTCACAGGATGAAGGCTCCCAGATGGTTATAGACATCAAGTACAAACTCTTATTGTAGGATTTTAGTTGGGAGAGGAAGAATGAAGGCTCCACTCCTGGATAACTGGGAAGTCCTAGAGATGAAGGTCCCATCTCTGGGTTAATAAGGCATTTGTGGATCATGGCATGGGGGTAGGGTAGGCTGGTTCATCCAGTTGTTCCACCCACGAGGTATGAAGGTGCCTCTCAGTTTGGGTCACATCCTAATGTAGCTTCCAGGTTGTGGGGGATCACTTAGATTGTGTAAAAGAAGATATATAACAAGAATCCAGAGCTCCCGTCGGGCAGTTTTGGCTTCTAGCCAGGAAAGAATCTGACCAAGAGGGCCATAGAAGCAGCTTTAGGAACAAGGTCTGACTTTTCCTAGTCTTTTAATCTCCTGACTTGTTTTCTCCCATGAAGAATGTCCCAGAATCCAGAATTCTCCTATAAGGAAGGCCACAGAAACTAGAACCCTTTTTTTTTGCCAACACAAACTATAACCTGGAAAGGCCTCCATTTCCCTTCTTCCCTAAAGCTCCTGATTCCAGACAGATCCCATCAAACCTGGGGACAGAGAATGCTAGAAAGATACAAGACCTGGCAGGCCTGACTGGCTTCCCTCTCAGCCAATTATTTCCATACGCTCACAGCTTTTGTCCAATCACATTATCACATTATCACAAGCCTGTCCATTCCCCACTAAATCCAAGTACAGTTTCTCTGGGAATTAGGCCTTCAGTCTGAAGGCTCTCATGTCATGTAAAATGGCAATTAAGTAAATTTGTTAGGCTTTTTTTTTCTTCTCCCTACCCTGTTGCTTGTTCTAGGGATACCACTGTGACCCTCAAGCTGGAGGAAGAGAGTCACCACCACTCCTTCCTGTCCCTACAAAGTGGCACCTGAAGTAAAAAGTAAATAAAATAAGAGGTGGTTGGAACTCTTCCAGCTGGTTAGTTCTGAGAGAGTTGCCTTGAAAACTGAAGAGTAGAAAAAAAAAAAAGAGAAGGGTTGGAGATTGGGAGTATTCAGAAGAAACTCCCACTTCCCTTGAGAGGTGAGAGTCTTCCCTAAGGCTGCCCTGAGCCACTCACGGTTGTGTGTGTGTGTGTGTGTGTGTGTGTGTGTGTGTGTGTGTGTGTGTGTGTGTGTGTGTGTGTGCAGTGTGGCCTTTCCTTTTCCAGCCTCCCAGGTCTGGGAAGCTCCCGTGACTTGGATGACTTACATAGGCGAGAGTGGGTGTTGGATTGGGTTTACTGGAGGCAGTAGAACTAGATGCAGCAGGGTCCACAGGGCCAGTTTGCTGGCCTGGACCACAGGAGTCACAATCCTGAGCTGTGGGGCCTAGGGCCAGTCTGCTGAGTGGCTTCCCGGAAGGGGGTAACTGGATGTGTCCCTCCATCTCCCCCAATCTTCTCTTTAAAGCTTCGGGGCCTGTTACACCTTCCAGGCCGGGAGGGGGGTGTCAACATCAAGATCCCCCTTCACACACCTTCCCAGCAAAAAGCCTCCATGGCACACTTTGGTACAGACAGGCCCTCTGGACTTGCTGTTGCCCGGGCCCGTTTGGCGGATCCGGGTCCAGTGTCATTAATGTGGAAAGGGGGATGGGTTTCATCAGTGTCAATGAGGAGCTGGGTTCGCCGCCATCCCCGGGGCTTTCCTGGGAGACTTTTCCCAAAATCCACCGTGCCACGTCCCCACCCCGTCAGTGACCATGCCCTCAGGGAGGAATAGGACGGCGGGCGACCAGAGTCCCCAAGCAGTATGACGAAATCCCTAGGGACCCTCTCTTTCCTCCCCTCCCCTCAGAGCATTGCGTCCTTGGCACTTCTCCGGAGACAACAGGGCAGCCCGGAGGGCAGCCGGAGGCCCTGGCACGGTCGCAGGGTAATTGGAGAACCTCGGAGACCGGACGGGGTAGGAATGTACCCCTGGGGCTGCAGGTCCAGGCCAAGGTCTTGGGGGGCCGGGGAGTGGCCTGGCCCCTCAGGGCCATTTGGGGCTCGGCCGCTCCGCGCCTACACCGCGGCTCCGCCCGCTCATTAGCGGAGGCCAAGCCGGCCGGTTCGCCTCCTCCGGCTGCCAATTACCCGCCCCGCTGGCTCCGAGCGCGCCGCGGGGCCAGACAAAGGCGCGGGCCGCGGGCGGGCGGGAGGGCGGGGGAGGAGCGGGGAGGAGGAGGCGGGAGGAGGAGGGGAGGGAGCCCGGGGCGCCCGCGCCTGCAGAGCCGCGGCGGCGGCGGCGAGATAAGGGCTGCTGGGGCGTTGCGCTCCAAATGGAAATGAATCCAGCTAGCGGGCGCGGCGGGCGAGCTCGGCGGCTGGTTCCCTTCGTCCCCGCGGTTTTAGCTCCACGACCCCAAACACTGACCGCAAGGCTGGAGGCCCACCCACCTATCCACCCACCCATCCACCGTCGGCACCCCGAGTACCAGCCAGCCCCTCCTTCCTGAGCTGTTGCTGCACGTTGGGAAAGTGCTGGAGAGAGGGCACGCCACGTGCCTCCCTCTCCATCACTCCGGAAACCTCTCCCGGAGGGTTGTGCTTAGCTTGGTGCAGCTAACCAAAGCCTTCCAGGCTTGCCTACCAGGGCCCTCACACGCCCCATCCTGGGCCAGTCCTGGTTTGGAGCCCTTTCCCAAGCATAGCCGGGTTGGGAATTTGGGGGGAGTTGGTAGAGGCATCGCTGCATCTAGCCTACTAATAGTCACCTCTCTCCGCTTGATGACCAGGCAATCTTTTTTTTTTTTTAATATCTGCAAAACGAGGCTGAGAGGCGCAATGATTTCTTCACAACTCCACGGTTAGTGACAGCATCTAGGCCATAGTTCGCAGCCTGCTAACATTGTCAATATCCCGACTTTTCCAGGAAAAAAGCAAAACAAAACAAAGCCACAATCCACGTAAATCTTCACTTTGATATTTTCAGCTGTCCTTTGCAAGACCTTTCTCACTGGAGTGGCTTTTCATAGGAAAAACAGGCTGGGACCTCCCGGCTAGCCACAGTGACTTCCACAGGGGACACTTAGTTCCTCAGGTAGCCTTCTGAAAACCATGGATACTTGTTTATTATCTGGATGTAAGCTTTGGTTTCCAGAGTCGTTAACCCAGGAGGGCCCAGGTTTGGAGCCCAGTCTTCAGTGTGCCCGCCCCTGTCCTAGTTCTCCTTTCTGGGGGGAGGAGGGCTGGGCAGGGGTGGAGCTGGGAGGCTTCTGGGGTGCCACAGGGAATTTCCCATTGTTCTTTGGTGACATCTGTCTCCCTGGCTGCCAGAGACTTTAAGAGGCTGCTTCCCTTTCAGTCTAGCACAGGAACGGTGCTGTGCTGAAACAGTCCGGGTAAGGGTCAGGGAGACTCGCGCCTCAGGGCACGCCTGTGGGATGAAATGTAGACTGGCCCAAATGAAGACAAATGTCCCTCAATAAAGTGCTGTTCCCAAGGGTCCTCCTTGCTGTCTGCTGTCAGCAAGGTTTAGGGCTCCTGAGGTCAAGGTCTTTCTCCTAGCCCGCCCTCCCTCTCCCAGGCTACTCAGCTTAGCAGGGAGAATAGCCAGTAGGGGCCCTGGCCTCCTGCTGCTGCCTCAGACACCAGGCACTGAGCCAGAGGCCCAGGGAGCCAGCCAGATAGGCTTGGTGCAAATCATTTTGTCCTCCCTTCCTGGGGAAGCACCGCCAGGAGCCATGTGGCTTCTGGAAGAGGGGCTCTCCTTCACGTGGATGCCTGGGAGAAGCTGCCTTACATCTTAGTTATCAGGGTCTTGGCAATGGCTCTCCTCTCCAAGCCCTGCCCTGAGTCATACAGTGCTCACCTCCCAATAAAGTCCTTGTTGCTCCTCAGCAAACAGCCTCAATTCTCCAAATGCCCCTCAATCAAAAAGTTAAGAACAGGTATAGTCAGAGGGTATTCAGGAGCCTAGCCCAGTCTGCTCCCTTCTTCTTGGTCAGTGGGGGTGATAGCTATCCAAAGCAGCTAGTCCTGACAAAATAAATTAGGTGGTTAGTTGGTGACCTATTAGTGAACTGGAGACATTTCACCCTTAAATAGCCTTTCTGCGGAGGCTCCAAATATCTCTTCCATGATTTCATTGTTTTTGTACTAGGCTCTGGCCTCCCCTGTGGTCCTGTTCTCAATTTTTTTTTCATCTTGATTTTTGTAAATCATGGGCCTTGGGTATGGGGCAGCCAGGGAGGAGTGGCAGCCAATATGTAAGTGACAGTATTGCCACTTCTCCCCCGCCCACCCAGCTGGGAGACAGGTCTGTATTTTCCTGGGAGGGTCTTTGAGGGAAGCACCCAGGGGCCTGATGTTAAATCTCCCAGAAGAGTAGAATGGGCCAGCCTGGTTCTCAGCATCCCAGACGAGGGAGGTATCTCAGGATACTGAGAGCAGCTCGCACATCCTTGTCCAGTAACTGATGATGGGTACTTTGGGTGACAGTGTTGAGAACAGCAGCTGATGCAGGTCCCTTCTTCCGTATACATACTGCAACAGGTAAGCTGAGACCACAAGCAGAAATCAGCATTGTGGAAATTAAGGGTTCCTGAACTGAAGATCACAAAGCTGCCCTTTTGCACTAGTAACCCTGGATTTCCCTTGGGAACTAGAGAAGTCATGGAGTCATTTTGGGCCAGGGATGTGTCTTTCTCAGAAGTCTGTTAGGATGCCCCAGGCTGCCCTAGAGAGCTTAGTAGGCACATGTTATCTGATTGGTGAGGAGGCATAGCCCTGCAGGTGCCCTGCAGTCTTCCTGGTTGTATACCCTTGGTCCAGTTGCTGAACTGTAAGCCTCAGTTTTCCCATCTACACAATGAAGCATCCCAGTGCTGTTGTGACGAAACAAGGCAATGTATGTCTATATTTAACGCCATGTCTGAAACAAGGTGACTGCTCATTAATACCTCTTACTTCTTTTTCTCCTTCTTCTTTCCTTCCTTCCTTCCTTTCTTTAGTTTTTCCTTGAGACAAGGTTTGCAAGGTAGTCCTGGATGGCCTGTAACTTGCTATGTAGACCAGGCTGGCCTTGAATTCAGTGATCCATCTGCTTCTGCCTCCTTATTGCTGGGATTAAAGGTGTGCTACACCATACCAGGCCTTTCTCTGTCTTTTTAAGAAAGTTCTCATTGTTCTTCTGAACTCAATGCAGTCTATTTGACTGTGGAGGGAAAACAGGTAGCTTGAGTTCAGTCATGCACAGGATGGTGGCTATTACAGAAACCACACTAGGTCTTTCAGCTGAGGTGACTTAATTAGGAAACTGACTACAGAGGTCAAGGAATCTCTGAGAAGACACACAAGTCAGGCAATCTAGAGATACCTACTGTCAGGAAGCTGCTGCCACCCTAGGGCCAGAAAGTCCAGAGGAGACAATGTCTTTGGGACTTACAAACCAGCTCAGTCTAGCCTGTGGGATCCTGGAAGAAAATGCTTTCGAGAAATGGAACACACACTCTAGCCGTTCCTGCCTCCTTGCCTTCTCTTCTGCCAGGGCCTCCTGATGCTTAACCCTCCCTAGAAATCTAAGGCAGAGAACTGGAGGCATCCTGATGCCCTGCAATCTGGAAGAGGCTGGGAGGAACCTGGCAGTGATGCAAACTGTCATGTGACTTGTCAAAGAACCAGACCTCTGTGCAGGTCTACTGGTTCAACCCACACCAGGCAACCTAAGGCCTTTGTGAATGTATCAAGCCCAGTTCAACTTAACAACAGGTGATGGGTCTCCTGTATTTAACCTGGAGTCTGAAAGTGCATCATTTAGCCTTCCCATCTCTACTCTCCTTTTAGCTGTTCCTGACCAGCAAGTGACAAAGGCTACCTTGTCCCCAAGGTGGCTACAATTGGGTTGGGTGTCCCAGGTCATGATACACATGGGACCTTTGCCCTCAAGGTAGCTGCAATTGGGCTATGTGTTCCAGGTCATGATACACAGTGTTTTCATTAATGACTTCCTCAAGCTTAATGCTGCTGTTTCCTGGGAACCTGGAAAAATCGGTAGAGGACCAGAGAGTTGGCTCCACAGGTAAAGGTGCTTGCCATACAGTTCAATCTCCCGAACCCATACAGTAGATGGACAGGACAAACTGTACAAGTCATCCTCTGACCTCCACATGCGTTCCGTGACAGATGGGCACACACACTGAATAAAGGTGAGTCAGCATACATGTATAAGGGGGCAGTGGGTAACTTTCAAGGACCGTCTTGAGACATTATGGAGAGAGGCACTGAATTCCAAACACTCCTCACACAGGTGTCTCTAACTGTCTTCAAATATGTTGTGTTACTGGGCTTTAATTTTTTTGTTTCAGTTAAATGTGTTTGTTCTAGATGAAGTCTCACTGTGTAGCTCAGGCTGGCCTTGATTTCGGGGTGCTGGAAATGCAGGCATGTGTCTGCACTAGCACACCTGACTCAAGGCCTTACTTATTGGAAGCCTCACTTAGCAATGGTCTCTAAGAAACTGGGGTAATTTCTTTGGAGTCTGCTCCAGCTTCATCTGTGTTGACATAAGTAAACATCCTGACCCAAAGCAACTTAGGGGAGGGTCTATGCAGCCCACAATTCCAGGCTGCAGTCTATCATTTGGGGGAAGTCAAGGTAGGAATTGCAGCAGCTAATCACAGAATACCCGCAGCCAGCAGCAAAGAGAGAGCAAATGCATCCTCACTTGCTTATGCTCACTGCCCATGCTCAGCTAGTATTCTCCACTCTTACAGCAGTTAGGGACCAGCCTAGGAAATGATGTTGACCACACTACACAATCAAGGACAGTGCCCTCATAGACGTGCCCACAGGCCAGCCTCATTGAGATGATTCCCCAACTGATGATTCTACGTCGTGGCAAGTTGACATTTAAAATGAATGATCACAGAGCCCAAATAAAAATGAAACCAAAAAGTGCCTTTCTCCATGCCTTGAATTCATGTGTTTTCTTATTGAACGTCTTTTAGTGCTGTACAATTCCTGGCTTATTGCTTTATCTTGATGTGAAGGTACAGAGTGACTGGTGACATTTGAATGTTGATGGTTGTCTTGGGAACATATGGGATGTCTGGCTTTGAGAATCTTCCCTTTCTACACTAGGGTGGGAACATGGCAGGGCCGAGTGAGCAGTTATTAGTGGCTTGATTATTTTTTGTTTGGTTCCCCCAGTAGTACACATTTGAACCTTATTGGAATCTGTGCAGGGTAGACAATAATTGACAGAGGGGAAAGAGCAAGTGACCAGCTTTAGAGCTATTGGGACAGATCACAGCCCCCACTCCCACCCCAAAGACATTTGCTCATGGGTCCTAGAAAGAAAGAAAAGGCCAGCTAGATTTTTTTTTCTGTTCTTTGTTGGTTGAAGGAGCTGGCTGAGAGAGAAGTTTGCCACACAAATGACTACATAAACAACTTTCCAGGGGGCCTATTTAAAATGCTCTGGGGAATAGATTGTTTTAAAGCTTTTAAAAAACACCATTTACATACAATTAATATGTTGATTGCACAGCATTCTTATTAATTCATTATAGCAAGGACTTCCAAATAGCAAAACAGCCTTTCAATACTTGGCTTAGTTTGTGATATAACATGAGGCAATTACATACATAATCATTATATATGTACGCGCACGTGCACACGCGCGCACATGTGTGTGTGTATACGTGCGTGTATATGTGTGTAAAATTTAGAGTCTTATCATTTCTCAATATCCACACCATGCTTATACAAATACACTCTTTACCACACTTCGTGGCACAAAAGAGATTGTATTTTATATACTTTTAATCCTTGACTCCTGGTTTATCACAGTAAAGGTCCTTGCTGAGTGCAGTGATCCCAATGCATTGTATGAGACTGTGTTTTAGCACACACCTTGCTGAATGGGGGTGGAGGAGAAGACCAGCAGTTAGTAGGGACCTATAGAAGATCAGATCTGGGTACTTTCATGGGGGACACCAGGAAGTATAGTCTTGACCTTGGGGATGCTTTGGTTTTTCATTGCTGAGCAACAAAATCCCTCAGAACTTATTAGACTAAAGCAAATATGACTTAATTATTCTTTATGATTCTCTGGCTTGATTGGAGATGAACTGGGCTATCTACCAGTCTTTGTCTCAGGCATCTGCTATGGCTGAGGTAGATGGGACTAGGATGTCTAAGATAGATTCATACAGCCGGGCAGTGTTGGCACAGCCTTTAATCCCAGCACTTGGGAGGCAGAGGCAGGCGGATCTCTGAGTTCAATGCCAGCCTGGTCTACAGAGTGAGTTCCAGGACAGCCAGAGCTACACAGAGAAACCCTGTCTCATAAACAAAACAAACCACACAAACAAAACCACCCACCAAGAACAGCACATTTCATTCACATACCTGGCTCTTTGGTGGGGATGGCTGGAAGGCTGTGGCCTTCTGCTTGGTCACATGGTGCATGGAGAGGGGCTGGGCATGTCTCACGAATGTTTCTTCATGTGGATAGCTTGGGCTACTTTGCATGGTATTTGGAGTCCAAGTGTGAGTGTCCTAAGAGAACACTGTGCACATGCTTTCCAGTCTCTTCTTGTGTCGCTCTTGCTAAGGCCCCACTGGTAAAGTCATGAGGCCATGTTAGCATGGGAAAGACTGCACACAGTGGTGAGTACTGGTCTGTGTGCTTTGCTGAGAGCAACCAAAATAACCTTCTGAGGATTCGAGGTTTTGTTGCTTTAAAAAATTTTTGTTTTTGAAACAGGGTTTTATTACATACCCGAGACAGGCCTTGAATTTCCTATGTAACCCAGGCTGGACCTGAATTTGAAACCTTCAGAGTGAGAGGTTTATAGGAATGAGCCATTATGAAGTTCTAAGTCCCATCCATCCTTTTTTTCTTATTTTCTCATCCTTTCTTTCTCCTACTACCCCATGTTCCCATCAGAGGCAGATGTTGGGAGACAAGGACAACTCAGTGTCAAGTATTCGATGGTGGTGCTGTGGCTACCTCCTCTATTTGCATATGGGACAGGCTGTCCTTACTTCTGACTTCACTGTCCACCATGAAATATGAAAAGTTATACAGCGCGGGCAGGCCAGATTTTTTTTTTCTCTTTAAGATTCCAAGTCGGATGTTTTAATATTTCACTGAACTACTGTAGAAAGCCCTTCATTATGGGATGGAAATGCCTGGAAAATGGCCTTCTAATTAATGTGAAATGAGAGAGTGCCCCTCAGAGCAAGGGGGACTTGGCAGCTGTGAGGGTGATGTCACTATGCCAGCTCTTCCTGGGCGGGGTGATTGGATGGGGCCCCATCCTAGGTTATATTGGCCTCATGGAGCCCATTTAGCATAAATCCTGCCACAGGGCTGGGCTGGAGACAGCAAATTGAGAACCTTCCACAGCTCACTGAGTTACCACTTCCCAGAAATTGCTGAAGCCATTGATCTTGATCTTTGTAAATCATTAAGCGATTCTGGCATTCAGGCACATGTGTATGGTGACCTGCAGGAAGCCAGACCTGTTTCAACAGTGGATCCTGGCTCAGCCACGTGGGCAGCATCACAGTGACCTTTCCACTGGTGTACAGGACTGCTCCTGAATAAGACAGAGGGGTTGGTTCGGCCGCTGCCCTGTGCCCCCTGATGGTCTCAGTGGGGCTATGTGTTTCTGAGAGACCTTGAAAGCAGTTCAGATCCTGCCAGGGGAGCCTGGGAGAGTCACTGGATCACTTAGATATGTCTCCTTGGTTGCTTCTTACACTGAGCAAAGTGCTTGAAAGGTGTCCCGGGGTAAAAGGGATTAAAAAGCTTGAGCTCCAGGTGATGGAATAACAGTAATGCTACATAGTATTTATTGAGTATTTACTGTGTGCCAGCACCATGCCATGTACTCTACATGAAATTTTTGCATCTCTAAAGTAGATGCTATTATTATCATTATCCCCCATTTGCAGACTGCAGATGATAAGTACTATGTCCCACAACTAGCTGTTGACAAAAGATTTGCTGTCCTCCTGGCTGTATGGCTCAGTTCAGTGCATCTTATGAGACTTGGTTTAATTAATATTGATCACGTGCCCAAATAATTCTAACATCCGAGGAAGGCAAGGCTACAGGACAAAGAAAATTGGGAATTTTGAATTCAGTGCTGCTGTGTGGCTTGGGGAAATACGTTCTCAAGCCTCAGTTTCCTATTTTGTGAAATGTGGGTGACAACACCTACCTACTAGGGAATGCCACCGGTTGAAAATCCATCATAAAGTTGATTGTCAGTAACATTATTTTCAAGTGTGATGATTAAGACTGGAGTATGACAGCTAGATAGCGAGAGTGAGTGTGAAGAGGACTTGGAGACAGCCATGGAGGGGGCAGAGGGGACACTCACTGGATTGGAGACCCAGCAGCAAGGTGAGAAGTTGAGGAGGAAGGCCCCGGGGAAACGTGGGGGAGTTGGCCTCATCTCTTTATGGGAGCCTGCTTTTGATGGCCCTCCTGAGGTGCTGCTGAAGGTCCTGGGTGGCCCTTCTGTACTTCTATCTTTGCCATGGGCACCGAAGCATGTGCCTTTAGGTGGCTTTTGACCTGGCAGTCGGCTTATTGACATCAATGCAATGCCTTGTCCAGGCCACATGATATAGTGTAAAGATGTTGGGTGTCTTTGGGCCACAGCTACTTGGAGATCCTGGAGTCATGTTTCTTCCTAGAGATGCTCCAGGAGGGGTGTACGGGTTAGACACTCTGGAGCAGGGGCCTGGGGTGGCAGTGCTGTGGTTTCTTCACAGACAGCCTCAAATTCCAGTCTGAGGACTTTGAGGAGGAACTATGAGTGTCTCTTAGGGATGCAAATAACAGAAACTCCACTCAGATCAAGTCTGACACAAAGTAGAATTGGTGTAGGTACCTTAAATATCTAGCCAATAGCTTCTGGCATAGGCAGACCCAGGGACGAAAATAACTTCAGGGTCCTATCACTTGTTTCTTAGCTAGCCTCAATTAATAATGAGAGGATGGCCACTGGCTGGTACAGGCCTCAGCCTATGCTTATGGAAACAGAGGCCTTACCTCTGGGAGAGAGGTCCCAAGGAGAGCTTTGGTTGGCCAAGGCAGAGGTAAAACACCCAATGACTGTGCTTGAGTATTGGAGAAGTAATTGACCAGTCAGGACTGGACCACAGTTTTATGGGTAGGGGTACTGGTTCTGGAAAGCTCAGAAAAAGATGCTTTCACTGGACAGTGGAGTGCATCGCAGACAAAAGGACCAGTTAGCCATGACCAGTTATGGGTTAAACATTTTAACTATTAGCCAAAGGGCGATCTGAAAGTCACTGGAGAAGGTATTAGGCAAGCAAACTTGCCTTGTAGGCTGTCTTATAGAGGTGCCGGGGGCAGCCAGCCAAGAGGGCCTGGCTCCTCTCTTATCCCCATGGCCCCCTCTGTGCCCAGCTGCAACCATTTAGTTGGGCCCTTTGCCCCGGGAACAAGAGCTCTCCTTTGACGGTCTGCAATATTCAGGGCAGCCTCGTGCTCAGCCAGAGGGCTATGCCTTGTCCAGATGTCCAGAGGGGCTGGTTTCATGTGTCGGACAAGGCCTTCTTTCTAAACATGGGGATCTGAAGGAGGGCGACGTCTGCAGCCTGGGCACGGGGTGATAAATGCCCCCTGTGGAATGCAGAGATGAATTCTCAAAAAGGGGAAAGAAAGGCTTTCATCGGCATTGCAAAAGCCCCAAACAAGGGAGTTTTCTCATCTCAAACTGCAGGATGGGGGTGGAAGAGGGATGTTGGGGGAACAGTGAGTAGGGGGAGGCTACTGGCAGCACAGACACTTGACTGTGAAACCTCTGTGGAAGGCCCAACAGAGCAGAGACCTCTTTTCCTCTTGAGCAGCCCAGGACCCAAGGCCATGGCAGCCCGAACTCAGCCTCCTGCTGCGTGGTAGGGGCTGTCTGTTACCAGCCCTGGAGAATGGGGGCTGTGTTGGCCTCATTCTGCTCCTTCCCTCAGCACCAGCCCAGAGCTACCCCCACACAAATGGCATTGTACAGCCAGGGACAAAAACGTCTGTTCATTCACCATCCATGCCTGGGGACAAAAAGCTGAGTGTGGCTCACTGCTCTGGTTTAGGAAAGATGGAGCTGTGGGGATAAAGAAGACTGGGAACTCAGGGGCAAGGCCAGGATGGCTGGAGGACATAAATCGACTCTGACCACTCGATGAGAATCTGTGACCCAGATAAACCTAGCAAGGAGGGCAATCCCTTTGGTGGCCCTTGACCCGCTTTCAGAAGAACAGATCACCTATGGTGGACACCAGTGACTATACCCTAGCCAGTTTCTCTGACACATTCATCCCCTTGGGCAGAGTCCCTTGGTCATAAGATGTCTCCATTTCCTCAAATGGCATTTGTGGAGTCATTCCATTATGGTTAGTTAACTGTAGGCTTGGGAAATCAGACAGACCTGGTTCCAAAACGCAGTCACGGTGACAGCTATGTGTCCATTAATTTGTCCTTTGTCTTTCCTCATTTGTGAAGTGGGAGTAATCATAAGATCTATAAGGTTGGGAGGAGCAAAGGACATGAGCCACTGACATGTACAGCATAGAGCAGCATACAGTAAGGATTCTGTCCATATTGCTGATTAACTGATACATAATATCGGTAGTTGTGTCTGCTGTTTTGAGGGATGATGAGAATTCAGAGAGTTGTATCTTATGAATGAGTTGCGTTTCATAGTTAACTGGGAAGCTTGTTTTCTGGACCCAAACATATAGTTTCCATAGAAACACTGCTAAGAAAAGTCTTGAGGCTTCCAGTTAACCCACAAAAGCCTATTCAACTGTCAGTTACCAGAAATAACTGAGTGGTGGCTTTAAAACCTAGCAGAAAATTCTTTAATGTCTCTCCCAATGAGGTGTGGTCGCTGGGTCCCCTCCTTTTGAGTTCACTGGGCTTGTGGTTACTTCAGTCCATAGAGCATGACAGAGGGGGCATAATGGGACTTCAGAGAATGACCACAAAAGGCTGTAAGGTGTCTACCTTGCTTGTTAGGCATTCATTCTTGGAGGCCAGAAAAGCTATGTAAGATGCCAGGATACCTGTAAGCCTCTTAGCTGAAGAGTTCATGGGGTCACACACCACACACATACAGAGGCAGAGACAGAGACAGAGAGACACACTTACACACTTTATGAGTACACAGTCATAAAAGCTAGTCCTAGATTTTACAGTCTTTCCAGCCAATGCCCAGTAACTGTGGAGCAGGGTATAGACCACTGTATCCTGCCTGAATTCCCAATCCACAGAATCCACAAGCCTAATACAATGACTGCTGTTATTGTTTGGGATTATGTGTTACACAGCAGTAACTGTCTAGCACCTGTCCTTTGTAACAAGGACTGTGACAATAGCTAATGGTAACTAATGGCAGTGAGATCTTACTACGTGCCTGTCGCTGTGAGAAATGTATGCTTGTTTTTTAAATCAAAGGTTATTATCCTGGCAAGGACTCATATTTTCTGAACCTTCTCCTTCCCCTTTGTGATGGTTAGCCAATCACATCAGATTGTAAAGCTGAGCTCCCACCAATGGGATGAGATACAGTCACCTCCTAACTTGGGGATGAAAGACATGAGTTACATGGGCCCTGGTGTGTTGCTATCCCAGTTTGTGTTCTGGTTCACCTTTTTTTATAGAAAGAATCACTTTTTTGCGCGATTTTTGCTTTCTTTGTGTTCCTTTTGGGGGACA
Source organism: Mesocricetus auratus (assembly GCF_017639785.1). Taxonomy (NCBI): domain Eukaryota; kingdom Metazoa; phylum Chordata; class Mammalia; order Rodentia; family Cricetidae; genus Mesocricetus; species Mesocricetus auratus. Next base: position 9,868,541 of record NW_024429213.1, read on the forward strand.
GTGAGATCATTCATTGTTTCCAACAAGCTTGTGCTACATGCCTTCTGTGGATTGACTCAGTCCATCCTCCAAAAGTACCCTAAGAGTAAGTAAGGACAGTCCTTAGAAACTTGTGGCAAGACATTAACTATGACTGAAGAAAGTTTCTTATGAATGAGTCCCAGGGCAGACAGGTTCACTGGCTGAGTCAAGGAGGCATTTGGAGACTTTGCTGTGATTGTGGATGACACCTCTAGACAAGTTGAAGGATTGGAAGACCTTTATAACATTGGCTATTTTAATTTACCTTCATTTCCAGGACGATAGGCTTTCTTTTCTTTGATTCGTTTGTCTCTGTTACACAATTTTGGGTAGCATCAACCCACATTTTACCTCACCTGTGGAATAATGGAAATGTACTGTCTCCTCCACCCTGCGATTACTAGGTGTGCTTTGGTCATCCCCACCCCTTAACTTTGGGCTTGACCATGTGTCTTGCTTGGCTAGTGGGAAGAGGCAGAAGGTGAAGTGTTTTGGTTTGGGGCTGAGGCTTTAAGGGGTTTTGTGAGTTTTTGCTTGGCCTCTTGTGTTAGGTTCCCGAAGAGAAGAAGCTGTCCTGTTTGCATGGTCCCAGGAGGTAGTCTCAGCTGATCTTCAGCCTAGTGAGTAGACAGAATGCTCATTGGTGGGTGCTGGCATTAATTTTATATTGTTTCACAATTGTTGCAGCCAATACACAAATAATACAGCTAATTTAAAGTCTGGAACAAATGTGTGTGACAGGAGTGGGGAGGTCCTGACGTGTCCTCACAGATTTTATTTGTTTATTTTCACTATGCCCCCAAGTCCATCTTCGTGTCCTGGTTGCTGGTCATACTGCCAGGAGAACCCATTCCAGGCCAAGAAGGGCGGCTTTCCCTTGAGTACAAAAGTGTCTCTGGTGCATGAGCTGGTCTTTAGGATGATTTCTTCTTTATGTCACACAGACTGGTTCCGACCACTTGACACCACTAGTTAGACAGCTGAACACAGAAATATTTGCATATCTGATGTCCCTAATCACAAGGGAGCCTGTGTGTCAGGAACCTAAAGTCTTACTGAGGAGGTAAAACCAGATCTTCTCAAGCTGGTTGGAAACTGTTGGGAGTAGCCTGACTCTTTGATGCTATATTCAACAGCCTTCAAATGGTCCAACCTAGCCTACATCCTAAGGACCACTGTGAAGACTACAAAGCAGGTGGAGGACATCCACTGCCTGGGAGAAATCTGAGTTGAGCTTAGCATTTAGCATCCTTCACAGGATTTGTTCCTTTGGACTTCAGTCACGGCTGTTCAAAAGAAAAGAGAAGACTTGGGAGAGGACTGTGGGAGAAGAGCATTGCTCCTTGTCTCCTGTATGCCAAGCATCCCTTTTTCTTCCTGTACCCTGTGGCCCATGAACCTCCCTCCCAGGCCCTCTGCCTCCCAGCTTAGTTGTGGTCTGGGCAGTTGTAATTCCCTCTGACCTCAACCCACCTTGGAGGAGTGAATGTGTGTCTCGTGCCTATTTTTGGTAGTGTCAATGTTCATGCTGCCTGCCTTTCAAATAGCTTCACGTTTAGCTACAGCTAATTTGGAATTTGTTTCTCCAAAGCATTTAGAATTGTTTTTGTCTAATGCATCAGATTTAAACTCTGGAGCTAATTAATATGGAAGCATGAGGAAGAAAAGAGAACATTGCTCACCAGGCCTAGTGGAGATGAACTGAAATAACCCTCTCTTTAGCATGTTGGTCCTTGAACAATGCCTGCTGAGACCACAGGTAGGGACCACGTCTTTTTCAGACATGCCTTGTGTCTGGGTGGCCAAGTGACTGGGAGACTAAAGGATAATAGGTGTGTGTGTGTGTGTGTGTGTGTTAGCATGTGTATTATTTATGGATTGCATGTGTCCTGTGTGTAGCGAGTGTTTATGTGTTATATATGCCGCGTTTGTGGGTCATGTGCTATCTGCATGGTATTGTGCTGTTTGTTACCTGTGTTGTCTGTGTCTTGCGCTTTATTTGCTTATTGTATACATCCACATGCTTGCATTGTGTGTATTGCACGAGGGATGCATGTTGTCTGTGTTAAATATGTTGCATGCCTTCTGTATTGTATTTTGTGTTATGTATGTTGTATGTTATACGTATGTACATCATAGACTTGAAAGGAACTTCAAATATAAGACTGATTGTAGCTAGGTAGTTTGGCACCTTTGGTGAAATACTGGGATGTTTCCATTTATGTCAGGTTGAAATTGAAGACGGTAAGGATGAAGATGGGTGTAGAGTTCAAAGCCTGGATATTTTGAGACTTTCCAAATGCTACAGTATGTGTATTCATGTCCCCTTCAATTCATATGTAGAAATCTAACCCTCAAAATGATGATATTAGCCTGCAGTACCATTGAATGGTTCCATTCTTCGGATATGACTTGTTCTCTAAGGGTTCATGTATTGGTCACATGGTTCCCAGTATGAAATATTAAGAGATGTGGGTCCTTTAAGAGGTTGGGTAATCGGAAAGTAATTAGGTCATTGAGGAGCATCATCCTCGGAAGAGATTAAGGTAATTCTTAGGAGACTCTTCTTAGTTTCCATGATAACAGCTTGTTATGAAACAAGGCCACCTCACATCTGTAACCTCTTTTGCATGTGGTCTCTCCCTTTCTTACCCTGCCACACTGTGCTACAGTTAGACAGCCCTCTCCAGGGGCCAAACAGATAGGGTTACGAGCTATTGGACCTTCGTCCATGGTCCCATATCTGTATAACCAAATAAACATCTCTATAAATACTCATAGGAATTAGGTTATGGACACATACAGTGGACTAATGTGTGTGATTACACAAAAGCAGCTTTGTGAAGCTTCAGGTGAAGGATTTGCTAAGGATGGGCTCCTAGGGGACATGGTGAAGGTGGAGCGAAAACCAGGCAAAGTGCCATCTCAGACCAAGTTTCTGCCTCCCTGATCCTACAGGGGAAGGTTGTAGTGTGAGTTACACCCCTGACCTTGTCCCAACTTGATGCAGAGAATCTGGGTTTTATACCCTTATCAATTTTACGGAAGGTCTCCTTGGGGAGCATAAACTCCCAGGCAGCTCCAGCCTACCCAAGCTGTGCAAAGCAGTTCCAGAAGGTCTAGGCCAGCTGGCTGAAGAGAATTGCAGGTGCAGGCTGTTTGAACTAAAAGCACACAGCAGACGGGGAAGGGCACACAGAAGCCATCAAAGGGAACGGAAGGGATCTGTACCAAGCAAGCATGGACCATGTTTGCTACTCTGGCAGACTCATGCCACCCCAAGTTTAGTTTTTTATTGCTGTGTTAAAAATATTTCTGCAGACATAGGAACTTAAAATGCTTTCAGTTTATTAATCACATTCTGCATGGTGACATTTTGGTCAATGACAGCCTATTTGACAGTGGTCCCATAAGACTGTATCACCTAATATGCCAGACATGGTGATGCATGCCTGTAATGCTAGCACCTTTCCGGAAGTTCAGTATGGTATTTGGAGAGAGAATGCCCCCCCCATAGGCTCTTGTGTTTCAATGCTTGGTTCCCAGTTAGTGCAGCTGTTTTGGATGGATTAGGAGATGTGGTCTTATTGGAGGAGGTGTGTCATTAGGGGTGGGCTTTGAGGTTTCAAAAGGCTCAAACCATTCCCAGTGTGCTATGTCTCCTGCTTGCTGTTCGACATGTGAGATCTCCAATGTCCCTGCTGCCAAATCTTTGCTCCACCATCATGAACTCGAACTCTCTGGAACTGTAAACTCAAATGATTCTTTAATAAGTTGCCTTGGTCATGATGTCTTATCACAGCAATAGAAAAGTGACTAAGACACTGAGGCAAGAGGATTGGGAATTAGAGGACAGTCTTGGCTGTGTAGTGGGACCTTGTCAAAAATGGACAAAGAAAATGCTTATATTATATATGGGTGTCATAGCCTTCTTAGCACACTTACAGTAAGTGATATTTGTGCAAACAGCAAAATCATCAAAGGACAGCTTTCTCAGAATGCATTTCTGTTGGTAGGGAACACATAACTTTGCTTCACAGTTCTTTCTGAGCTGCTGTCACAGCACACTTGGGTTTTCTATTCAGGGTCTCACCAGGCTAACATAGAGGTGTTGTCTAGGGCTGGGGTTCTTTGACCTGAGGCTTAGGATCATCTTCCAAGTTTCTTACAGCTAGAAAGGTTGTGTACATTGGGTTTGTGTAGGGAGAACAGCACTCCGTTTTCTTACAAGCTAAGGAAGTCTCTTAGCTTCTAGAAGCTACCAGCAGCCCTTTGTCATATGCCAATTCACATGGATGTTTGCTTTCTTCTAGGCAACCTAGAACATTTCACCATGTATTCTTGTTTTGTTACTAGTCAGAGAAAGCTCTTAGCATCTAAAGGACTCATTGACTTTGGTCAAGTACACCTAGGGAGATTTTACTTTTCTGTATCATTGTGGTGGTTTGGATAAGCTGTCCCCTGTAGTCTGAAAAGTAATGAACTAATTTCTTAAGCAGAGGAGATTTCAAGACAGCCTAACAGTGAGTCTTTTATGTGGTTGTTAGTAATTGCTCTTATGCATGTTCACAATGAAAAAGAATAAGGGAGCAGAAACAAATACAAAATGTACAGTTTAGAAAGGAAAAGGACAGTGGCCAGATTACTATTACTGCCAAGACTTGTGCTGGAAGGAAGGCTGCAACTGTTAAGGGGATTAAAGAGAGCCAAATCTGCTTTAGACTAAAGAAAAGGGTTAGTTAGGGCTTCTAGTGCTGTGAAGAGGCACTATGACCATGGCAGCTCTTATAAGGGAAAACATTTCATTGGAGCTGGCTTACAGTTCAGAGGTTTAGCCCATTATTGTCATGGCAGGAAACATGGTCACATGCAGGCAGACAGGTGCTGGAGAGGCAGCTGAGAGTTCTGTTACCGAGGCAAGGCAATGTGTGGCAGAGGTGTGTGTCTCTGTATGGAGACTCTGAGTGGTCATTTCGTGAAGCTCAGGAACTGAAGCATGGATTGTCTTGGAGACTCCAAGATGTTGAAGATGCTAGAGCCATGGGATGCCTGCCAAGGAGAGCTGCGCATAGGGAGTGGAAGCCCAAGAGAGAGGCAGGCGGCAACTGGAATGGCAGAGCCATCTAAGCCCTTTGACATCAGCTGTGGAACCACAGGATTTGGAGTTTACCTTGCTGGGTTTAGGTCATGTTTGGGCCAGTATTTGCTCACCATGCCCCTTCCTTCTGGAACAGTAATGTGTATTCTGTACCATTGCATGTTGGAAGTATGTGATTTTTTTAATTTAAATTAGAAACAAGCTTGCTTCACATGTCAGTACCAGCTCCCTCTCCCTCCCCTCCTCCCCCGCCCCCCCCCACAACCACCCCAACCCTCCACCCAATCTCCACTCCACTCTCCAGGGAGGGTGAGGCCCTTCATGGGGTATCTACAAAGTCTGTCGTGTCATCTGGGGCAGGGCCTAGACCCTCCCCTATGTGTCCAGGCTGCATCCCAAAGTCCATTCGGATGCAGAAATAAATACTGATCTAGTACCTGAGGCCCCAAAGATTGCTGAGGCCTCCTCACTGACACCCATGTTCAGGACTTCTGGATCAGTTCCATGCTGTCCTCTCAGTCACCAGTCTGGGGTCCATGTTCATGTCAGCTGTTTCTGTGGGTTTCAACCGCCCGGTCTTGACCCCTTTGCTCATCACTCCTCCCTCTCTGCAACTGGATTGCAGGAGTTCAGTTCAGTGTTTAGCTGTGGGTGTCTGCCTCTGCTTCCATCAGCCAATGGATGAAGGTTCTAGGATGGCATACACGGTAGTTGTCAATCTCATTATCAGGGAAGGGCATTTAAGGTAGCCTCTCCACTATTGCTTAGATTGCCAGTTGGTGTCATCCTTGTAGATCTCTGGAAATGTCACTAGTACCAGATCTTTCCTCAAACCTGTAATGATTCCCTCCATTATGGTATTTCTAATCCTGTTCTCCTCTATTCTTCCCCCGACTCAACCTTCCTGCTCCCCCAGGTTCTCCTCTCCCCTCCTCTTCTCCCCCTCACTTTTCCTCAGCTCCCTCTCCCTTCTCCCCATGCTCCCATTCCCCTCAGGAGATCCTATTCTATTCCCCTTCTCTGGGGTACCATGCATATCTCTCTTAGGGTCCTCCCTGTTTTCCAGACTCTCTGGTGGTAGGATTGTAGGCTGGCAATCCCCTGCTTCATGCCTAAAATCCATATATGAGTGAGTACATACCATGTTTGTTCGTTTGTGACTGGGTTTCCTCACTCAGGATGGCTTTTTCTAGTGTCATCCATTTGTCTGCAAATTTCAAGATTCCACTGTTTTTTCTGCTGAGTAGTACTCCATTGTGTAAATGTACCACATTTTCTCTATCCACTCTTCAGTTGAGGGGCATCTAGGTTGCTTCGAGGTTCTGACTATTACAAATAATGCTGCTATGAACATAGTGGAACAGATGTCCTTGTTGTATGAATGTGCAACTTTTGGGTATATTTCTAAGAGTGGAATTGCTGGATCTTGTGGTAGATTGAGTCCCATTTTCCTGAGAAATCTCTGTACTGATTTCCAAAGTGGCTGTAGGAGTTGACAATCCCACCAGCAGTGGAAGAGTGTTTCCCTTTCTCCACATCCTCTCCAGCATAAACTGTCATTGGTGTTTTTGATTTTAGCCATTCTGACAGGAATAAGATGGTATCTCAGAGTTGTTTTGATTTGCATTTCCCTGATGGCTAAGGATGTTGAGCACTTTCTTAAGTGTCTCTCAGCCATTTTAGACTCCTCTACAGAGACTTTTCTATTTAGTTCTGTACATCACTTTTTAATTGGATTGTTTGGTGTTTTGGAGACTTGCGTCTTGAGTTCTTTGTAAATTTTGGAGATCAGCCCTCTGTCAGATGTGGGGCTAGTGAATATCTTTTCCCATTCTGTGGGCTGCCATTTTGTCTTGCTGACTGTGTCCTTTGCCTTGCAGAAGCCTCTCAGTTTCAGGAGGTTCCATTTATTAATTGTCAATCTCAGTGTCTGTGCTACTGGTGTTTTGTTCAAGGGTACCTCCAACTTTCTTTTCTAAGAGGTTCAGTATGGCTGGATTTATGTTGAAGTCTTTGATCCATTTGGACTTAAGTTTTGTGCATGGCAGTAGACTTGGATCTATCTGCAGTCTTCTACATGCCAGCACTATTTGTTGAAGATGATTTCTTTTTTTCCATTGTATAATTTTAGCTTCTTTGTCAAAAATCAAGTGTTTGTAGTTGTGTGGATTAATATCAGGGTTTTTGATTCTATTCCATTGGTCTACCTGTCTATTTTTGTGCCAATACCAAGCTGTTTTCAGGGCTATATAGCTCTATAATAGAGCTTGAAATCAGGGATGGTGATGCCTCTGGAAGTCCTTTTATTGCACAGGGTTGTTTTGACTATCATGGGTCTTTTGTTTTTCCTTATACAGTTGATTATTGTTCTTTCAAGGTCTGTGAAGAACTGTGCCAGTATTTTGATGGGGATTGCATTGAATCTGTAGATTGCTTTTGGCAAGATTGCCATTTTTACTGTGTTGATCCTACCTATCCAAGAGCATGGGAGATCTTTCTATTTTCTGGTATCTTCTTTAATTTCTTTCTGTAAAGATTCAAAGCTCTTGCTATACAGGTATTTCATTTGTTTGGTTAGCATTATCCCAAGATATTTTATGTTGTTTGTGGCTATTGTAAAGGATGATGTTTCTCTGATTTCTTTCTCAGCCCATTTATTGCCTGTATATAGTAGGGCTACTAATTTTTTTTAGTTAATCGTGTATCCTGCTACTTTGCTGAAAGTGTTTATCAGCTATAGAAGTTCCCATGTAGAGTTTTTTGGGTCACTTATGTAAACTATCTGCAAATAGTTAAAGTTTTACTTCTTCCTTTCCGATTTGTATTCCCTTGATCTCCTTTTGTTGTCTTATTGCTCCAGCTAGGATTTCAAGTACAATATTGAAGAGATATGGAGAGAGTGAACAGCCTTGTCTTGTTCCTGATTTTAGCAGAATTGTGTTGAGTTTCTCTCCATTTAGTTTGATGTTGCCTGTTGGTTTGCTGTATATAGCTTTTATTATATTCATGTATGTTCCTGTTATTCCGGATGTCTCCAGGACCTTTATTATGAAGGGGTGTTGGATTTTGTCAAAGGCTTTTTCAGCATCAAGTGTGATGATTATGTGGTTTTTCTTTGGAGTTTGTTTATATGGTCGATTACATTGATAGATTTTTGTATATTGAACCATCCCTGCTTCCCTAGGATGAAGCCTACTTGATCATGGTGGATATTTTCTGATGTGCTCTCTTGCTAGTATTTTGTTGAGTATTTTTGCACCAATGTTCATCAGAGATATTGGTCTGAAGTTCTCTTTCTTTGTTGTGTCTTTGTGTGGGTACCAAGGTGATTGTAGTCTCATACAAAGAGTTTGGCAACGAACCTTCTGCTTCTATTGTGTGGAACTATTTGAGGAGTGTTGGAATTAGCTCTTCTTTGAATTTCTGGTAGAATTCTGCACTAAAGCCAGCTGGGCCTGGCCTTTTCTTTGTTGGGAGACTTTTGATGACTGCTTCTTTTTCATTAGGGGTTATAAGTCTGTTTAAATTGCTTATCTGTTCTTGATTTAATTTTGGTAAGTGATATCTATCCAGAAAATTGTCCATTTCTTTTAAATTTTCAAATTTTGTGGTGTACAGGTTTTCAAAGTATGAACCAAAGATTCTCTGGATTTCCTTAGTGTCTGTTGTTATGTCCCCCTTTTCATTCCTGATTTTGTTAATTTGCATGTTCTCTCTCTGCCTTTTGGTTAGTTTGTCTATCTTGTTGATTTTCTTGAAGAACCAACTTTTGTTACATTGATTCTTTGTATTGTTTTCTTTGTTTCAATTTTATTGATTTCAGCCCTCAATTTGGTTATTTCCTGGCGTCTACTCCTCTGGAGTGAGTTTGCTTCTTTTTCTTCTAGAGCTTTCAGTTGTGTTGTTAATTCTCTAGTGTGACTATTCTCCAGTTTCTTCATATGAGCACTTAGTGCTATGAACTTTCCTCTTAACACTGCTTTCAAAGTATACCACAAGTTTGGGTATGTCGTGTCTTTATTTTCATTGATTTCTAGGAAGTCTTTCATTTCTTTCTTCAATTCTTCCTTGACCCAGGAATGGTGCCTGTTCAATTTCCATGAGATTGTAGGGTTTCTGCAACTTGTGTTGTTGTTGAATTCTAACATTAAAGCATGCTGGTCTGATAAGATACAGGGGGTTATTCCAGTTTTTTTTGTACCTGTTGAGGTTTGCTATGTTGCCAACTTTGTGGTCCATTTTAGGAAGGTCCCATGTGGTGCTGAGAAGAAGGTATATTCTTTTGTGTTTGGATGGAATGTTCTATAGATGTCTGTTAAACCCAATTGGGTCATAACTTCTGTTAGTTCCTTTATTTCTTTGTTAAGTTTCTGTCTGGTGGTCCTGTCTAGTGGTGAGAGTGGGGTGTTGAAGTCTACCATTATAAATGTGTGAGGTCTTACGTATGATTTGAGTTTTTAGTAATGTTTCTTTTACGAACATTGGTGCCTTTGTATTTGCAACATAGATGTTCAGAATTGAGACTTCTTCCTGATGAATTTTTCCTGTGATGAATATGAAATGACCTTCTTCATTTCTTTTGATTTGTTTCAGTTTGAAGTCTAATTTTTTTGATACTAGGATAGTGACACCAGCTTGTTTCTTGGGTCCATTTGTTTGGAAAATCTTATCCCAAATCTTTACTCTGAGGTAATGTCTGTCTTTGAAGTTGAACTGTGCTTCTTGTATGCAGCAGAGGGATGGATTCTGTCTTCGTATCCATTGTGTTAGCCTGTGTCTTTTTATAGGCAAATTAAGACCATTAATATTGAAGGAAATTAAGGAGAATTGAGTGTTAATTCTTGTTTGTTTTTGTTGTTGGTGGTGTTATTGTTTGTGGATTTACTCTGTTTTTTTCTTTTAGCTTTTGGTAAAGTTGGATTATCTATTGCCTATGTTATTGAGAGTGTAGTTTCATTCCTTAGGTTGAAGTTTTCTTTCCAGTACTTTCTGTAGGACTGGATTAGTGGATATATATTGTTTAAATCAGGTTTTGTCATGGAATATCTTGTTTTCGCCATCTATAGTGATCGAAAGCTTTGCTGAGTGTAGTAGTCTGGGCTGGCATTCGTGGTTTCTTAGTGTTTGTAGAATATCTATCTAGGACCTTTTGACTTTCAGAGTTTCCATGGAGAAGTCAGGTGTGATTCTGATAGGTTTGCCTTTATATGTTACATGGCTTTTTTCCTTTGCTGCTCTTAATATTTTTTCCTTATTCTGTATGTTTGAGGTTTTAATTATTATGTGGAGAGGGGACTTTTATGTGGTCCACTCTATTTGGTGTTCTATAGGTTTCTTGTACTTTCATTGGCATGCCTTTCCTTAGGTTGGGAAAGTTTTCTTCTATGATTTTGTTGAATATGTTTTCTGCAACTTTGAGTTTGGTTTCTTCATCTTTTTCTATTCCTATTATTCTTAGATTTGGCCTTTTCATGGTGTCCCATATTTCCTGGATATTTTGTGTTTGGGATTTGTTGGACTTAAGAGTTTCTGTGGTTGATGAATCTATTTCTCCTAGTGAATCTTCAATGACTGAGTTTTTCTCTTCCAACTCTTGTATTCTGTTGGTTATGCTTGCATCTGTAGTTCTGATCATTTACTCAAGTTTTGTAATTCCAGCATTCCTTCAGACTGTGTTTTTTTAATTGGCTCTATTTCAGCTTTCAAACCTTGCACTATTTAAATTGTTTCTTGCAGTTTTTGGTTTGTCTTTTCTTCCACTTGTTTAAAGGATTTTCTGATTTTCTCTTTTAGGGTCTCTGTCATCTTCATGAAGTTGTTTTTAAGGTTGCTCTCTTCTGCTTCATCTGTGTGGGAATGCTCAGGTCTTGCTGGTGCAGAGTCCCTAGACTCTGATGGTGTCATATTGGTTTTTATGTTGTTGAATGTCTTCTTATATTGGTGTCTTCCCATCCCTTCTTCCAGTGGGCATAGGTGGGGTCTCTTCCTTTCCTGGTGGGTAAAGGTTCAAGGTTCTCTTTTGGTGGGTGCAAGCAGGTCCAATACTCTGATAAGTGCAGGTGGGTCTGAGGCACCCCCTCTCCCGGTGGGTGGGAGCTGGATGAGCACAGTGCCATCAGTAGACTTGAGGTTGCTTGGTGAGCCGGGGGTGAGTCAACCTGCCTGCAGTCCCCAGGTCAGGAGATCCCAGAGGGCAAGAGGAAGGAAGTTGAAACTTGGGGGGGGGCTAGAGCTCACCTCTGCCCTGAGTGGGGTTGGGAGTAGACCAGCACTCTCAGAATGGTCACAAGACTATGGGAACCATGGTGCAGAGTGTGCTACCTTGAATGAGATGCTCTCCATAGGCCAGGCATTTGAGTACTTGGTCCCTAGCTAGTGTCTGTTTCGGGAAGATTATGAGGCATGACTTGCTGGGGGAAGTATGTCACTGGGGTATGTTTTGAGCCTTCAAAGCCCAGCATCATTTTGAGTTCTCTCTGCTTGCTCCTTGTGGTTAGTGTTGTAAGCTCTCAGCTGTTCCAGCTGCCATGCTTGCCTGCTGCCACTCTTCCCCACTGTGGTGGGGATACACTCTTAGCCCTCTGGAACCATAAGCCCAAACAAACCCTTCCTTCTCTAAGTTGCCTTGGTCATGGTGTTCCCCAATGAGAAAGGGACAATCTAAACACATGAACGATGGGGTGAAGGGATGTCTTAGAACTCTTCCTGCCAGACTCCACATCTTTGCGGCTATATCCTAAGCTAATCTAGCAAGGTGAGCAGCAGGAAAGTTGCTACCTCACACCCAGATGTTAGCAGATCCATGAGCATTGGAAAATCCCTGAACCTTGTCTAGTAACAGTGGTCATCTACATAGATAGTCCGTGGATAATTGGCAGTTATCTCTGGTGTCTCCTGTGGAATCCATCTGTGAAAGACTGGCCAATGGGATACTATCATTCAGGACTGGCTACATCTCTCACTCTTGCTGGCTATCTCTGAGGCCTGCAGGTTTTTGGCCTTTGTGGCCTCTAGATGCTACCCCCCACTAACTGTAGATGTAAGAGGACACTTCTATGCCCCTCTAAGGTGTAGGAATTCAGCCATATTCAGCACCCTCATCCCTGTGCTCTTACTGTGTTTGGCATGTGATGGTCTTTCTACCTTCACCCATGAAGCACCAGGCACCATAAGGAATAAAGCCTCTTACCTCAGTGGCTTTGTCCATGCATGGTTGATTTCTAGTTCAGAGAATGGCATGATGTAGATCTTTCTTGTTGAGGGTGGTTCCCTTCCATGTAGTGATTCAGAGGCTCAGGGTTCTTCTAGCCCTGTTATCACCTAGCAACAGTGCTTCTCAAACTTTAGGGAGAATGAGACTCCCATGGAGCACTTGTTAGCAGCTTTCTGGCCCTGTTCTCAGAGCATTTGATTTTGTGAGTCTAGGCTGAGACCTAGGGGTGTGCCATTTTTAGCATTGGTTTTGAGAGAGACCTTGCTGTCTAGTCCAGGCTGGCCTTGAACCATGATTCTCTTTCCTCTACTTTCCAATTGCCAGCATTGCAGGTGTGTACACTGGCATGCTAAACAAGAATGGACATTGTGTTTCTGGGCCCACATTGACAACCACTGTTCCAGCACTTATTTTTCATGTGAAAAAAGGAAAGAGTAAACATAGAGAAGGCAGACATATGTTCTTAAATATAGAACCCTCTCACTAGATAAAAGAATAGTCACATGGCCACCCTAGAATACAAGAGTAACTGGAAATGTAAATATATTCACCCCTGTGCATTAATGTCAACTATATATTATGCAAGCAGAGAGACACAAATTTTGGTGGAGCAGTTAGCTTCCCCATTTTACATCCTGATCTAGAGTTGTGAATTGACCAAGTCAGGTGACCCAAAAGACTCAAGTGGATGCTATCAAGACTCAGGGCTCAAAGGCTGAACAGTTCTTTTTATGCCAGGAACACCCACAGCACTACTTCTATGAGACACAGTCAGACTGTGTGCTAGTCCACCTGGCCCAAGCCTATGGGACCCCATTCTTTGGTTACAAGTTTTGAAGAACACATTTCTTGACTTTTAGAGGAAGATCCAATGATTTAAGGATATAGCCTGAAATCAATGATTAGACCACATTGGACAGTCACTTCCTCAAAGGGACGTCAGTGTGGCTAAGCCACCCTACCCAGCTGGGTCTCAGGGTTGAGAAGTCACCCACTCCTGCTGCCATGCCCTACAGCAGTGACACTGTGGGTATAGTTGGCCTTGTGTTTATTTTCTAGGCCCTCTGGGCACCTGGCTGTGCTGGGGGGACTCGACACCTCTGCCTACATGCATCACACTCCTAAACCATTGTTGGTAACACACCTTTGATTTTTCTTGTGCAGGAAAAAGGTCTTGATGAACCTCTGCCTCTTGCTCCAACCTCATTTTTTCCTTGACAAATGTCATCTATCGTTCAAGTAGACAGTCGTTGCATACTGTAAAGTCTGGAGATTGTCGTTCATAGTGGAAGGGTTGCCAGTTTCCTGAATCTGAGAGTGATGAACCTCCCAGGAATGAAAGGCAGGTGTGTTTCCATTTCTCATGTGGGGGAAATATTAAAAGCACATAAGAATTGTAATGCCACAAGAATAATTAGGCCACTGCTAGCAGGGATCCAGAATGTGAAAGAGTGTAATTCAGGCTTAGAATTCACAGCACATAAGATCAGGTAATGGCAAGGCAGATCTTCATTACTGTTCTTCATTATTTCATCAAGCGCAGTTTCTCAACTCAGCTATGGACGCTGAGTCATGAGGCTCCCTGGAAAGCTTCAGTTGATAGGTTTACAGGGCCATAGAAACAGAGTGGAGGGGGGATGATTAACCATGATGATTTGGCGGCCTTCCAGAGACAAACTGATTATACCAAAAGGTTCTTTGCAACTTCTGTCATGTGGTCAGTGAAAATGACTCCTGGCATGAGAAAGCCTGGCTGTGGTGTTCAACATTGTCAGTCAGGGGTGGGATGGGGTAGGGTGGTCACCTTTCCTCACTGGCCCTTACTCTTCTCATCTTTGGGATTTCCAAGGTCCTCCTAGCTCACATATCCTCTGGATCAGGTACATTTCAATTACAAGTTTGCAGAAGACCTGGCCTTTCTTGATTGTATCATCCCAGCCGCCAATAGGTAGCTAAAGCCATGTCCACTTTGGGTCTGAAATAATAGGGCACACTTGTTGGAGGTTTAAGATTAAATGTATTATTGTCACTGTTGTTTTTGTTGCTAGTGAGTGTGTAAAGTGGAGGTCAGAAAACAGCATTTGGGAGTAAGTTCTCTCCTTTCATGTAGGTTCTAGGGACTGAAACTAGGTTGTCAGTTTTGGCAGCGAGCATCTTTCCACACCCAGCCATCTTGCTGACCCCAGTATAAGTCACGGGCCAGTGGGATGGCTCCATGGGTAAAGCACACACACACACACCCCTGGTAAATAAAGATAAGAAGTGATTCCCAAGCCCATTTGGTAACAGGTACTTTGTAAATATCCTTTCTAATTCTAACCGTGGTCTTTTGTGATGGCTCTGAGGGATTCCTAGGTAGCTGGTAAGGTACCATTTCTGTGTATGTCTGTGAGAATGTTTTTGCAGGGGACTGGGTCTTAGTTGATGGACTGAGTGAGGAAAGTATAAGTCTTTAGTATGGGATGAGTATCAACCATCCATTAGGGGCCCCAGAGAACAAAACCACAGAGGAAGGCAAACTCACTCTCTTTCTGTTCAGAAGCAGGATGCCCCCTCTGTTCTTGGATATCAGACTCCAGGTTTTCCCAACTTCGGACTCCAGAATGTGCACCAGCAGCCCTCCAGTCAGGTCCTTTGGTCTTAGGCTAAGAGTTTTGTCATTGACTCCTTGGCTTTTAGGCCTTCAGACTTGAACTAAATCATCTGCTTCTCTGCTTCTCTACCTTATCTGCTGTGGAACACCTCAGACTTTGTAAACTAGTTTCCTTAGTAAGTCATGTATGTATGTATGCATGTATATATCTGTCTACTATCTATCTATCTACCATCTATCTATCTATCTATCTATCTATCTATCTACCTACCTATCATTATCCCCTTTGTCTTTCTGGAGAACTCTGTAATATGCCTTTGAAGTAGATAGCATTACTCCAGTTTGCAGACAGGAATGTTGAGGCTCATATTGAACTAGTTGATCAAGGACACCTAACTGCAAAATGGTGGGGACACATCTTCCTGATTCCAGGGCCTCCCAATGTTTCTTCTACTCTGTACTGTACTGCATTGCTTATGACTTAATGCACTACTGAAGTGTTAAGGCTTCAGTGTGCTTGGGTACTTGGTACTGTTTTGGGAAGTTGTGGAGTCTTTGGGACCTGGGGCCTAGTTGGTGGGCATGGGTCTCTAGGGTCAGGCCTTGAATATTATATCCACTTCTGGTTCCTGCCTGAACTTTTGCTTTCTAGTAGGCTATAATGAAGGAGCCTCTGCCAATAATCTTACTACCATGCTTCCATGCCATGATAAATTGAGACCCTTTAAAATTATGTCTAAATACATCCTCTCCCTTCTGTTGCTTATGCCGGGTATATTTGCCACAATAATTCAGAAAGTAACTAATACAGAAAGAAAAGCAAGAAAACTGTTAGGTAAAGACTTGCAAAAGAGGTATAGAATTCTGATTATGATAGAGTAGTTCCATCCAGTGTGTGCCACAATCTTGTCAGGAATTTTAACACACTATATAATGAGACTTAGGGCAGTGGCTAGCTCTTATGATCACAACATTTGAAAATACAGCCAGAAAATGTAAACCAGTATATTTTTCTGTCGGAGATACTTAAGGAATGAATTTCAGTATCATGGCCAGAGATCTCAGCAACTGGTAGGTTTCATATTTGCTTATATAAATAAATTTTTATTTCTAGTTCTGATCAAGATAACCCCAAATCCCATTTCCACAGTTATCTAGAAATAAACAAATATTTATTTGAATGACTAGATGAGCACACAGGAAATTGACAGAGGCTGTGAATGAAAAGAGACCTGAAAACTAGGCCAGCCTGTAAATGATATGATGGGCTGACAGAGTCTGAAGGACTCGAGACACTGACTCAGAACTCTAGGACCTTGGAAAATTTAATATCCACTTTGGAGGGGGCTGCAGTCGGGATCCGACATCTTGAGTTCGTTTATAGCAGAAGTTGGATCCAAGAGCCATTTCATCAAGCTGGAACCCTCCATGTGAGGCTAGATGAGGAGAAATCTGCCCAGTGACCCAGAGGGTTTGTTTGTTTTGTCCTAGACTGAATGAAAAAAGAAAGTCGTTTGAGAAAATTTTTACCTTATGAAGGTTTGGAATTGAATATATAAATTGTGTGCTGTAGGAGGCTTCAAGCTAAGCAATTTTTATAAGAATGATAAGGAACCCATAGAAAGCTGGTAAGAAACAAACAAATGTCACAGAAGGACATCCTATCAATTAGGCTTTCTAACAGGTTCAGACATAAAATTCTACTTATGATGAGTGCATGATTCAAAACTATAAAATTAAAGAAGAAATAACCGATCATGAGCAAGAACAGCAGGATTAAATACCCAAGAACGTTAGATAACAACGTATTAGAGACCATAAAATGAGCACATTTTGAAATGACTCAAGGCATAGATGCAGAAACATAAGAAATAGACAGTACGATAAAGAGCCAGTATGTGTGAAAAAGACTAAATAAACATGTAATCATCAAGATACAAACCTCTCTGCATGTGTTAAACCGGAATTACCAAACCAACAATGTTGGAGAATTACTTAGGACACAGCACAGGGAAGTAAAACTAAGAGGGGGAGGGAAAAGTTATGGATGATAGGCTAGACCTTCCAATATTAATAGGAACCCAGAGATAAAGTACAGAAAGAATGCTGGAGAAGCAATAAGGATGTAAGAGGGATGCCCAAACTGAAGGACATATACTCAAAATGTTATTGCACTAACAAATAACAGGATAAACATGTAAATGTACTGACACACGCCTTTATTTAGTCCTAGCACTCAGGAGGCCAAAGCAGGCAGACCTATATGAGTTCAAGGCCAGCTTGGTCTACATAGAGAGTTTCAAGTCAGTCAAGATTACATAGTGAGACCCTTGAACAAATTAAAACCTAATCACATTATAGCAAAATTCCCCAAATCCTTAAGAGCAATCTAAAAGGAGAGATGAATTACTGGGGTCATGAGTATAGCAGAATATCATTAGTCTCTGGGCTATCCAACCTTGGGTTCCTGATCGTCTAGGCAGTGTCAGGCCTGGACTCCCCCTCGTGTGGACCAGATATTGGTTGGCTGCTTTCACAAGTTCCGCACTACCCTTACCCCAGCACATCTTGCAGGCAGGACAGATTGTAGGTTGAAGGTTTTGTGACTGGGTTGATACCCCAGCTCCACCACTGGAAGCCAGTTCAGTTCAGAATATGGCCAGTTCAGGATCTGCATCCCCCATCACTAGGAGTGTTCACTAGGGTCACCATTGTAGATTCCATTATACTAGGTTTCCACATTGCCCCCCAACATCCCCAACCTCTCCTAATACTCTCTCCCTCCACCCACTTCTCCTCTCTGACTGATATCTTCTGTTCCCATCCCCATCTACTCCCAGTCCACCTGCAAAATCTATTCTATTTCCCTCTTGCGGGGATCCATGTGTCCCCCACCCGAGCCTTCCTTGTTACTTAGCCTCTCTGAGTCTGTGGTTTGTAGTGTGATTATTCTTTACTTAAGAGCTAATATTCATTTACAAGTGAGTACATATCACATTTGTCTTTCTGAGTCTGAGCTGCCTCACTCAGGATGATTTTTTTAAAGTTCCATTCATTTGCCTGCAAATTCCATGATGCCAGTTTTTTTAAACAAGTGAGTAATAATCTATTGTGTACTTCCACCGGTAATGGAGGTGTGTTTCCCTTGCTCCACATCCTCATCAACAGCTGTCACTTTTGTTATTGGTCTTAGCCATTCTGACAGTGTAAGATAAGATAGAATCTCAAAGTCGTTTTGATTTGCATTTCCCCAATGGCTAAGGATGTTGAACACTTCTTTAAATATTTCTTAAATATTTGAGATTTCCTATATTGAGAATTCAATGTTTATATCTGTACCCCATTTTTTATTGGATTATTTGGTTTTTAATAACTATTTTCTTAAGTTCTTTATATATTTTGGATATTAGTCTTTTATATCTAAATGCCGAGTTGATAAAAATCTTTTCCCATTCTGTAGGCTGCCACTGTGTCTAATTCAGGGTGTCCTCTGCCTTACAGAAGCTTTTCATGAGGTCCCTTCTACTGATTGGTGAACTCAGTGCCTGTGCTATTGGTGTTCTGCTCAGGAAGTTGCCGCCTGTGCCAGTGCATTCAAGGCATTGTTCAGTCTGTCTGGTTTTATGTTGAGGTATTTGATCCACTTGGACCTGTGTTTTGTGCAGGGTGATAGAGATGGATCTATTTGCATTTTCCTACACACTGACATACTTTTAGACCAGCAGTATTTGTTGAAGATGCTTTCTTATTTTTTCCAGTGTGTATTTCTGGCTTCTTTATAAAAAAATCAAGTGTTCATAGGTGTGTGGATTTATATCTGGAACTTTGTTTGATTCTATTGATCATCCTGTCTGTTTTCATGCCAATAATGTGGTTTTTCTTGTTATAGCTCTGTAGTGCAGTTTGAAATCAGGGATGGTGATACCTCCAGAAGTTCTTTTACTGCATAGGATTGTTTTAGCTATCCTGGGTTTTTCCTTTTTCCATATGAAG
Organism: Mesocricetus auratus; assembly: GCF_017639785.1. Lineage (NCBI taxonomy): Eukaryota > Metazoa > Chordata > Mammalia > Rodentia > Cricetidae > Mesocricetus > Mesocricetus auratus. The sequence goes on from NW_024429213.1 coordinate 9,887,459, forward strand.
TTGAGTATTGTCTTTTCAAGGTCTGTAAAGAACTGTTGGGATTTTGATGGAGATTTTGTTGAATCTGTAGATTGTATTTGGTAAGATTGACATTTTTATTATGTTAATTCTACTGATCCATGATCATGGAAGTTCTTTCCACCTTTTGATATTTTCTTCAGTTTCTTTCTTCAAAGATTTGAAATCTTTGTCATACAGGTCTTTCACTTGCTTGGTTAAAGTCACCCCAAGATATTTTATCTTATTTGTGGCTATTAAGAAAGGTGTTGTTTCCCTGATTTCTTTTTCAGCCCATTCGTAATTTGTGTATAGGAGGGTTGCTGATTATTTTGAGTTAATCTTGTATCCAGCAACATAGCTGAAGAAGTATATCATATGTAAGAGTTCCCCAGTAGAATTTTTAAGGTCGCTTATGTATACTATCATGTCATCTGTGAATAGTGATACTATGCCTTCTTTTCCAATTTGTATCCCCTTGATCTCCTTTAGTTGTCTTATTGTTCCAGCTAGAACTTCAAGTAATATATTAGATAGATATTGAGAGAGTGGACAGCCTTGTCTTGTTACTGATTTCAGTGGAATTCCTTTGAGTTTCTCTCTATTCAGTTTGATGTTGGCTATAGGCTTGCTGTAAATTCCCTTTATTATGCTTAGGTATGTCCCTTGTATCCTTAATGTTTCTAAGACTTTTATCAGGAAGGGGTGCTGGATTTTGTTGAAGGCTTTTTTAGCATCTAATGTGATGATCATGTGTTTTTTTTCTTTCAGTTTGTTTATATGATGAATTACAATGACAGGTTTTTGTATGCTGAACCATCTCTGCATCTCTGGGATGAAGCCTACTTGATCATGGTGGTGATCTTTTTGTTCTTAGATTCTATTTGTGAGTATTTTATTGAGTATTTTTGCATCTATGGTAATGAGGGAAATAGGTCTATAATTCTCTTTCTTTGTTGAATCTTTGTGTGGTTTGGGTATCAGGGTAATTGTGGCCTCATAAAATGAATTTGACAATGTTCCTTCTCTTTCTATTTTGTGCAATAATTTGAGGAGTATTGGCATTAGCTCTTCTTTGAAAGTCCTGTAGGATTCTGTGCTAAAACCATCTTGGATCCCCGTTCTTTTTGTCTCTGTTCTTACCCATGCTGAGTTTTTCTTCAGATAAAATAAAATTGTCCCCAGCTAGGGAGGAGAGGCTTTCCTCCCCAGCCTTTGAATAGGACTTCTGCCTGAACTTAGCTCCCAGAGTGGTTGTCTGTGGTTTAATGGCAGTGAGCATTTTCCTTTGCATTGAGCTGGACTGTCCCATTTCAGAGCAAGGTTGTCTGCTTTGTGGACTGGCCTCTATCAGAAGCCACCTTCTCACCCACCAGCTGACAAAGACATCATCTGAACTTCACCTACAGGGATTAGATGCCTGCAAGCTAATATGTCCTAGCCATTTACAACAGAAGACCCGTCTTTAGGAAGGCCTCTCAAAGTGTTGACAGAAAAGTTCATCTTGGGCTTGTGGATGTGGTTTGGTAGTAATAGCGTAGTAGTAGGGAGGGGGCTGGAGACACAGTGCCATTCTTGTACTTGTAGAGACCGCTACGCAAGTGAAGCCTAGATTCTTGACTGTGCCCCAGAAAAGAATCTCAGAACAAGGAAGTATGAAGCAGAGTTGCAGTTTAGGAGGAACAGATTTTAAGAAAAATTGTAGATAGGGAAAGGGCACTACACACCCACTACACACCACTGAGTCACACTTCAGTATCTCAATAGCTATACATATGTGATTTTGTTTCTAAAGTTACACTGTCCAAGAGGTTTCTGAAATTTTGTTTTTTGTTTTTTCCCCCAGTAAACAAGATCAGAGGGTGGTTTTTTGAGGGACAGTGGATAGGCTTACAGCAGATGACTAAATCCACAGATCACAGGTTTAGATAAGAGAACAAAGCATGTTTTTATTGTAAACAAAGTTCATGATCTTGTTTGCGATATAATTGCAGAAAGTTCATCTGTGCTTAGGCTAGTTTAGTACTCTTGTTTGAAATCTCTGTGTGAAAGGAATCTTGTCACGGAGTCAGAGCAAGTATTATTAATTGTGATGCGATTCTACGTATTTATTATTTATGTGTGCATGTGGGTGCCTGAGCGCATGTATGTGTACCATCTGTGTGCAGGCACCCTTGGAGGTCAGAAGAGGCATTGGATTCTCTGGGACTGGAGTATCAGAAGGTTATGAATTGCCATGTCGGAACTGAATTTGGGCTGTCTGAAAGAGCAGTGGATCCTCTTTACCATTGAACTATCTCCCAACCCCGTGTTCTGGAATTCTTGGCTCTCGGATTGTGAGAGGCTTTGACCAGACTCTGGGGTAAGGGATTCCTTTCGCTTCCCATGTCCCTTAACTTTCTCTGTCTTTCTGTCCTGCCCCAGTACATTTGCCTAGCATGCACTGAACCCTGGGTTCAGTCATGGTACTTAAAATAAAATAAAATAAAATTTTACTCTAGGCATAAATTATTGTTCCATTTAGGGTAAAATCTTGGTCTTAAAAATAAGTCCCTCCTATCTACCCATTTCCCTTAATTTTGAATCTTCTCTTCTGTTCCTTAAACCTAATGTTCATGGATATTTTAAGGGCCACATCTGAATGATTATCTTCCCTTCACCACAATTTTTATCTTGAAAAAATCTCACAAATATGGAACCATTAAAAAAATAAAAGAGTAGCGCCCTCCCCACTTTCTTCATGGGAAGCACATCAAACCAAGCCCAAAACAAAATCCACAAAATGAAGCTGCAGCTGAGGCAGACAAACAGAAGTTCAAAATCGACAGGATGAACCCACGCTTATTCCTGGATAACTGCCTTTCAGATGTGACGCTCAACTCTCACCCACATACTTAAAAAATAAATGAATCTTTTGATTGGCATTTGGAGTATTGGAATCTGAACCCAGGCTTTATTTTTAAAGCCCATTCCCATTTGTATTCACAGGCAAGCTTTGCTCTCTGGCTCCATCCCTGCCTTTTGACATTTAGATGTTACCCAAGGTAATAAGTGGCCCAGATTTGAGCTCTGAAGTGGAGGTGGGTTACCACGTCCTGGTGCTGCTGGTACTGTTTCACCCGCACAGCTCTGTTACTTAATGGTATGGAGTCGTTAATTTAGTTTCACATTTGAAAACGCCTAGAAAAAAAAAAAAACAGTCCATTGCCAAAGAAGCTGCTTGCGAGTGTTCCTGGAAGAACAGGCCTCAGCTAATGCATCCATTTTCACAGCTGTTGAGCACTTACTGGGACCTAGGTGTCTACATTTGTGGCCCTCAGCCTTCTTTGTAGATAGGAATAAAAATTTCAGGGTCATTTCTGTGTCGTTTTCTCCTCTTTCAATTTTTGTTTGGAAAGATGTCAAACCTTGAGAAAAATAGAAAGAGTAGCATGTTGGGCAACTCTGTACCTGACATCTTGATTTCTGAATTATTGTTTTGCAACAGGTGCTTGTCTGTCTGTCTGTGTAATTGTTTATCTTTTTCCTAACCCATTAGAATTTATTTTTCTCTAAGACAGGTGTATGGAAACTCCAGAGAGGTCCAGGCAGAAATGAAACTCCCTCTTTCTTTGCGTGTGTGTGTGTATGTGTGTGTGTGAGGGGAGAGAGAGAGAGAGAGAGAGAGAGAGAGAGAGAGAGAGAGAGAGAGAGAGAGAGAGAGAGCATGCATGACTAATTTACCAGGCACCATGACATTTCTCATCTAAATATTACAGCCTGAACTTCCTAACCACAAGACCATTTTCACATGCAGGGAATTTGTACCAATACAAAAATATGCTCTACACTCCCAATTTTGCCACTAGTTCCTTTCCTGAATGCTCATTTCCTGATACAGAATGCAACCCAGGATCAATATTGCATTTACTTACCATGTGTCTTCAGTCTCCTTTAATCAGTTTCCTCACACTTAGTGTTATCTTCCTGCCCCATCACCTACTAACTCAAGAGGGCACCGTGGGCAAGAGGTGTGGTAAATGAATTTGAAAGCAGACAGCCATGGGATCATTGCCCCCCTCTTTGTTCCATATGCTGTCTAGAAACTTGCTAGGCCCGTTTTTGTTTTTTTACCATCATGAAAATGGACTGATTGGACTAAGCTTCCAGCACTGGACTAAAGATTATAGAGAGCAACTGGTGAAGTTGCCTGTAGGTTCATATTCAGAATCCAGCTCTTGAGCTTCCCTTCTGCTGGGCATGGAGACAGATAAGTGAACAGCACTGGCCTTCATCCCAGCTCTTGTTCAGCTTACCACTGGGGTGGGACACACACACACACACACACACACACACACACACACACACACACACACACACACACACACGGTTATTTGTTCCCGTTAAAATACTCTGGACAAGATTGATGAGATGGCTCAGGGGTTAATTAAGAGCACTTGTTCTTACAGAGGACCTAGGTTCAATTCCCAGTACTCACATGGGAGACCTCAAAACCCCCTGCAACTCCAGTCCTAGGGGATCCACTACCCTCTTCTAGACTCCATAGACACTTCATACACCATATGGAATATGGACATACATGCAGGCAAAACACCCATACATATAAAAGCAGGGCTTAAAAAAGGTACTCTATTCCAGGTGGCACACACCTTTAATGCCAGCACTTGGGAGACAGAGGCCGGCAGATTGCTGAGTTTGAGGCCAGCCTGGTCTATGGAGTGAATTGCAGGACAGTCAGGTCTATACAGAGAAACCCATCCTCGAGCCCCGCCTTCCCCCCAGTGCTCGGGATAGAAAGGCAGACTAGACTATCATTTCCTTCATCTCAGTAGCCTCAATGCCTACTGCTGCACTTGAGTACACACAGAAAATGATAACTGCATTCTTCTAGTTCTGACTTTGAGGAGTAGTCAATCACAGATGCTTCCGAGAAATTTTCTCACTCTCCTTAGTCCCTAGCAGTATTCTGGACTGGGGTGACTTCTAGAATGGATCTCTTTTGAGGAACAGTCTGGCTTGCTGGGACTGAAAAGATATCCACCAGCAATTTCCAAAGAAACCACAAATCAAGGCCATGTTTTACTCATTAGTCAGTTGGCAAGTATTTTCTGCAGCGAGCCCATGTAATAGATGCTGTAGAAGAGGCCAGACAAAGAAGTGGAAGGTTTGAGGAGGAGGTGAGAAATGGGATCAGAGATCCCTGGGACTCCGCCTCGGGTGAATGTGAAGACTCTGATGGTGGTTGGAAAGGTGAGCGCTTCTAGGGTTAGAGCAGGGACAAGATGACCATCTGCTTGCTGGTAGATTAAATGAAACAGACGCTGTTTGGAGAAGGGTGAGGAGGGCAATACCAGGAACTGTCTGAGCAAAGATATGGAGCTGGGATTTTCAATTCGGCCACTAAGTATGGGTCATGTATGTTGTCATGTTCAGAAAACAGCATCCACCCACTAAAATATCACTCTTCCTTGGTCCATGGGCAGCAAGTACCAAACTACTATGCTTTGGATTATCGTTTAAATGATGTATTTAGAGGCTGGGGCAGCAGTTCAGTGCTAGAGACCTGGGTTCAAGCCTGAGCACTATAAACAAAAAAGTATTTAGTTAGAGTGGTGTCTAAAAATGCTTGCCTTAGGGAGGTTGAACACAGACCTGGAGTATGCTAAACAAGCACCCTGCCCCTGAGCTCTACCTTAGCCTCTTCTCATTTATTTTGACATAGGGGTTCTCCAAATTGCCCAGACTGGCCTTGAAATCACTCTCCAGTTCAGACAGTCTTGAAGTTGGGATCCTCCTGCCTCAACCTCCGGAGTAGATGAGATTACAGACCTTTGCTATGAGGCACTAGTGAGAAAAAAACAAACCTTTCTCTTGATGGCGGTTTACAAAGAGCCACGAGATGGCTCCTGCAAGGTGAAGCAGGCTTAGTTAGGCCACATTGTGCAGGGTGTGCACTGAATACCCTGAAGCCACACCTTGCCATTGCCACCTGTGTGACCCTAGGCAGGGGACTTAACTTCTCTGAGCTCAGCTTCCTCTCTAAGCTGTAGAGGGTATCTGGAGAGGTTGGTGGGTAACTTGAGTGAGGACACACACTGAATAATGGGTAGACAGTGTGAGCACTATGCTATCCCCAGTGTCTAGTTTAATGAGATGCAAGCAGTTTCTTGCACACAAACTGTATCTCCCAAGGAGAACACATTGCTCGGCATCGGTCACCCAGAGACACACAGGTCTACACGCCAGGCACTGGGCTCTTGGGCTCACCCCCTCCGCCCACAGCGCCTCAATGCGGGAAAGCAGATGGTCGGGAAAGCAGACGAAGCCGGGCAGGAGAAGCAGCAACTTGCTCTTGAACCAGCTGACAGCCCCCCTCTCCCCTCACAGCCTCACCCTAGGCCAGGAGCGCGTGCTGGGAAGAGGATTAAATCAATGGCAATTCACATCTCTCCAGAAACCGGCTCCCTGATCCGAACTAATAAGCAAATCATTAGTGAATTACGGCTGGGGAGGGCTCAGCGCAGCGTTCCTTAAACTCCAGCTGTACGACAGGCGTCAAAACCCCAACCACGTTCCTAGGCGACCTCGAAATGATCAGACCACAGAGATTTTTCCGTGCTAAAACAACAATGAAGATATCCCTACCCCAACTCAGCTAGGTCCCAGAACCTTGAGGTCCCAGGCAACCTGGACCTGCAGTTTATCGGAGCCGGTGGCACGAAACCCTTCCTCCTTTACCAGGCTGCAAGCCCTGAGTCTTTTTTTTTTTCAGCAGTGAGGGCAACCAGAAGCCAAGATGCCCCCCGCCCCCAGCCCTGGGCACAAACTTGGCCCCCTTGCTTATTTCCTGGTGAAAGCCCATTATCTCTCATTTACATCTAAACTAGCTTTTCATACTATTTTAAAGGCCGCTCCTCCCCTTCTGTAATCTCCCTGTGCATGAATTAAAAGTTGATTCTTGAAACGCGCAAATCTTGGGGGCAGTTTCTTTTTCCTTCTTATTTGCATACGCTGTTTTGGACTAACCCTTTTATTTCCTCCCAATTATGATTTCTGGTGTGTTTTCCAGAGCTTTACAACATGGCATCTGATTATACACAAAGCTTCAGAATAAAGCCCTGTTTTTCCCTTCATTAACGACACAAAGGATGGCTGTGTGATCCACACAGCACTTTGTGATTTAATACAGCTTACGCTCTAAATCGCACCCGGCTTGGGCAAAGCAGATTTGGGAGTGAATCAACGCATTTTCTTGCTGCCAGGAGCTCCCTTGCAGATTCCAGCAAATTCTTTCACCACACGGAATTAGCATTTGATTAAGCTCTGCAGACACGCTCAAACTTTTACCACTGAGTCCTGGCAGGGCTGCAGTAATCTGCCGAGAGAGGGGAGAGAAGGAGAGACACCTAGAACAGCCACCACTACCTGGCCTGTCCCTGGCAGATTGAGGGAGAAGGTACTAGAAAGCGAGAGGAGGCTGGGAGGGGTGGGGGAGGCTGATGGTGAGGAACATTGGGGGCCTGTTTGATTTGGGACCTTTCTTTCCTACGCTTACCCTAGACAATCTTTCTCACTTAGCGTGCTTTCCAACAGAGCACTCAGAGTTGCGATTCCTGGACCAGGGCCAGGGGTATGACCTTCAACTAGAACTTGCCTGGCCTCGGGTTCGGGGCAATGGAAAGATCCTTTCCCAGTGTCCCTGACCAGCCCCAAGGTCCTGTTTGCAGGGCTTGCTATCTCTCGCAGCCGTTTCCACTTAGATGAGCTAGATTTGCTTCCAGGAGAGCTTCCAGTTAAGCCTCCCAGCCGCCTGGGTTGAAAATCTCGTCCATTACCATTATGCAAATATGAGAAGCGGAAGTTTATCAAACTGGGGCTTTGTACCTCGAAAGTGGGTGTGCCAGCATGGGGGGCTATAAAGGCTTTATTGCCACAACTTTGGGGTGATTGCTTCCCTCGCAAATGCCGGGAGCACGATTGAATTATGCAGGTCTTCCAAACAGGTGGCAATAAAAACTTTACAGTCTCCCACACCATCGCATATTTTGTTTATGCCTCTTAGGTGTCTTATTTTGTTAGAGTTTTTTTTTTAACTCTTCTGTTACTATGGAAACAGAAATAGGTGGAGGTTGGTTCTGGGTACCTGTTTTGGTAGATGCAGATGAGTTATCACTGGGGTACTCTGATTGATGGAATAACTGAGGTTTGGGGAGGATGGAAACTTACTAGTTCTGGTTCTGGACCATCATGCCTGTTTTAATCCTCTCGTTGGGGAAGATAGGGAGTGAGGGGGAACGTGTCCATTTCACAGATGGTGAAACAGAGGGACAAAACACATCTTTCTTGGAGCCAGCCTCAAGCTTGCCACACCAGAAGAAAACAGTAAAGGGACCATGAAACTTTGTGTCCGTTTTTCTAGGACTTGGAAGCCAAAATTAGCGGTGCCCTTTTGGTAACCTGAGGTCAGGCTGCAGTGACATCTGCTGGCAGAGACAGAAGTGGCCCTTGCAGGATTTTCTGTTACTGGCAACTGCCGGGTCAGGGGCTTCTGGGTCTGTCTAGTCCAGTGTGAGCTCTTAGATGACTTGTTTGGGAAAGAGAGTAGCATAGACCCCTTTGTCTGATTGAGACAGAAAACTAGGCTGAGGTGGTGTGGGGGTTGTGAGGACTTGGGGGTCCAAGTCCCAGGTGCCCTACTTATTCTAGAAAGTTCAAGTCACCAGTGGGTGGGAGGGAATAGCCAAGATGGATCTGTTGGTTCCTGTTGCCAACCAAAGAGTTCTCTCCCTTGGGGATCCTGTCTCCTCTTTTAGAGAGGTTCTGACTCTTCTTTTTCATGGAAAAATGGGTAGGGAAGGCAACTAAGAGGGTTTAGAGTAATCGGAACGATGCAGAGAAGAAGAGCCCCTGAAGAGACATGTCACTTGGGGACACTCACATAGATGATGTCATCCTCACCAGAATGAGGAAGTTGGTGGGAGAGCTCATTGATATTAAGGAAGACCTTGGTTTTTACAACCTCCTTGTGAACTTGAAAATTACCCAGTCCCACCCTGAGTCTTGACTTTCCTATGTAAGGGAGCACAACTATACTAATGTCCTAGCTCTGTATACTAGTTTCCTAGCTCTGTCCCTCGGAGACATCTATAAAATATAACATATAGAATATAATCATCACCATCCATAGAACATAACACTCAACAAAGGGCTGCTAGGCATCCCTGTTTTCTGGGATGTTCTACCTCAGTGACATCCTTGCCTGTGTTGGATAACTAGTCAGGACTAGGAAACTCTGTGCAGTCATGTTAGAGTCTTCTGTGGCAATGATTCTCCAACAGTGGTCTGCAGACCTGGGCTGGTTCAGCAGCAATCTGCTACCCTGTAGGTGACAATGAACACAGAAATCAAGAATAAATATTTTAGAACTTCTATGCGTCAGAGCCGTTCTATGTCTATTGAATCCAAAGGCCATTAAGATTTGTGCTCAAAAAATGTAATCCCCCCTCCCACAGCGTGTTTTTGTTATGTTTTACCAGAGACTTGTCTGTGGCAGCTGGGAAAAGCAAGCAAACAAATAGAAATAGCAAGTCCTTCAGCATAAATTATTTGAGATCTGCTCTTCTGAGGGGTCCCATGATCAGCTTCCTATAGCATCCCCGTCTGAGGGACATCACTTGGGCAGCTAGGCACAGCTAGCTACTTTCTCACCAAATTAAGTTATGAATGGCTATGTCCATCAGAAAGGCCTTTTGGCATTGCTGATGGGGCTGGCGATGGTTTATGGGCAGTGGGGGTGGGACTCATCCAGTTTGTTGGTGCTGACTCTGCTGTCTCAACCTCACTGGGCCACACCTGCTGCCAAGGGCTGGGGGTGGTGGTAGCATCTGTTTCCATCCATCTTCCCAGTACGTTGAAAGCTGGTGGAGAAAATAAAAAGGCCCTCCCCATCTCCCTTTTCTTTCTGCCCTAAGTGAACCTGAGAGAATAGAAGAAGCTATTGAACAGGCAAATGAGTTTTCATGATCTTAGGCTGTGAATCCTTGGGCCCACCATCCACAGAGATGCCCCTTAGGCTTGCTTTTTTTCTTGTATGTATCTCAGGGGGGTGTGGCCCTCTCCCTGTCCATTAGACCCGTTCCTATGGACAGCCTTGCCCAGGTGCCTTGCCCCCTGGCACATTTTTTTGTGCTGAACCTTCAAGGATGGGCAAGTGGCTTGTGACTTGGAGCCAGTCATTTCTTTGAGCTCTACTCCTCTTAGTTGTTCATTGGAATACTGGTTCCTTGGAATACTGGTTATGATCGAAGAGAAGAAGAACCCGCAGTCATCCTTAGTAATTGAGGTCCTATTCTGTTTTCTAATTTTTGTGGTCTTGGGAAATTAAACGTACAGCTTCCATGATCTCATCTGTAATCTGGGGATTACAAAAATCTCCTTCATATGCTTGTCCTAGATTAAAGGAGATGATGTTGGGGAGAGGCATGAGGTGGAGACAGGGACGCATCAGCTGTTCCAGAGTTGCCAGCATTTACCTTTCCCCTCCCATTGCAGAGGCTAGTCACTTAAGGTTTTTCCTACCCCGTCTCTGTGGATTTTTCCTTCTCTGGGTAAGGTCCATTTGCTATGCTTCGCTGCTCTACTTCCAACCAGTGATTCAGTTTAGTAGGCTCACACAAAGGTATTTTACTTAGGCAAACGGGTACCTTCTTCTGGCTCATGGTGGGGAGTGTTTGTGGATGACTGCATATGGGTGGGCAGGCACCTTCCACTCCCTGTCACGTGACCCAAGCTGGCAGGGTCAACAACAGTATTCCTTTCGTGAAGTATTGCCACGTATTTTAGCAAAGGCAGTCTAGAGCTTCCCCTCTGAGTATTTTAGTCACTCAGCTTTTGGTTTTACATGACCTCACTCCCAAGATTGCCTGGAGCCACTGTGTTTTTTGAGTAGGCAGATAATCTCTTCCCCTGTATGTCACTAATTTTATAAATTATATTTACCTATATTTTCCCTCTATTTCTTTCATGGTGCCCCCACCCTCCAGCTCTTCTTGGAGAACATCCTCCATAGCCTTTTACCTTAGTCAGCCTGTTTGCCTGATTCAAAAATTAAAAAATAACCAAATAAATACAATCCAGGGGAGGAAAAGCAATAAATCAAGCCATTATATTAATTATTGTCATGATTGGAGTTCTCTAGGGCTGAAAGGCAATAGGGACGACGTATATTTTAACACCTATTTAATGTCAAACTTGGAGTTTATAAAGTGGTTCTGCATTTTATTTGAATCTTCCCTTAGAAAAGTTCTCCAAGCCACTGGTAATTAAAAAAAAAAACCTAATTGAGATCTAGTGAGCAGCTGCTAGACACTAAGCTCGCAGTGGGAGGTCAGCTGGTGTTTCCCACGGTGTGCTAGAATGCACTGGAGGGTGGTGGCAAATGCTTGCTGCTTCCTCTGTTTCATTGTTAGCTATTTCTCCTGTTTCTTTCAGAAGATGCTCGAGTAAAGCAATGTAAGGAAGGATGGGCTCATTTTGTCTCACAATGTGTGGGTACAAGTTCATCGTGGTGGGAAGACATGGTGGTGGGCTCTCAGGCAGCGAGGCTGGTTTCCATGCAACAGGAAGCATTGTGTGATGATGCTGGCGTTCAACTCACTTCTCTGTTTTGTGCGGTCCAGGACCCTACCTATCCTCAGGATGGCTCTTTCTCCTTCACTTAAACCTCTCTGGAGACACTTTCACAGACACGCCCAGAGGTGTGTTGCCATGGTGATTCTAAATCCAGTCAAGTTGACAAAGAAGATTAACCAACACAGTTCCCAACCTCATGCCCCAGCATGCATTACAGTTGTATCCTCTTTCAATAAAGCTTGGATGTTTATGGCCATACTCTGGATGTTCCAGGTACTAGGGCTGAAAGACAAATGACTTTCAAACTTAGCAGCCTGAAACCATTTATTAAATCTTCACAGACATTGCTCACTGGCAACTGAGACAGAACCCAGCAGAAATGGCTTGTCTCTGCTTTAGGGCACCTGGACTGTCACCAGGAAGGCTCAGAGTCTGAAAGCTGGAGCTGTTAGAAAACCTGGGCATGTCTGGTAGCTGAGTCTGGCTGCCAGTTGAGCTCTTAGCTGGCCTCTCACTAGCCTTGGCTTCCTCCTGAAATGGGGATTGGGTTCCAAGAATGAGTGACAGAAGGAGTCAGGTTATATGCTGTCACTTTCTTTTTATTTTATTTTCCTTGTTTGAAACTAGGTCTCTGTAGCCCAGATTGGCCTAGAACTTGAAATACTCCAGCATGAGACTTTCAAGTGCTGTGGTTACTTATGTCAAGGCCATCAATGTAGTACCCTTTCCACAGAACATTCTTGGTAGGAGTGGTCATGGGACATAGACCTCGTCTTTGTATTGTTTAGTTTAGATGTGTGTGCATGTACATACAAGCAAGTACCATGAGGTGAACGTGGGCATCAAGGGACAACTTTGTCTTCTTTCAGCATGTGGGTCCTGGGGATTGAACTCAGCAGGTTGTCAGGCTTGGCTGCAAATGTCTACACACTGAGTCCCCTAGTAGGCCCATGCCCTCTACCTTTTGATGGGAAGTGCAAGGTGCTGGAAGAACACATGAGACCTCCTCATGGGCATTGTTAGAAAAGACAACTGCCTGTACTCAACCTGTATAGTGAGGCCCCAGTCTCCCTCCAGTCCAGAGCTGGTAATGCTGGCCTTTTCTCTTGAAGGAGACTCAAACAGCTACCGGACAGTACTGTATTGGGGAGAGTGTAGTGCTCTCCTTCGGGAGAGTGGGCTTTGAATAAAATCATCTCTGCGAAGTTCAGCTTCTATTTCTCTATGTAGATTGTTCCCTAACCAACACTTGCCCTTGCCTAGACAAGGTTCTTAGGAATTTCCTCAGAGTACTTTGCTGTGATGGACAGCTGGGCCAGGAGAGCAAGGGAAAACCAGCCCCCACAAGTTCCTAGACCCCTTCCACCCAATAGAAGTATAAAATGAGCTGCAAATATGAGTCATGTAAGTAATTTAAAATTTTCTGGTAGTCATCTTAAAAATAACAAGAAGCAGATGACATTAATTATTAATATATATAGCTCTATAGACTCAAACTCTTTTTCATTCTTTTTTCATACCTGGTCTGTGAAATCTGGTGTGTATTTTACATTTACAACATTCCCCGTTGGGACTAACCTCATTCCAAGTACTCAATAGTTGCTTGTGGCTATAGTTGGTGGCACAGGACAATGCATACACTGAACATGCCATCTTCACAGAAATTATAATAGAAACCTGGTATGGTGGCCAACTGCCTGTAATCCCAGCAGTTGGGAAGACGAGGCAGGAGGATTGTCACAAATTTGAGGTCAACTTTGACATCACAACGAGTTCCAGGGTAGCTTGATTATTATATGAGACCCTGTCTGAAAAAACCCACGGCAGAGGGTGGTGATGGAGCATGGACGGGAGAGATGGCTTAGTGGGTAAAGGAACCTGCCAAACCTGAAAACCCAAGTTTAATCCTGGGACCCACATGATGGAAGGAGCGAACCCAAGCTATTTTTCATTCTTTTTTTCTATCTGTGGAATCTGGTGTGATATTTCATTTAGAGTACTTACACACACACACACACACACACACACACACACGCACACGCACGCACGCACCAAATAATAGCAATTTTTACAATTATTTATTTCATTATTTTATGTATTTTTTTTACCTGCATGTATAGATGTGCACCATGTACATGCTCAGTGCCTGGCCAAAGTCAAAAGAAGACATTGGATTTCCTGGGATTGCAGTTATATATGTTGGTGCTAGGAATCCAACTTAGGCCTTCTGCAAGAGTAACAATACTCTTAACCACTGAGCCAACTCTCCAGCCCCTTAGTTTTGCTTTTTTTACAAAACCACAAAAGTAAGAAACTTGTATTGGTCAGCTCTGGTCCACAATGTATTTTCTATACCTGAAGGATGTGATAAATAATCCTAGATATATTTGAATGTCATATATCAGAGTTGATTGCAAATTGAATTTTGTAGGGGTAAATGATTCTTAAACATACTAGGAGGGCTAATTGTTGAATGAAAAAAATGAAAAGGAAAGGAAACATGTCTGTTTCTAGATATGGTGAAAGAGAAGCTTATTATAGATATGTAGGAGAGCATAGCCAGAGGCAGGAACATCTGGAAGACTCTAGAGTGGACATTGTTAGTATTCAGGCATCTGTATTGGCCTGCCCTTGGAATTCTGACAGGATACACCCTCAACTGCAGGCACTAAGAATGCTTCCTGTGAACATTCACTACATTCCCTTTAAAAAAGGGCCTTGTCCACCTCCCATCTCTGTCTGTCTCTCTCTCTGTTCTTTTATGTCTCTCTCTGCCTCTCTGCCTGTCTCTCTGTTCCCCTCCCAGCCCCCACCAACCCTTCCATCCCCGACTTTCTTTTCTCTTCTGCTGTTCCTGTCCCCAGAGGTCAGTCTCCCTACCCCTCTTTTCCCATATCCTTTCCCCTAGTAAAAAAAAAATAACCCTCCATGTGAGCTCTGTCCAACGTCATGTTTTTTTCTCTCACGCCACTTTTTAAAAAAAATTACAATAGATATGATGAGACTGAACTGTGCCATGTGAGTACAGTGAGAAGGGAAGGCAGAGGAGAGAGAGGGGGACCAGGTGCACAGCCAGGGGGCTCAAAGAAAGTAGAAGAAAAAGGGACAGGTAACCAAATGGCTGGATTATATAGGGAAGGGAAGCTGGGGGAAGGGCACTCTGGCCCCTGGGCTGGAGAAGTTTAGGGTAGGAGGTGAGGTGGAGTATGCCAGCCAGGAGGGCCCTGTAGCAGGACTGAGGGATGTATGATAAACCTGGAGGCCAGTGTCTGCTTTGATATGTTAAGTCAACTATTTGTTCCATGTTTGAAACCTAATGTCCCAGTTTTTTTGTTGATAAGAAGTAAGTGATATGGGGCAATGCAATCTTCTCTATGACTACTTCCTGCTCCTACTGGGGTTGTTGTTGTTAGAGGTGGGGCAAGGAAGCTGGAATGCTGGCCAAATCTGGGAAGAGCAGGCTATTTCACTGTCCAGGCTCTACAGGACCATCTGGGGCTAGGGAAATGCAGGTCGATTTGATATGTTAAATAGGCACCTCAGCCATTTGTCCCAGGTTTGAAACCTAGCAACTACATAAAAGAAAACTGAAGCAAGTTGAAAAAGTTTTATTTGGAAAAAGTTTCAAACTTACGGAGTTGTTGGAGAGTGATCATAGCACAAAGGAAAGCAGCCACCTTTTATTCATAGTCACACTTGTCACTTTTGAGACAGTTTCCACTCTGTAGCCTGGGCTGGTCCAGAACTCACTATGCAGCCCAGATTTCAAATTCATGGTAATCCTCCTGCCTCAACCTTCTGAATGATAGGATTACAGGTATGTACACATCTGGGCTCATACTCATATTTTTAACATTTTGTATTTCATTTGTGCATCTTCTACACATATACACACCCCACATGTAAATGCATAGTCAACTTCCTGTATCCATGGATTCAAACAGTTGTAGACTGATGTAGTTAGGAGCTCTGGATATGCAGTTGAGTTGGTAGAGTGCTTGCCTGGCATGCACAAGGTCCTGGGTTCCATCCCCAGCCTACTATGGTGGCACACATGTAATACTCAGGAAGTGGAGGCATGAAGATCAGAGGGC
Organism: Mesocricetus auratus; assembly: GCF_017639785.1. Classification (NCBI taxonomy): domain Eukaryota; kingdom Metazoa; phylum Chordata; class Mammalia; order Rodentia; family Cricetidae; genus Mesocricetus; species Mesocricetus auratus. The sequence goes on from NW_024429213.1 coordinate 9,903,181, forward strand.
CAAGGTTATCCTTGGTTACATAATGAGTTCAAGGCTGTTTTGGGCTATATAAGACTCTACCTTCAACAATAACCACAGTCACAACTACAACGACGACAACAACAAAAGTAGAAAACCAAAACAACAAAAGAACTCCAAAATGTAGTTAGGTCTAGGATGTTTGATCAGGAACCCTAAACTGTAAAATTACATAACAAATGTTTACATAGCAATTTATGTTGCCTTAGATACTACAAGTAGTCTGGAGATGATTTACAGTGTAGAGCAGGATGTGGGTAGGTTACATGAAAATACTATAACTTTTTATAAAAAGGATGGGGTTTCTGAAGACTCCAGATAAAACCGTTTCTCAATTTGCTTCCATTTCCTTTTATAGTTAGCCCTCCTGGTGTGCTTAAGCATGCAAAGTTCAATTTGTAGTCAGCATTTTGGGGCTAACTCTGATGGCTATATGACACTCAAATACAACTAGGGTTATTTATCACTTCTTTCAGGTATAGAAAATACAATGTGGATCAGAGCTGACTGATGCAATGTTTCTAGTTTTGTGCTTTCTTTTTAAAAATAATTCATTTAACTTTATTTCATGTGCATTACTGTAAAGGTATCAGGTCCCTGGAACTGGAATTACAGACAGTTTTGAGATGCTATGTGGGTATTGGGAATTGAACTCAGGTCCTCTGGAAGAGCAACCAGTGCTTTTAACCACGAGCCATCTCTCTAGCCTCTGTGCTTTCTTTTTTAAAAATAATTTATTTATTTTTATGTTCTATGCATTGGTATTTTGCCTGCTTGTATGTCTGTGTGAGGGGGCTGAATCTCCTGGAATTGGAATTATAGGCAGTTGTGAGCTGCCACGTGGGTACTGGGAATTGATCCCGGCTCCTCTGGAATAGCAACCAGTGCTCCTAACCGCTGAGCCATCTCTCCAGTTCCTTGTACTTTCTTTTTAAAGGAAATCTGGAGTGTGTGTGTGTGTGTGTGTGTGTGTGTGCGCGCGCGCGCGCATGTGTGCACGCATGCACGTGAGCACACGCACTTGTGCGTGTGTGTGCATGGGCACCAGCAGTATCCTCAGATCAGTCTCCCCACAGATCTCAAGGGATAACTGCATGAAATCTTTCCCTATATTGTTCAAGGGTAAGTTCCTGTTCTGATGAACTTGGATAGCTTTTAAACAAAAAGAAATTCATTTTTTTCATTCCTCTGGTGCCTGAAAAATCAGGGTCAATATGCTATTGTATTCACCAGTGAGGGCCTGCTTCCCAGTTCATAGAGGCTTGTTTGCTGTGTTCGCACGTATGCTGAGGGTTCTTTTGGTTCTTTATAAATCAGGGTGCTAGAATCTGGTGTCTGATGGGGACCCACTTCTGGTTCCCAGACAGCATTTTCCTACTTTGTCTTCACGCGGGTAGAAGTGACATGCCTTTGGGGGTTTCTTTTATGAGGGTACTGATCTCATTAACAGATTCCTGAAGGCTCCATCCTCAAGGCCTCATCTTCTCCCAAAGCCCCTGGCTGCTAATACCATCACATTGAGGGGTAGAATGCCAACATGAATTTGCAGTGGGGGGAACACAGACATTCAGACTAAAGAAGCTGTGTGCATCATGACCCTGCATTCTAAAATCCCTCAGTATCTCCTAAGAATAGCCATGGTGCAGGTATCAGCTTCAGGAAATGTATCAGCAATACATTTCACTTGGATTTACAGTTCACATTGTAATTTTGTCAACTGCTCCACCAATGTTTCCAATTGCCTTTCTCCCTGTGTGGCATCAGATACTGTCTAAGATCACATGTCTCCTCCGTTTCCTATGTGCAGTATCACCAGGCCAATTATTTTAAAGGGAAGAATTATTTATGAATTGAGTTTTCCCTCCCTCCCTGTCCGGTGCATTTGTTTCGTCAGTCTGAACGTATTGGATTGTCCTAAAGGCAAACCACTACCGTTTCTAGACAAGTACATGTGAGACAAGATGCTTCACTCGGGCCCTGAGCTATCTTTTTCCAGTTTGGGGCAAAGTCTCAAACTGTAGTTCTAAGAGAACCCCCAGGAATTCAGCCCTTCTAAACCAGCGGCACTGTTTTGCAAGCGGATGGGGATCTCAAGCCAGTCTCGTGCTGGAGGAGGCCACAGCCCTGTTATGGTTTCTCAGTCACAGAGGGCCCTGCATGGGGTCTTGCTGATCGCTTATCTTTCTTTGCCTCCCTGGGGACTTTCAGGAATGCCACAGGCCCACCAGGAAGGCACAGAGTGGCTGCTTGGTGCTGGCTGCAAAGCTAGTGTTCCCACTCTGTGATTTAAGACCAGGCTCTTTCACAAGTCCGCATAACCTCCCCGACTGCCTAGATTGCAAAAGCAGGCAAGAGTTTCCCTAAACGCCCATGAGATCCAGACCAGTTGTCTCGTTTGTTCAATTACAGCGATAGACAGATTACAATGGAGGGAAGCCGTAAATTAACCGTGACAGTCATTAATAAGACCAGCTTGGTGGCAGCGACTGTGTTGGGAGATCGCAGATCCGATGGCTGTAACATATTGGGAATCGGACCGCCCCCATTGGCTCTTTAGTGGGCCTTGAACTTGTTGGAAAAGACCCTGCCTACACACAGGGCCCTGTAGCCATGGCAACAGGCTCTCGCTCAGCAAAAACACATAAAGATGATTCATTTTGTTTTCCTTTCCTTTCTTTCCACCCTAATTTTCATGTGGGTTGGAATCTATTTTTAATTTTTTTCCTTGGAGGAGAGGCTATTTTTGATTGTGTTACCTCCTTCCTAGGGACCTGCCAGGTCTCCGTGTTAGTGACCAAGGGAGGTGGGCTCCGCGAAGCCTGCAGTCTCAGAACATCCCTAGGTTTTTCTGGGGTGGGGGAGGGTGGGATAAGGTGAGATCCATTGGGACACTGGTGCAGGAGTGGTCTTGGTAGTCAAGCAGGAGCCTTGAGTCTTGTAAATGCCCTCAAACTCTTCTTCCCATACTGGGGAGGGTTTCCCTTTCCAGCTGTCCACTGACAGAAGGCCGTGTTATATAGCCTCCAGGGCCCCCTTACAATCCTGCCTTCAGTACATTGGCTCTTCTTCCGGCATGACGGAAGTGTGTGTGTGTGCACATGGCCATGTGTGCTGTACATGTGTAGGTCACAGTCTCTGCTGCTTTCCACCTTGTTCTGTGAAGCAGGTCTCTCGCTGAACCCGGAGCTCACAGTTTCTGCCTCACTGGCTGGCCAGCGAGCCCCCAAGAGCTGCCTGTCTTACCACCCCAGCTCTGGGGTTACAGACACGTTGTTGTGCCCCGCTTTTAAAAAGGGTGCTGAGGGATCCACCGAGCCACCTCCTCAGCCCAAGAATGCATTTTCTCTTTTGATCTCTGAGGTAGCTGGGTGTGACAGGGCCAACTATCAGTGATCCAGCTAACCAGGCAAGGGCAGAAGTAATATAGTCACTGCCACATCCAGGTCTAGTGCCTAAAGCTTCTCTGTTGAGCTGCTTTCCTCTGTGACTTTGTTCACATCTACCAGAAGAGGACCTGTGTAGGTCTTCTCAACCTTCCTAACTCTTTGACCCTTTAATACAGTCCCTTGTGTCGTGCTGACTCCCCAGTCATAAAGTTATTTTCATTGCTACTTAATCACTGTCATTTTGCTACAGTTATGAATCATGCTATGAACATTTTTGGAGAGAAAGGTTTGTCAAAGGCTCGTGACCCACAGGTTGAGAACCACTGTGTCAAACGGGCCAACTGTGGAGCCACTCCACCAGAGCACCCAATCCCATCCCAAGGAAATGTGGGTGTAAACACACTTTGTGCTTTATTTCCACTCTTCCTAATGAGATTTCCCATTTTCTTCAATTATGAGCATAGACTACAAACCATGGCTGCCTTCTCAGAGTCTGAGCCCAAGTCTCCAGTCGAATTCCCTGGTACTTCATCTCATATTACCGTGGTTGCATAGACCACCAAATATCATTTTCACTTATCACTTCTGCGAAATTACAGCAGTTATTAGGCTTGCCACTCTATCTTATTAATTACTGTGTTAATAAAGAAACATATATATTACAGTATCGCAGTGCTGTTTTTTATTTTAATAATTACATTTAGATATAATTGGGTTTCTTTGTAATTGTATTTTGTTTGTGCATTTACAAACCTTCATCTGAGATGCAGCCCATGGGTGCTATGGTTTGAATATCTTTTGTCCTCTCTAAAACTCATGCTAAGATTTGATTGCCATTGTGGGAGTACTGGGATGTAGACCTGTCAAAGGGGATTAGGTTAAGAGGACTGATGTCTTTATCACAAGAGTGGTTGTTGTAAACACCCTGTGCCTTGTCTCTACCCTTTCAGCTTCCGTTATGTCTGGACTCCTCATCAGACTCCATTATGACCTCGGACTTCTCAGACTTCAGAACCGCAAGCCAAGATAAAACACTTTCTTCTATAAATCACTTACTCTCAGGTACTCTGTCATAGCAACAGCAGGTAGATTAGGGCAAGAGGCCTCAGAGATTGTCAGAAGGGCCCATGGCACTGAGAGATAGAAATCCTGGAAGCTTGTCCCCAAATTGCCACATGGTACTGCCAGGAAACTTGATGGTAAAATTCCAGTCTTGTTCATGTGACCTCAGCCAGTGTCTGTTTGTCTGTGGCTTACAATTTGGATGGTAAGAAGTCATCTTCTTCAGTCTCCATGTTTAAAGTTCTAGATCATTCTATGCTGACAGAAACATTCTAGGCGGCCCAGTAGTCACCAATCATAGGTGGCCACTGAGCACTTGAAATTGCCTATTGTGACCAACGAACTGCATTTTGGATACTATTTTGTGTTAATTCATTGAATTAGCTACCTATTAGTGGCTCCTAAAGAGGACAGTGTAGTTTTCTGCCAGTGGGTCTCACACATGCGTATGCTTCAGGGTCAAGTGGAAGAGCTGGACAGAGACTGAGGTGGTAATCCCAGGGCCTGCAGTGGGTCCTCTGTGTATACGTGATGGCTTCCACATTAGTGTTTTTTTTTTTTATGGGACTCCTGAGGGTGTCAACAAGTGTCTCTGTTTCTTGGGCCTTCTCTTGGGCTCTCTTCTTTCTCTTTGTTTTATCCAATTCCAATGTATTAGCATTTGTTTTATCTTACTTTACTTTATTATTATGCCTTAAAAGCAGTGCTGGCAAACTGGAAGTGGGGGTAGTAGAGGTAGGAGAATTAGAAATTCCAGATCAATCTTGGCTACATAGTGAGTTCAAGGCTAGCCTACGATATTGAGATCCTGTCCCAAAAAACAAAACCAAAACAAAATAGAGACCACAGCAAACCCATCTTGTCTGGGCTCAAGAATCTGCCTGTCTGAACTGGGTGGTGGTGGCGGCGGCGCACACCTTTAATCCCATCACTTGGGCGGCAGAGGCAGGTGGATCTCTGTGAGTTCGAGGTCAGCCTGGTCTACAGAGTGAGCTCCAGGATGATCAGGGCTGTTACACAGAGAAACCCTGTCTCAAAAAAAAAATCTGCCTGTCTACCCAGGTTTCAGGTATTGTTGCCACCACCATGTGACCTCTCAAAGTACTGCCACCATTTTGTGTGAGCTAACCCTTGACTGTAGGGATGTTCCTGTGCATTACAGTTGTTTAACACTAAGACCTCTCCAACTCTCACAACTCAAAATGTCTCCAGACATTGTCAGATGTCCGCTGGGAAACAAAATGTCTGCCAATCCTCCACGTGCAAATTACTGGCTTAGACACACAGCAAAACCTCATTTGGTTTTGTTTTATTGTAGGGTCTGAATGTATTACTTTAGGAAACATAGGCTGTCTTGAATTCAAATCTGAACTTAATTTCTTTTTACATTTAACTTCAAAAGTATCAAACAACAATATATCAGGAAGTGGAGAGCTAATTTTTTTCCTTTCAAAAAGAACTAGTCTTCTCTGTGGCTGGGCATTCCAGGGGTGCTGTCCAGGTCTGCTGTGCGGCTGTAACACACCATTACAGACTGGCAAGTTACATAGAAGGCAAGTTTATCTGGATCATGGATCAGGAGACTGGGTAGTTTCAGAGCATGGCAACTGGTGAGAGTCTCTGTGCTGTCATAATGTGGGAACAAACTCAGCATTAATTCATTCACGGGGCTGGAGCCCTTAGGACCAAGTCATCTCTTACTTGTCTTGCCTTTTGCCTTTTATTTAAAGTTTGAAACAGTTTCATGTTGCCCATGTTAGAATTCAGGCATCTGTACTGGTCTGTCCTTGGGGTTTTGACAGGATACATCCTCAGCTGCATCCACTAAGAACACTCTCTGTGCACACTCACTATGTTCCCTTTTAAAATGGTCCTGCCCACTTCCCATCTCTCTCTTTTCTTCTGCTGCTCCTGTCCCCAGAGACCAGTCTCCCCTTTCCCTTGACCCTCACTTCTCCATTCACTTTCCCTTAGTTAAAAAATAACAAACTCTTCCACCCAAGCTCTGTCTCCTGGAGTCTTTCTCTTGGGCACTGATTTTTAAAATTACAACAGCTCAGTCCAGCCTCTAATTCTCTACATAGTTAAGAATGACCTTGAACTTATGATTCTACTGTCTTTGCCTTCCAAATATTCAGCAGCATGCCCAGTTTTCTTGGATATGAGAACCCATGGCCTCATGCATTCAAGGCAGGTATTGGGCCAACCAAGCGGCATCATCAGTCCCAGTCTTGCCTTTTGATACTGTCACAGTGGCTGCCGTCCTTTGCTGGCTAGTGCCCCTCCTCTGTTCCCAGGTTCCACTTCCTTCCTTCTCCTCCTCACTCCTATTTTCTAATTCATCCTTCTTTGGGTCTCTATTGTCTCCCTTTTGGCCTTCTATACTTTTCCCTGCCCTCCTATTGCTCTTTCTGCCCTCATCTTTTTTCCTCTGCCCTCTTCTCTTCACACACCCCCTCTGCCTCCCCCCTTCCCCATTCCCACTCCTCTTCCTCAGCACCCCTCCACATGGATAGTCTTGCTTTCCCGGTCTTCTCCGCTTTTATTGTTCACCTCTTCCTTTCCTGCCATCTGTCTGAGTTTCCTTCTTTTCTCTCCAGTATGCTTGTCTTGAGCTGGCTGGGGTTGGCCTCTGGCCCCAGAGTTTCAGCTCTGTCTCAGCTCCCTCCAACCCTTCCCTTGCAAATAGGCAACTATGAGCATGGCTGAGAGTGGCTTAGGATTGAAGATTTTATAAGTGCAGACAAGAAATGCACATGGTGAGGCTTGGTTGGCCCCATGCCCAGAGTCATGTGAGGCCACCAGTCAGGACAGGAGCAGGAATTTGTCAGAGCTGCTTTTAAATGAAGCATTTAGAAATTGTTGTCATTGTAGTTATGGAGGGTAAGGAACAATTCATGTCGGTGGGACAGCTGCACATGGCTTGGCATTTGTCCTGTGGAGAAGTCAAACATGTCAGAAGCTGACATTCTCATATGGAGGTGACATTAAACAAACAAGGTGGCGGGGAACTCTTTAAATCACCTGTAATATTGTGAGCAGTCAATCAATAGCTGTGACAAGCTGGGGCCATACACTCTCTGTGACCATTGGGCTTGGTTTTTTACAGGAGCACACTTGACAGGATTGCTGCTGCTAATTTGGGGCACTACGTCTGTCTCCCTGCCTTGTCTTTCTCCACTCTTGGTGAAGTTTTTTTTAAAAAAATGACCCTATAAAAGACCCAGACTGAAGACCATTTGTACCCAGTGCTGATTACCTGGAAATCTTGGATTGTGGACTAATATTTCTGCTTTCAGATGCCTGTTTGGGCTGGTGTCAGAGGCATTAAGTCACAAGAGTTCTAGCCTACTATATTTAAATCCTTATTTATGAGAGCCATGTAGGCTGGAGGAGCCCATGGGAGGCTGGCTTCCAAAGGAGATCAGGAGCCATTGTGAAAGTTTCACTCAAGGTACGAGGTTGATTCTTACCAAGGCAGGAAAGAGAACTTAAATCCCAGTGTTCCTAGAAGACAGGGTAGAGATGGGGGACCTTGATTCATGCTAAGTTCTAGGTCATTGATATTAGAAAGTCATCCTTAAGGCTGGAGAACTCTCACCATTGTGGAAAAGGCTCTCCCTCCATCCCCTGCACCAGGAGCAAAACCCAAAGTCTCTTTTAGTCAGGTTTGTGTTGAGGGAAAGGGATCTGCTTGAGAATTCTGGCTGACCAAGAATGGGCAGTAATGTGGGGACAGCAGCTGGCACCAAATACATTCTTTCTAGTATTCCAGAACACCACAGGAGCTGTTCTCTAGCATGGAGCCAGGCACCCTGAGTAGCATACCATTGTCATCATGGAAGTTGAGCAATGGGGCTGACTACTGAGGAGCCAAAGTAGCCTAAGACAGATCTAGGGAGGGATGTCACCTAACAGGGATAAGAAGCCAAGGACCAGTGGGAAGATACGGTGTAATGAACACCCTGGGAAGATGGTGGTGAGGCATATATTTTAGGAGTCAGGTGGTCACCTCACAAAGGGTTGTCAAGTCAGAAGAGCCTGAGGTGACATCTCTCCACTATGGAGTATCTTCTCTTGATAACCCTGCCTGGGGACTCTTGTCTTTGCAATATACATATCAAAGATTTAACAACTTCTGAACACTTGCTTCAACCTACATCAGCTTGAAAGACAAAACCCAGGTCTTTTATCTCTATCCATAGCTCTTAGAGCCTAAAGTGTTAGGAAGTATAAGTTGTCTTAGTCCACTTGTGCTGCTGTAACAAAGCACCTGAGATGAGAGATTCACCAACAGTGGTAATTTATTGTTCACAGTTCTGGAAGCTGGGAAGGTTAGGATCAAGGTACTGAAACCTGGCATCTGGAAAGTGTCATCTTCTTGCTATGTCATTGCACAGAAAAGAAGCAGAAGACAGTATACTCACTCCCTCAAGCCCTCTTATAAGGGCCATAATCCTATCTATGGGGGTTCTACCCTATGGCTTAATCATCTCCTAATGGTTTTGCCTCTTTAAAAAACCTTTTGTATTTTAAAAGTCAATATGTGAGGGTTGTAGATATGGACTCAGCAGGTAAAGGTGCTTGCTGCCAAGCCTCTTGGCCTGAGTTCAATCCCCGGAGCCCCACATGTAGAACAAGAACACAAACTTGATAGAACAAGAACTCCATAAAGTTGTATTTTCACCTCCACATGTGTGTCATGGCACCTGTGCAATAACACACACACACACACTAAAAAATCCCTTAAGAAGTGAATATTTGTATTTTAGGAAACAAAAAAATACAAGAAGCAAAGAACAAAGTCATCATCATTGTAAGTCACTTATGGGCTGATGAATCCCACCTCTTAATATTATCACATTGGAATCAGACATGGTGACACATGCCTGTAATCTTAATGACTGCAGCAAGAGGAAGACAATTTTTGGGCCAGACTGAATTACATAGCGAGTATAGGACCAACATAAGCAATATACTGAACCCCTGTCTCAAAATAAAAATAAAAATGGATGGAGCTATACTTTAGAAGTAGAGCACCTATCTCTGTCTTACATGTGGCCCTGGGTTCTAGTCTCAGCACTCAACAAGACAACACAAAACGAACAGAAAAAAAAAGAGAGTGAAATCTATCCATTGGCTGTAAGGTTTGAATGCATGAATTTGGGGGAACCCATTTGGACCATAGTGACATTCTGTTTGCCTTTCAGATGCCAGTGTTTTACATATTTTGGGAAACATGTTCACATTCTTTATGGCTCTCTGTCTTTTCAGCATAAATGGCAATGCCATCAGCTGATCCTTATGTCCTGTGGCCTAGCGAACCTTCAGGGCAGATGATCCAGACTGGGCTTAGCGGGGCCATTCAGTCTGTACAAGATGTCTTTTCTTGTCCTCACAGGACCGGAAGGGTAGTGTACTAGTCAATTTTTTTCATCATGATGACAAATTCCAAGGAGAAACAATTTAAAGGAGGAATCGTTTATTTGGGTTCATGGTTTCACAGGTTTTAGTCCATAGTCAGTTGACTCCATTGTTTCTGGAGCATGACAAGGCACAACACCACAGTAGAAGGGTGTGGAAAAATAGTTGCTCACCTCATGATGGCCAAAAAACAGAGAGAGAGACAGAGAGAGACAGAGAGAGACAGAGAGAGAGAGATAGAGAGATAGAGAGATAGAGAGAGAGAGAGAGAGAGAGAGAGAGAGAGAGAGAGAGGGAGGGAGGGAGAGGGAGAGGGAGAGGGAGAGAGGAGAGAGGAGAGAGGAGAGAGGAGAGGAGTCTGAGACGGAATGCCCTACAAAGTTTTCCTCCTGACTGAGCATCACATCCAGAAGTTTCTATCACCTTTCAAAGTACAGTGGAATTCTGAATCCATCTGTGGGTTAATCCAGTGGAGAAGATAGCTCTCTTCTGATCCAGTCACCTCTCAATGATTGATCTACTAGCTTGGAAGCAAGTCTTCCACTTGAAGGTTTTGAGGGAGACTATAGGCAGAGTTTTTGTGTCCCGCCAGCTGGCTCCCCAAATAACCACAGAGACTTAATTATAAATGCTTGGCCAAAAGCTTAGACTTGTTACTAACTAGCTCTTGAAACTTAAATTAACTCATATTTCTTATCTATGTTCTACCACACAGCAGTACCTTTTTTAGCACGGCATGTTAATTTTGCTTCTTTTTGAGTATCCTTGACACTCTATCTTTCTTTCCCACACTTTCTTTTTGTTTCTAAGTCTCACCTAACTTTTACCTGCCCAGCTACTGGCCTGTCTATTCACCAATGAGAGTAATACATATGCACAGTGTACAAAAAGATTGTTCCACAGCAGGGGACACTTCATATCCAAGCCTTGACAGGCAACTTCCTAAGTTCTCATGAGGATGACAGATGCAGAAGACAGCAAGTCTAATTGTAGAAGTGTTTCTCTAACTTTTTGGTCATGTCAAGATTGCTAACACAAGTCATATGGTCAAAATCTATGGCTAAGCCGGGCATTGGTGGTGCACACCTTTAATCCCAGCACTCGGGAGGCAGAGGCAGGCAGATCTCTGTGAGTTTGAGGCCACCCTGGTCTACCGAGCGAGTTCCAGGACAGCCTCCAAAACAATACAGAGAAACCCTGTCTCAAAAAACCAAAAAAGAAAAAAAAAAACATCTATGGCCAGTGTGGGGGAGGGAAACTCTGACTCTTTGATGGGAGAGCCTTAAAAGTCAAGTGCCAAAAGAAATGAACAGTGGAAGGCTGAAGAAATATGAACATGTGATGGTGAATTCTGTCAAGGTGACTCAATATAGAATCACCTGAAAACAGTTTCTGTTAGGGATCACTTAGAACAGATTGTCCTCTGGGCATGGCTGTGGGGAATTTTCTTGATTGCTTTAATGTGAGAGGACCCAGCATGAAAATAGGTGGCTCCATTTCCAGGTTTGGGGCCCTAGAGAGAGCTAGCTTAGCATAAAACATGTATGCATTCATTCCTCTGCTCCACATCGCTGTGGGCGTGGCGCGACTAGTTGCTTCGGATTCCTGCTTTGATTGCCTGTAATGATGGACTGCAACTTGGACTTGGAAGTCTTATTTGACTTTGGCTTTCTCCCTTGAAGTTGTGTGTGTGTGATTTTTTTTTTCTTTTTTTGATCAAGGTGTTTTATCACAGCAACAGAAATGAAACTAGGACACACCACTAGTATGTCTACCATAGGTTTTACTGGGTCAGGTCAAAAGATAGATAAATTCTCTCCTCTCCTTTCATGAGTATCATATTTCTATTAATTCACAGGAAAAAGTTTTTTTTTTGGTCTTTCGAGACAGGGTTTCTCTGTGTAGCTTTGGAGCCTATCCTGGAACTCACTCTGTAGACCAGGCTGGCCGCAAACTCACAGAGATCCATCTGCCTCTGCCTCCCAAGTGCTGGGATTAAAGGCGTGAACCACCAACGTTCAGCTTAATTCACTGAAAATTTAATGGCCCTTTCAGTAGCCAAACTGATGGCTTCCAGAGCTTGCTGTCAAGTAGAAACTAAAAAGGCTTTTTTATTATTTTTATTGATTATTTGGGAATCTTACATCATGCACCCTGATCACGCTTTCCTCCCAGTCTTCCCGTGTCTTTCCCCCTTCCCTGTGACTTCCCCCAGAAGAAATATATGTTTATTTTGTATTGCCCATATATTCACCGGGGCACAGTCAGATTCCTCGTGGCTAGCTGTAAGGGAGGATGATGAGTGTTTCTCTGCCTGCATCCCTGCCAGAAGTCATCAGCTGAGAACAGTGGTGCCGTGGCTGGAGCCAGCAATCCCAACACTCACTCCGCCTCTATACTGCAGTGCTGCGGGCCTGAGATGTGTGGGGCCAATTCTCCACGACCAGCTCTCCCACATCCAGGCTGCTTTTGGTGACCCATGCATTGGTCGGCTAGGGACAGGGCCAGCTCTCCCGAGATGAATGGGGTCACCTCTCCCTCAAGTGGCAGGGCCAGCTCTCCAAACCAAATGGGCAGGTGAGGAGTCAGCTCTCCTGGGCACAGGGACATTTACATGACTTCAGGTGGCAGCCCAGACCACAGGTAACTGCATGGGCTTCATTGGTAATAAAGGCCAGTCATAGACATCAACATGGTCCTTGGCTGTATCAGGACCACTGACCCATTTATGGCTCTTGGAGGCTGCATGGGCTGTGAGCTTTGACATGGCACCAGTTAGTTACACATGTCATTCACATCAGCAAGGTGCCCAGAGGCAGCAAAGCCTGGGGACATCACCAAGGTATCAGGCAGCAACACAGACTGCATACATCTACATGGGTCTCTGGTTTCATCTCGGCCTGACTGACACTGACATGGCCTCTGGTGGCATCATGGGTCACGGTGGTCCTTTGAGGGGGTCTAGTTCAGAAGGTGAACCTTTCCTCATCTTGGTCCTCTGTTGTTGCCTAGAGCCCTGGGCAGTTCTGGGGCTGAGACTGCATCTGCTTAAGCTCCAGGCTGTTGAACACCATCCCACCGACACAATGACAGCAAGTAGATCTCAGTCCTCTCTCCTGCCACCCCCATCACATCTCCAGTTCCACTCTCCATTGTGCACACGGTGCTGTGTTTTTCTATCTTTCCCATCTCTCCATCATGTATTTGTTCTTTGGGTGCCGCCACATTCTGGCCATGCAGCTGGGGGCATTGACTGGCTGATTGTCTTCAGCTGCTGCCACCGCTGAAACTGAAAGTTGTTATATGTGCTTGCCAACCTCTGGAACTCTGCCATTGACCTCAAAGAGCCAACTGTAGACCATTACATTTATTCCCATTCAATTTCATCTTGAGGGATTCAGATCCCAAAATATTCAGGTATGTTGGAATCTATATCCTTTCCCCTTTCACGTCTTACATCATTGCAGTTTTCATTGTGATGTTTATTGGTGTCAATGATAAAGATAAATACAGCCCCATGTCCTACTTTGGAGACTGCTCTCTGTGTTGTCATGGGTGTATTACTCTGTTTTCCTTGTGTCTTTTACATTAAAAACTAATAGTTCATCTAATGTCTTCACCATCCAGTCTTGTCCATCTTGTCCCAAGGGATACTAAGAGAGGTAGGACTTAGAGACGATGCAGGATAGTATCATTCTTGAATGAGGCAGACAGAGTGAAAGATCCTTAAATAGGGGTATGTATGGGTATATAGATGGGTGCCCACTCTTCAGGATGGCACAAGAAGGTGCATGACAGCCATGGGAAATGAGAGGATATAAGAGACAGGCGGGCCGAAAGTCTGGGTTCATATTATGAAGGACTTTGGATACCAGGATAAAGATTTTGGAATTTTTCTTGTGTTCCTTGCTTTTCAGAAATGTCATACTTTCTAGCCTGATGCCTGGAGAACTTTGCTCCTGAAGTGACTGAAAGCCATTCATAACAGAGTAATATGATAGGAGCACCCTGGTCCCCGACTATGTAGAATGCCCCAGCAGTTGTACCATGACTGTTATGGATTGCTTTTGTGTTAGTGAGAAATTAAATCCTTTCTGTGCTGTGCGCTGTATTTATCTTATAGGCGATGCAGTCCTGGTCTTAAACAGATGAACAGGAAACCAAGTGACTGGCTCCTTGGTCTTCTATTTCAGCCACTGAGGTTTTCGGAGAAGCAAGAAGCTTAGTTCTGGGTTATGGAGAGCCGTGGGAGTTTTCTGAAGCAGGGACGAAATAGTAGCACCTGTATTGAACGCTACCAACAAAATGCTTATGTGGGTGGGTCTGAAGAGCTGGCTTAGGAATTAAGAGCACCTGCTACTCTTGAAGAGGATCCAGATTCAGTTCTCAGCACTCATATGATGGATTCCAACTGCCTGTAATTCTAGTTCTAGGATGTCTTAGTCAGTGTTTTATTGCTGCGAAGAAACACCATGGCCAAGGCAACTCTAATAAAAGAAAGCATGTCATTGGGATCAGTTCACTATCATAACGCAGGGGGCATGGTGGCAGACATGGTAGGGATCTTGGTGGTGGGCAGGCAGGCATGGCAGTGGAGCAGTGGCTGAGAGTTTACATCCTGATCTACATAGAAGAGATAGAGAGAGCCGGACTGAGAACCACATGGGCTTTTAAAACCTCAAAGTCTGCCACCAGTGACATGCTTCCTCCAAGGCCATCGCTCCTGATCCTTCCCAAACAGTTCCACAAACTGGGGACCAAGCATTAAAACATATGAGCCTCTGGGGGCCATTCTCATTCAACCACCACAATGTCCAATTACTTCAGGGGTTTTGTCAGTATAGGAGCACTGGATTGAAGTTTTTCTATGGTAAGCATTTATTGCATGTCAAAAATACTGCCTTTAAAGAACGAAAATGCTTATTTACTTAGTTTTGTATTAATTTCCTACCTACTTCCAAGAAATATTTCAAAGTCCTAAGGTAATGCATTAATTAAATGCTGCTAGGGCAGAATTTCCAGCCAAGTCAAAGAACCTGCATTTTAATACCACAGAGCTACATTTGCATATTGGAAAACTAAAACACCACCCGAAATGTCTGACTGTGTCCAGAGTTCCTGGCTCAGATCCATGGAATAGAGGTAATCCATCTTGGGATCAGGGTAGCAGAGTGAGGAGATGAAGATCTTTAACTGGAATTAAAAACAAAAAGACAAGGTCTCCATGACTGGCCACCAAAGCGTGAGAAGCCAAACCGCAGAGAATGGTGGCTCTGCTTTTTAAAGTCTCAGGGTCTATTAAGTCAATGCAGGCTACAGTCTACACTAAACAGTTCCCCTCTGAGTTCAGATGACCATCCCCAATTCTCCTGGAACCTGGATAACCATAACATGTGGCACGTCCCTGGCCTGTGCCATGTGGGCTACAGAGCTAGGAACTAGACCTCCTCAGACCACGAGGAACTCCCAACACAATCCTGATTAGTCACAGTTTTTTTGTTTTGTTTTTTAGTAGGGTATATGATGTGACTGGGACCTTGGTTTAAGACACTGTCATAGCACTGGGAGTTGGTGGCACACGCCTTTAATCCCAGCACTCGGGAGGCAGAGGCAGGCAGATCTCTGTGAGTTCGAGGCCAGCCTGGTCTACAAGAGCTAGTTCCAGGACAGTCTCCAAAACAATAGAGAAAAAAACCCAACCAACCAACCAACCAACCAACCAAACAAACAAACAAACAAAAAGACACTGTCATAGCAGTCTAGGAGTACTGAGGCCATGGTTGACATGAGGACATTGTAGCAAGACATGTCAGAGCATGGAGGGAGTGAGGCTGGGGGATAACTGCCTTGTAGAATTAACTCAAGAACAGGATTGAAAAGGGTATTAGGAACAGCCATGTTGCTTTAGAAATCTATATACTTATATAAAGACTTATAGAACCATACTATTTTGACATGGTCACTTATTTCATGGGTTGTCTGCTGTAATGTTTTTTGGCTGGAAGGAACATAAACCTACTTACACTGGTTTAGTTAAAGTGACCTTTATTCAGAACATTCAGGGACACAGTATGTGATGAGGAGGATGGTTGAGAGGCTGCCTTCCTAAGAAACAGAGTTGATGACTGCTTTCTTTTTGGGGTGGCATGCTCTCTTATTTCTCCGTTCTCTTGCTCACCTCCAGGGTGTCTTCTTTGCAGATGGACCTCTTTCGTCTGTTGCTCTATCAGCTTTGCCAAGCATCTCAGTTCAAGCGATCATACCACACAGCTGAGGCTTCTGGGTTTCTTTGTGCTACAGTCTGAATATATTCCCCAAGATTCCGATATTGAAACTTAATAGTCAGTGTGACAGAATTAAGAGGTGAGTCTTGTTAGGAGGTGAGGACTCTGTCTCTTGGGATGGAGCTCTTTTATAACAGAGATTGAGAGGTTCAGGGGATGGCTTAATGAGTAAAGGCATTCGCTGTGGAAGCAAGAGAACCCAAGTTCAAATCCTCAGCACTCACATAAGAGCTGACATGTGCTGAAACCCATGTTGAAGGGATGGAGACAAGTGGATCCCAAGAGTGCCTTGGCTAGATAGCCCAGCTGAAACAGTGAGTTTCAGTCTCAGAAACAGACCCTGCTTTGAAAAAATGTGGAGAACTACAGAGAAAGCTACATGATGCACTCTTCTGGCCTTCTAAAGTACTCTCTCCACGGTGATGAACTGAAACTCCCGAAGCTGTGAACCCATATGAACCCTTCTTCTCATATACTATTTACTTCTGCCTTGCTGCTGCCGCCGCCACCATTCTCCATGGACACAAGAGAGCATCTTCTTCAGTCTTCCAATGGGAACTGAAGTTCAGAGGCTCTCCAGGAATCTTTCAGACCTTCGGTTCTAGATTGAGACTGCTGAGACACTCAATCTCATGGAGTAGATGGCTACTGGTGTTCTCAACTTCTCCAGTGTGCAGCAGGTAGTCACTGTTGGGTGGCTGATGTCAAAAAGGCCAATTTAATAATGCCCCCTCTTCGGTTACATAAATTAATCCAATTAATGTAGGTTACAGATATCTCAAGTGGAAGAAACTTTTCTATTGGTCTTTCAGTTTCTTCAGTATTCAGATAGCAGAGTTGGCTGTAGATCCAGGCCCCTCCAGCAGCTGTTATCATGCAGAAACCACAGTGCCTATCTCTTCATCTTACCACGGAAGAGGCAAGTAAAGTTGGCATACTAGCTGATTTCAATTTTCTTCAACACTTTCTGGAAGGAGACACTAACTGGTCCCACATTTATCAACATTCTTGGTGGATTTAGCCGTGTCATTGTAACCTAGGCCTAATTCCAGGGGAAGCCAAATCTCTTTTATAATATGCTATATAAGTTCTGTTCCTCTAGAGAACTCCAAATAATACAATGGTTTAAAAGTATAAACATGGGGAGAGAGAGAGAGAGTGTGTGTGTGTGTGAGAAAGAGAGAGAGAATAGTTAAGAGAACTTACTGCTCTTCCAGAGGACCAGAGTTCAGTTCCCAGCACCCACATCAGATGAATCGTAACTGCGTATAGCTCCAACTCCAGGGGCACCTATGCCTCTTGTCTCTGTGGGTATTTGTATTCACATGAACATATCCATACACAGACATATACACACATAATTAAAAACAATGAAAGTAAATTCTGAAAAAAGTACTAATACATTTGAAAGACTTTCCCTTGAGAGCATGGGGGGGGGGGGTGGGACACCTGCTTATACATGGTCACCTAGGGAGAAGCTTCTCCATGCCAATCCATCCGTGTAGTCAAAGGATCCTACTGCCTGGTTCAAGTAGAAAGATTTACAACTTGAACTTTTGGGTGATGCTGGAACTTTTCAGACTGTGGTGACTTTTGGAGATGGATATGGCCTTGAGGGGGTCAGAGGTGGGATGTTTCAGTTTAAGGAGATATGTGTGGGTATCACATTGAGGAGGCCTGGACTTATAATATTTATTCCTGTGTGTGAGGGGGGGCAAAAGGAAACTTCAGTCCACTTTGTTTTCCATTGGCTTGGAGTGTGCCGAGTGGATTAGGCTGGCTGCCTATCTTCTACCCCGTAGCCTTTTATTTAGCCTATCATTTTGGTGCATGCTAGTCACATTACCAACCCTAGCTCTGACATCACTTTGTGTGATGGCTTGTCTGCCTACTGCTGAGCCTGGGGAGTTGTGGATGGCTTGGTGGGCTGTGTATGAATGCTGAGTGACTACTAGCAGTTGCTGTGCAAACACATTCACAACTGCTCACTGTAGAGAATAAGGGACTGTTAATATCGCACCCTAACCACCCCTGCCAAGGCTCAGGAAACATTATGAAGGAGTGGGGGAAAGACTGCAAGAGCCAGAGGTTAGTGAGGACTTGGGTTTTGGAATAGCATCTTCTGGACATGACAGGATCCCTATGTGCATGAACTCATAGCCGGTGTGGCTGCCCATAAAGGATCAAACCAGTCAACATTCCTGCTTGGATGGGGAAGGCCCTACAAGGTCCCATCTGTAGCTGAGGAGTTATTGACAGCTGATGGCTGCTTAAGGGGCGGATAGTAGTTATTTTTCTTTAGGGGTGTGGTCCTTTGTGGTTGACCATGTTTTAGTAGATGGCCCCACACTAAGGCACATATGAGTACCACTAATTGGACTCAGTGGGTTATTTTTAAAAAGGACATGAAATTGGCAGGGGGAATGTGGAGTAGGGCTCACTAGGAGCTGGAGGTGGGGAGTTGGGCATGAGTGTAATGCAGATACACTGTATGTGTGTATGGGACCCTCAAAGGAAGTGCATTAGTGTGCAAACAAACAAACAGAATTGGTTTCTCCTTGTACCTAAGAAGTGGAGCAGTTGGTTGTGGAAACGGATGAGGGTGCAAAGGACATGGACTGGGTCCTTTCGTATTCTCTCTTTGTGTCTTGGTGGGATGTGGTCAAAGCTTGTGTTCTATCCTCTTCTTCAATGAGACTGAGCTGCAGTTAGCCACATGGTCATGTGTTGGCTCGTGTGCCTCTATTGGCTCTCCTCCTGGTCTCATTTTGGCCTTTTATGAACAGCTTATTTCTGGACACTAATAACATCCTAGACAAACGACTTGCACACGATCCTGGCCTCATCTTCTGCTTCTAGGGGAACCCAGACTAAAGTACTAGTCCAATTAGCTTTGACCAATGTCACTTGAGTAGAAGGGCCATCCTCAGAAGGGGATTGTGGGTAGAGCGGACATAGGAAGGTTGACCTTGCTGTTAAAAAGAAGCTGTTAGAAGGGGAGATGGAATATCTACACACAATACAAGGATTATTCCCACATGGAAGTTCATAGACCCAAGGGTGGGGCTCTGAGTTGGAAACCGTGTGGCTGGAGATCAAAGGCGAGGAGAATAGAAGTCGTATTGTAGCTGTATATTACAGGCGGCTGGGCCACATGGAGGAAGTCATGATGGACTCCTGACTGAGACCACACAACTGGCCCAGAGGCAAGAGAATTACAGATGGGGGCAGCCCAACTGCGTGGCTTGCTCAGTCTCTATGCGCTTCAAGCAGAGAGTACCCAAACCGGGTCTTGGCTTTGCTTTCTTAATCGTTCATGCCGTGTGTGTGTGTGGGGGGGGGGATTGCTACTGTGGAGTTAACTCAAGCTAAGAAGGGACTATTTGGGGAAGAAGTGAGGTGAGACTTTGGGAGCAGGTAAATTTGTTATCTTACAACAAGGGTCACTGGTGTGGTCTGTTCCAGCTTGGAAAGGCTTAGAGCACTGGTTTGTAGGCTAGGGATGAAGTATACACACTGTCAAGGACCAACACAGATTTCTTTCCTGTTCCCTTTCCTGGGTCCTGTCTCCCAGAATCTGATTGGCTAGGTTAGAATCAAGAATGTAAGGGTACCTCAGAAGACACTTTGAAAAATTATGACTCAGAGGATATGGAGGCCAGAACTCATGGCATGAGATATTATAGAGACCAACCCAAAGGTTGGAGGACACAAAAATTAAATTTCCAGTTAACTTCCACAAAGGAGTCCAAAGAAGAAGGAAAAGGGACTTGATTAAGAGCAACAGTCACCCAGGGAAGTCTATTAAGCAGAATTAAAAAGAAAAACATACAAGAAATGATTCTGAGGGGATATTTCAGTCATAGTGTTTGCTGCACAATCATGAGATCCCGAGTTTGATCCCTAGAAACCATGTAAAAAAACAGGCATTGTGGCATCTGCTTGTGATCCTGACACTGAAGAAGTGGGCCCCCTGGCCTGCCAGCCTTGCCAAATTGAATTAGTGGGCCCTAGGTCAACGACAGACTGTCTCTTAAGAAAAAGTCAAGGTGGCTAGCTCCTGAGGAATGACACCTTGGGGTATCCACATGAATGTGCCACATGAATGTGCACATATGTGTACCTGCACTCACCCCTCCCCCACACAAAGCATTCAAAAGAGGTAACAAGTGGCTAATGATGAACACGCAACCATTGCAAAGAGCTGAGAGTGGCCCCAGGAAGCCCACGCGATGCCAAGGTGTTTTCAGTTGAATTCTGCCTTGGAGGATGTCTGCTTGCGGCTCTGGAGAGATGCTAGCAGATGATGGAGGAGGTGGCTTTTCCTTCTGCTTCCTACTGGCCCCTCAAGAATTACAATGGCCATTATTAGAAACGTCCTTCTGTACACACTACTTTATTTAAATCTCACCACAGCCCTGCAAGGCAGACACTCCTTAGACTAGTCATCTGTCTTCTGTTTGCAAGTGGGAGGAATCCGGTTCCAGTAAACTGAGAGAAAAACAGAATTTATTTCTCCCTGTACCTGAGACGTGGAGCAATGGAGCTGGTCATGGATGTGATCTAGGATACAAAGGACGTGGGCCAGGTCCTTTCACACTCCCTCTCTGTGTCTTCTCTACTCGGGCCTCCCGGTCTTCTGGCAGACAGATTTCCTCCATATGCTGGCAGACTTGGACAGCCAATGTCTGCTTTCTATCTGCCGAGGTCTGTCCTTAGGCTTAGGCCTTCTCTGCCAGTCTCAGCTGGAACACTCCCAGAGACAAGCCCGCTTGGTCTACTTAGGCTATAATTCTATTCCTGAGGCAGAAGTGCCTGCGATCCTGTGGTTGGCAAGGCCCCTGTGACTGAATGAAAGATAAGTGGGCTGGGCTGGCAGAAGAAGGGAGCTCCATATGCGGCACCCTGGTTAATCTGAATCACACTACAACTGTCTCATTGGCACCCTTATTTCACACATGGGGAGCAGAGCCTGAGGGAGACAAACCAATTGGCCGGTTGATGTACAAAGCATGTTGTAGACACAGGGCTCAACATGACATTTGCTTCCACCATACAGAGATCCCGCACAGGGCTGGAGGAAGAGGATAGGGACCAGAACTTGCTTTCTGCAGCACTGGGAATCAAACCCAGGCCCTTGGGTATGCTAGATGGGGTTCTACCACTGAGCTGCAGCTCTAGTCCCACTTATTGTACGAAAGGGTTTTGGAAGAAGTTACTGATGCACACCTCCTTTTATTCATCCTCCCGTTGTTGCGGGGTAGGGGTCGTGGACACCCAGCTGCCCCTGTCTCCTGACTGTTGCCTTCTCAGTTATACGGGAGTTTGGAAATACCACTAGGAAATGCCTGTGAGGCTTTTCCTCTTCCATAGTGCCCAACAGCCAAAGGTAGCTGGTATGAAAGTAGGAGATCATACTCTACTTCAAGGTAGCTAGCCATGGGACCCTCACTTCCAGAGTCCCCCCATGGGGTCAAGCTGAGGTGAGCTTTCAGCTGGGCCCCTGTTTCTCTTTGGGGTCTTCTTCCCTGTTCTGCACCCCTCTTTCCTTCTTAGGGCACATCCTCATTAATCCACTGCAGGAGAATCCCTGTGTCAGATCCTGCTTCAGGGGACTCCAACCTACGACATGTATGGCAAGAGTTCAGGTCACACTATGGCTGACAGTTCATGCATGGAAGGTCAGGGACAGCACAGCAATGACAGGAAAGCAACAAAGCTGAACAGGACAAATGGAATGGGGCTGAGGCATTTCTTTCATTTCTTTGTTTGTTTGGCTTTCTCTGTGTAATAGGCCTGGCTGCCTGGAACTCGCTCTGTAGACCAGGCTGGCCTCGAACTCACAGAGATCCGCCTGCCTCTGCCTCCCGAGTGCTGGGATCAAAGGCGAACGCCACCAACGCCCTATTTCTTTTATCATATCTTTCGTCATATCGTGGCAAAATATAAATAACATCACTTTAACATTTTAATCAACTTTAAATGTGTAAGGTTGCAAAGTTGAAATTTTCTGGGAGGGGGAATTAGATCTAGGCCTTGTGCATGTTAGCCAAGCATGCTGCCACTGAGCCACAACGTCAAGCTTTAAAATTGTATATCCATTAAGCACCGGCTCCCTGCTCCCTTCTTACTTAGCCTCTCCCACCCACAGAGCTATGAATTTGAATACTCTTGCTTCCTTTAAAAAGAGGAATCATCTAGTATCTGTCCTTTTGCTCCTGGCTTCTTTCACTTGGCACAATGTATTCAGTGTTTGTTCAGGCTGTATCTAGGATCAGCACTTAATTCCGCTCTAAGGCTGAGCAGAAATCCACTGCATGATGCTTTTTACCTCTAAGCATCTTGAAATAGGCTACTATGAATGTGGGCATACACATATCTACTCAAACCTCTCTTTTCTTTTTGATATTGCAATAGTTTGCATGTTGACCATCCCTCAAGTGCCCATGTGTTAAAACTTGGTTTCTATGGTGGCACTTTTGGGAGGTGGTGGAATTAGAAGGTGGGACCTAGTGGGAGGTCCTTAAGGGAGTTGGGGATGAGTTGGTTGGTTCACTTTTTGTCAATGTGACACAAGCTAGAGTTGTTTGAGAAGAAGGAACCTAGTTGGAAAACCACTTCCATTATATTTCCCTGTAGGTTAGTCTGTGGGGGCACTTTCTTGATCAGTGATTACTGTGGGAGCAGTGCCCACCTTGGGCAGGCATCCCAGGTTGTATCAGAAAGCAGGCCGAACAAGTCACAGCGAGCAAGCCAGTAAGCAGCACTCTTCCATGGCCTCTGCTTCAGTTCCTGCCTCCAGGATCTTGCCTTGAGTTCCTGACCTGAGTTTCCTTCAGGATGGGCTAGGATTGGACAGTGTGAGTCAAATCAATTCTTTTTTCCACAAGTTGCTTTTGGTCATGCTATTTTACCACAGAAATAGAAAGTAAACTAAGATGGGTACATGACCTTGGAGAGGACTGTGTGACTCTGCCTTTTCCTCTTTCTATTTTGCTTCTGACTTCTAGCAGACCCCCATAGTCATCATAATGGTGCGAGATGGAGATATCTTTGGAGGGAGAGGCCTGAGAAGTGTTTGCATTAGTGCTGGAGGGAAGTGGAGGACTGGGCCAGGTTGATGATGGCCAATGCCAAGGACCTTGGCTCATCGCTGCCTTCTCTATGTTCATAGATGTTGTAGGGGTAAAGTACTTCATTATCTCCATTGTTTATATTTTCAAAAACATCACAAAATGTCCCATTGACACTGGGTGTGGTGGCACATGACTTCAATGCTAACACTTGGGAAGCAGAGGCAGGTGGATCTCTGTGAGCTCAAGACTAGCCCGATCTACTTGCTTTGTTCCAGGACAGCCAGAGCTACACAGAGAAACCCTGTCTCAAAAACAAACAAATCCCATTGAAAGGATATATAAGTCAACAGATTTTAGTATATTCACAGCTATCTGCAAACATCATCAGAGTTTTCTTTTAATAATTAATTTTTTGGTGTGTGTATGATGCGTGTGTCTGTGTGTGCGTATTTGTGTGTCTTAAGTGTGGGCATATGCTTGCCACAGTGTATGTGTAGAGGTCAGAGGACAATCTCATGTGTTGGTTCTTGCTTTCCGCTTTATCTGTGACAGAGTCTCTTTGTTCACGGCTACGTGTGCCATGGTAACTGGTCCAAGGGCCTCTGGGGGTCTTCCTGTCTCTGTCTGCTATCCTTCTGCAGAAGCACTTGGAATCCAGATTCATGCTGCTATGTTCAGATTCATGGGGGCTCTGGAGATTTGAACTCAGGTCACATGAAGCAGCTTCACCCACTGAGACATCTTCCATGCGCCCATTTTGAATGTTTTTCTTCTCAAGAAGAAACCCCTTACCCTTTAGCTATCCTCCCCTACCATTTTCTGGTCATATAATGCCCTTCTTTTTCCCAGTGTTAAGCAGCCACGTGGTTTAGATTTCCCTTTTTCTTCTCCTAATCTCTTGGCCTGTGGGTATGTCCAGAACTCCACTGGGCTGAGAAGGAGGATTTTGGTGACAGATTGTTGTGTCCTCGAAAGCAGCTCCGCTGTTTGGCCCACAGCCATGTGGCTGCTTGCCATTCTCTTTCTCCCAAGGCAGCTCCCCTGTAGGAAGCACCCGAGCACCTGGTGTTGAGCGTCTCTAAGTCCTTGGGCCTGCTCAGGCAGGGAGAACCTGAGTGTGGGCACAACCAAGCTCTATGTGATTCCCTCCCACCTGTTGATTGGGCCTTAGCTTGGGATGAAGATATCAGTGGGTTCACTTGCGAGGAAGTGCAGTGAGAAATGAGATAAGGAGGGAAGGAAACAAAATCAACACGGGGAGGGGGGAGGGCTGGTGCCCAGGTGTCTCTCAGTAGACCCTCTCAGAGACTTTGTGGAGCATACCTCAAAGGGGCACTACCGAGAAAGAAATGGGCCTTGTTGTCTGAGCTCTGTTCTGGAAAGCACCCATTTGCTGCAGACATGCGATGAGCATGCCACTGTGGCCACTGAGTGCTCACAGACAGAGACAAGAAGAGTAGTTGATATGTGACCCCCGTGAACACTGATGGCACATGTTGTATTGTCCTTGGCACTATGGGGAGGGTGTCCAAGTCAGGTCTTTAGAAATGGTTCTGCAGGTGAAGGCACTTGTCATCAACACTAACAACGTGTTTGGTTCCCAGAACCCACATGGTGGAAGGAAATAACAGATTCCTACAAATTGTCCTCTGATATTCATGAGCATGCCGTGGCACACACACACACACACACACACAGACACACACCTCTGGAGAAACCTTATATATTGCAAATGTGTTGTTTACAGGAGAATGGAAGGCAGGCAGCCCCAGGGAAAGCAAACAAACTGGACATCATTTCTGTGCGCAAGCTCAAAACGAGAGGATTTCGTGGCTGCCAGATCCCAGACTCAGAGGAGGTGTGCTGGTTAGTTTTATGTCAACTTGACACAAGATAGAGTCATTTTAGAAGAGTCTGTCTCCATTGATAAAATGTCCTCACTGGATTGGGTACATTTTCTTGATTGATGATTGATATGGGAGGGCCCAGCTCACGTGGGTGGGGCCACCCCTGGGCTGGTGGTCCTGAATTCTATAAGAAAGCAGGCTGAGCAAGCCATGGGAAGCAACAGAAACTGTAAAGAAGGGATGAGGGGCCTATTAGAGTAGCCAGCAGCCTTGGTGTAGAGTGAAGCCAGTTGGAGGCACCTGGAAGGGAAGGAGCAAGGGGAGGGCATAAATGAACTCCACTCCCTCTCCTTGCCTCGGATCACTTACTGGGACTCCTAGTGACTTGCTCCACCAAAACCATACATTCAGGGGAGCCAGTTAATGGGACCTGATAGGTCATCTGCTGTGGCCTGAGCCAGAGGAAGGCGGAGGGTGATCTTGGATAGGACAGCTGAGAAGAATCAAGCTCACTCCCTCCCAGCAGCCACCTAGTAGACACAGCTCTCTATGCAGGCCAGGCTGGTCTTCTACTTGGGGTCTTCCTGCCTCTGCCTCCCGAATGCTGAGATGACAAGGGCTTGCTACCACACTCGGCTGGGCTCTGGTGCACTCATATGAATGTTCTAACATTGGAGACCAGGCTGCTGTCCGGGCTTATTGGATGGGGCGTTGGGTCCCTTCAAGGAGAGTTTCTCTGAAACAGTAAGTGTTGGTGGCTGACTTTACTGCACGGGGCACATTTATTTCCATGTGCCCAAATGTCATGATAGAGAGAGGGGCTTCAACCAGGCCTGGAGTGGTCTTGACAAGAAAGGGACAAAGTAGGACATTTCCGTCTGTGACTGTAACTGGAGGCAGGGTTTTGCTTGCTTTTGTGAGCCCCGCACCCCTTTCTATGTTCCCACTGTCCTCTCTCATCCAATGATGCTAGCTTCATCACTCACATCCTATACCTGGGCTTGTGCCTTCCAGGTGCAGGACAGAGCTTGATACCATTTCCCTGTTACATACCATCACCCCTATATTTTTTGGCAGGAATAATGACAGGTATACGAGGGTTCTTAACTACTCACTTCAATTTGTACTAGAACTGAACGAGACGGTCACATTTTCATTTGCATGTTTTAGTTTAGTAGATTCCCATGTCATCAAGTCACCGCCCCACTTTTCCGGAAGACAATACGGAAGCATAGAAATGCATACATGCAGAGCGTTTTGACAGACTCATTCTGTTGGAAGAGTCTAGGGAGACAACACTGGGCTCCGAATGAATTACCCTCCCAGCTTGGGGCAAGCTGGCATTTGATTAGTGTGTGTCTTCCATGGGTCCATCTGCCCCATGTAGACGCCTGCTGAATAAGGCTGAGGAAAAAAAGCCCTGGAGGGGAGTTTGGAAGTGCATGGCTTCCTTTGATGTCAGGGGATTTTGCTTTGCCCCTCACCTCTCCACCTGCTTCGGCAGGGCAGGCAGACAGGGTCAGAGGGTGTGGAGCAACAAACCCAGAACCATTTCTCTTTAACCATTTCCTCTGCTCTCCTCCACTGGTGCAGAAAACAGCAAGCAGGCTGGATGTGGGCACAATCCCAGTCCCTGTGGCGGCTGGACGCTAGTGGACGGTGTGTGCGCTTGCTTACCATGCAGGTTGCCAGGGCACGCTTTCTGTGATCACATGCTTCCGCTTTCCTCCTGCATTAAAACTGTATTCACCACATGCCAGCTAGCTTATTAAGATCCTCCCAGGTATTTCTCCCCTCCCTGCCTTGGAATCTGAGCCCTATCACTGTGTTCTCAGTTCCTCCTTGTCCTGGTGCTAAAATGCCTCAGCTGGTTCTCAGAGAGCCCCGCAGAGGGGCAGGGCTGGGGCTGGGAGCAAAAGGTCACAGTGTGCAGCATCCCCTCCTCCCTAGGAGTGTGGGTCTCACTCACTTTGTTGAGCTTTTCTCTTTTTTGCCCTCCTAGACAAATTGAGCCATCTCCCTGCCTGTGTTTACTCCCAGCTTCAAAACCCTTCCCTCTAATTCATTCCACATGTTAATTTCTCGGTCCACCCCCAGAGGCAAACCTCAGGATTAACCCACCACTTGCCACTCCAAGTGGATCTTTATCTCTTGTCCCCTCTCCTCCCTCACCTTAGAGTGTGTGTGTGTGTGTGTGTGTGTGTGTGCATATGTGTGCATACATCAGAAGACACCCACTTTAAGACAAGATCTCTCATTGGTTTGGAGTTCTCCAGGCAGGCTGAACTGTCTGATCAGTAAGCTTTCATGGACTCTCTCCTGTTCCTGCCTCCCCAGTGCTGATACCATGACTGCATAGCAAACTGGCCTTTTTATGTAGGTGCTATGGGTGGAATTTGGATTTTCATGCTTCTAGGGCAAGCACTTTACCAACCAGGCTGTCTTCTCAAGCTAACGACAGACTTTTAACTGTTTCCCTTCCACTGTGGTCTATGTTGGTCTGGGCCAGCCGGTGCTGTGCTGTGATGCTGGTCCCAAGAGCAGAGTGAGCACAAGCTCCCACGGGGTTTCAATACCCTTACCCCTGCCCTGCCCCTCACCTCCCCAAGTGCCAGGGCATACCGGTGGTCACTTCTGATGCATAAGCAGATTGTACCAGGTGCAAAGCATCCCAGGTGTGTGTCCTGCCTGCCCTGCCCTGCCACAGTTCATTAGCTGGCGACAAATGCTGCTTTATAATTGGGAAATAGAAGCTGGCTATTCTCGAGCTGCAAGTGCATGTTGTGGGAGACACGGCCCTCGCCCTCCTACATTTCCAAGCTGTTGCACAAGAGAAAGAGGAGGGGTGGAGAGGAGGAAGAAGACAAAGGAGGGGAGGGGAGGAGAGACGAAGAGAGGAGAGAAGAGGGGAGGAGGAGAGGAGAGGAGAGGAGAGGGAAGGGAAGAGGAAGAGAGGAGAGGGGAGGGGTGGAGAGAGGAAGAGAGGAGGAGAGGAGCAGAGGAGGGGAGGGGAGAGAAGAGGAAAGGAGAAGGGAGAGGGGAGAGGAGGAAGCCTAGTGAGTGGGGATTACTCAGAGGAACTGGCTTTCTTGGGCAGTGGGGTCTGGCTGGTTTCCAGGTAGTGAGATCAGCAAAAGGGTGCAGGCTTCCCTCCCTGGAATGACAAGTGAGCCCAGACAGGCACTGGGCTCTGCGTGTGCCCTTTGCCCATTACCCCTCAAAGAAATGAAGAAGAACTTGACAGTCCACAGAGCAGCTGACCCAGCTATCCTGGGGTGGTGTTATGGCCACCCTTGACTTCCAGAGATGTTCTAGAAGAACCTGCCTTTCCAATCAAACATCATTTTTGCTTTCCTTCTCCCTCTCTGTGAAGACCTTGCCTTTTACTTAAATATTTTGCTCATTGAACCAAGAACTTGACCATGGACAGATATTTACAAAGTTAAACAAACCGAAGTCCTCACGTTTCAATGTCTAACTTCAACCAGACTTCAGCTAGCCCTAGCACTAGACCTTAAATTACTTCTAGAAGAAAGAACGTAAAAAGCTGCCTAGTACTTTGAGCCGTGTCATTGAGGCATAGTCTCAGGCTCTGCACCATGGACATCCCCAGGGAAGACATTAAAATTGGAACTTTGTGGTCCTAGCCCAGACTTCTGGACTCAGACAGGAGGGTCAGTGCCACAAAGGAGGTTTCCAGGGGATGCTCTGGGCAGCTGTTGTGGAAGCATGCCTGCAGGGCAATGCAGAGTTCACATTGGAGGGCTGTGTATTGTTCAGGGCTGAGAGCTAGAGCCATGGAGAATTGACAGTGCCTCACAAGAGGTCCAGGCAGAGGGTCCATAGACTAGACTCTCTGTCCATGAGACAGGTACCCCTAGCTCCCACCGTTATGGACAGGAAACAGGATGGTCTGCTGGGTACTAATATGCTGTCTTGGTTCTTCTAACATAAGAGCATGGAGGGATGAAATATCTGGAGTAGTTAAGTAATCAAGGCAGGAATAATTAGGTAGACTAAGCCCCAACAGAAACAATCCATCTTTTGGAAAGAAATGACATTTTGAAAAATTTAGAAATCTTCATCAAGCTATTATTATTGCTGACATATAGAAGCCCTTTACATTATGTTTTCTTTCCTTGCAACACGTGACACATATGAGAGTAATTAAGGGATTTCAGTCTGTCCTGGGCATTTCATCTCAATGATGGTGGCACTGGACACTGGGGACTAATATAAATAACTCATCAATTATCTTTCCTAAACAAATTGTCTATCAGTTTAAAGAGAGTATTAGTTTGAGCTCAGGTATTTAAAAGCCTCATGCTAAATGTTACAAGGGTTTTCATTTTTTTTAAATCAGTAAATGAGCAGGGTGAGAGAAATATGTCCCATTTCAAAAGTTTCTAAGGGCTAAGGGGACCCTTCCGTCCTGTCTTCCTCATTCGTGAGTTAATATTTGTGATGAACCTGCTTTGTGAAATATGGGCGCTTTTACCCTGGGATGCAGGAGAAGATTTCCCTGATTATGTCTTCCATGAAAAATGGCCTTTGTCATCAGTGGCTGGGAGGGGACACTAGTGTGCTCAGATCTTTGGATTATCAGGGGGCACCCTGGAGAGAGATAAGAGGGAGTGTTGGGTTGGGCTCTGGGAGTACACAGTGTGACCTTGAACAAATGCCTCAGTTTCCTTATCCAAGCAGTGAGTAGTGGAGGATGACAGACTCCTGGACATCTCTGTGCAAACCCCCATTCTACAAGGATGGAGAGCAGATGCTCAGATTAGCTGCAAAATGACCCCCAAAGAAACAGCTGTATGCAGGAGCAGGTATTTGGGGCCTTTCGTGGTGCTCCTCATTGTCCTCTTTGAAAAGTTACTCTGAGCTTTTCTTGGCCCTTTCTTCCTGCCAGGAGTGTGGAATCTCTGCACTACGATTCACCTGGCTTTAGGAAGCTGTCATGCTGGGTGGTACATTTTCTTTCAGTCAACGCTTGGAGCAACTAGAGCACAGAGTCCAAATGATTTCCCTTAAGATGCCGTGGGAACAAGAGAACTGTAGTCTTGGATTCTCCACCAGTGGACTCCAGGTCCCTATCCTGAAGTTCAGAGGGATGTCACTGAAGGTCAGAGATTCTCCTCCCAGGGGCGCCTCTTCATGGCAGCCTCTGTCCCTGGTGACAGAGGCAGAAGCAGCTTACTAAATCCTACATCAGCTATCCACAAGTCTGGTAATTTTCACAGGAGACCTCATGGTCTCAGCCCACTTTTCAGCACAAGACTGTCGTGAGGCCTCAAGCCACCGGAAGAGAAGTGCTTGCCAAGCTGTGCTTTAGAGAATGCTGCGTTCAAAACAACAGCTCAGGTCTTAATTTACAGCCTTCAGATTTGCAGGGAAGAGGATTTCTAGTAAGATGGTAATTAATGGGGCTTTATCTCAAAGCCTAGTTCATTTCCTACCTTTTAACTCCTTTGCTGCTGTGTCAGCCACTGCCTATACTAGTAGAACAGATGCATAAATGAATGTAGTCATTCATTTATCCCACAAACACCTGGTAAACAAACACCACAATCAGGTAGTGTTTGTAGTCTTGAGAGTGATAGATGAGAAAGATTTTGTCCCGGATGAAGCACAGGTAGTGCATGGAATAGAGGCGCATTATAAACCCTCAGAAATCCCCCTGCAAAATTGTATTTCCAGAATCAAATCCCAGCCCCGAGACTGGCTTTCTTTGACTTGCATAGTATTAAAAACTGCATTGGCCAGCAAGATGACTCATTGGGTAGAGACTCTTGCCACCAAGCCTGGCAGCCTGAGTCCAGGACCTACATGGGAAGAAAGAACTGACTCCACACAAGTGCACTGGCACTTGTACATGCACGTGCACACGCGCACACGCTCACACACACACACACACCCTCATATCTAAACAAACAAACATACAACATATAAATAAATAAATATTAAGCATTATTTAACATTCATACATTGAAAGAGCTCTGTAGGGTGGACATCTGGGACTATGGCCTTTCCTAGCATGCCTGAGGCCCTGGGTTTGGTCTCAGGCCCAGAATAAGCTGGGTATGATGGTGAACACCTTTAATCTCAACACTCGGGATGTGGAAACAGATCAGAAGTTCAAGGTCATCCTCAGCCATGTAACCTTGGGGTCAGCCTGGATTACATGAGCCCTTGTCTCAAAACAAGACAAAACAAAAGCACCTCACGAAAGAAGTCAGGATTTCTAGGATCTCTTGAACCCTTGGAAGATCAGACAGTTCTAGGCCTGATCTGGAAGGAACGGTAAACCACATGATGTGCAGAACACCCGAATTGTGCATGAGCATGGATGTCCTTGCTTACCAGCACAGCCCAAGGCAAGTGAGTTTGCAGTTCATGGACTTGAGTAGTACGGGAGGACAGATTCATGACTAGCTTCACCAGCTGATATGGTGAGCTGGGTGTCTTTGTGTTGTTGTCAGGTGAAGGGAATCTAACAAGCCTGCCAGCTCTTCTGTAATCTGCCTTCTCTCTTGACTGTGTCTAGCAGTGCCCTTAAGTCCCTTAAGCTCCTGTCCCAGTACATTCACTCGTATTTTTGGAAGTAGGCCCTGCTGTTGTAGCCTCTAGCCACGTGGGTAGATTTCAGTTGAAATCTAAATGAATGAAATGGAATACAGGTTAAAGTTCCATTTCTTGTAGGTGGTGGACAGTGAAGATCTAGAACTCTGAGCTCATCTGGAGAAGATTTAGAAGTCAGCATTGCTTCTGGGCTTTGTCTAATGCACTGTTTTCTTTCTTTTAGATGAACGATAGTATCTGACCTTTTCCTCTTCATTATTGGTGTTGTGAGACAAGGTCATGTTGTGTAGCCAAGGCTAGCTTGGAACTTAGGACACCCTTCCTGCCTCAGCCTCCTGAGAACTGGGATAGAGGCCTTCACTATCACACTCTGGCACAACGATTGTTTTGAGAGATTTTGTGAGCATCCTCATCATCTCACCTTGGACCCCTCCTTCCACATGGACTTGCCTGTATCCACCTTCTTAGCATCATAACCCCAAGACCCAATTTTCCCATTTATGAGCTTCCTGTTGGTACGGGCTGTGTTATTCATGGCATGTTTGTACCAGAATTTAACCTAGGGGTAGTTCTGTTCACTCATGCTAGATGCTCAATAAATGTTTGGGGGGATGAATGAACAAGAGAGTGAGTGACATTCTAGGCAGAGGGATGGGTTAGGGGTGTGGCCTGGGACCTAGACTAAAGAAAGAGACAATAGGAAAAATACAGAGAGATGACTGGTTCATTGGTCAAGAGCTAGAATGCAGGGATGCTGGGGTTCAGAATCTGCTGCTCCACAGGAGCATACCATGTTCCAGAGCTGTCAGGAAGGCCAGAATGCCAGAGAACTCTTTTTCACAAGTTCAGCCTTGGGTGGCACATGCATTCACAGCAATTTCCAGCTCAAGCGAGCTGTTACTGCAAACCTCTAAGAAGTCAGTGTCTCGCAACATTGAGCAATGAGCAGCCAGCCTTGTGGGGATGAACTCGGAGGAGTCCTTGTTTATCAACTTGCCTTCCCCTCCTCTTTTCCTTTCTCTTTTCCTAGTCAGCCTCATGGGCCCCTGCCTGCCAACCCATTGCCGCTCCCTTCCTACCAGTCATAGGTAATTTATACCACCCCTGTCTATACTCAAGGTGTCTGGACTTTTCAGGGCAAAGAATTACGATAGATAGCACCGAACAGAAACATCTATTAGAAAAGGGACTCATAATTAAAAATGATGAGGGATGGTAGGACATGCCGACCTAACTGCTCAGTGCTGACAGTCATTGAGTTATTTTCTTTGTGGGAGTGGAGTGTAAGTACTGGGTCTTAGGATTGGTGTCAGAGAAAGGGGCCAGCAGTGGTGGCTGTGACATAAAGGGAGACAGCCTGAAAGGTGGAGGCCAGCTCTTTGTGTTTGGCACGCTTGGGCTTTCTCCTCTTGGAAGTGCTGTTTTCTCAAACTTGGCTAGAGATAAAAAGTAATTGGCATTTCTGTGCAAATGCAATATATGTTGTCTTCAGTTGGGTTCCCTGAAATAGACTTTGAGATGGAGATGTGTATGCAGAAGGCTTTTTATTAAAACACCTTTATTGAAATGTGATTTACATGCTAGAAAATCTACCTGTTTTAAGGCAAAGAGTTCAAAGACTTTTAGTCTTTACTGAGTTATGCAAGCATCACCACAATCCAACTTTAGAACATTCCTGTTTCCTGAAGAGGATCCCTGGTGCCCACCAGCAGCCATGGCCTCTTTCTACCCCCAGTCCTGCAACCACTAAACAGCTTTGTCTTTTCTGGATGTCTCAGGAAGATGCGACCACACAGTATGTGGTCTTGTGCCTATGCTATTTTAAAGCTTACTGTAGCGTTACTACTTTGTGTCTTTTTTTACTGTTGAATAATATTCCATGTGTACATAGGTTTCATTCTATTTACCCACTTATCTGTTGGTGGGCATTTCAGTTGTTTCTAAGGATAGTCATATCTAAATCTCTTGAATTTATACTTAGGAGTGGAATTTCTAGGTAGTGTGATAATGCTAAATGATTTTCCAAAGGAACTGTACCATGTTATACTTGTCACCAGCAATGCACGAGGGAGCCGCTTTTGCCACAACCTCACTGAGACTGTTCTTGTCACACTTTAAATTTTTTAAAATGATTCATTTATTTGTATTTTATGTGCATTGATTGGTGTTTTGCTTGAGTGTATGTCTATGTGAGGGCATCCGGTTTGTTGGAACTGGAGTTACAGACAGTTGTGAGCTGCCATGTGGGTGCAGGGAATTGAACCTGGGTCCTCTGGAAGAACAGGCAGTGTTCCTAATCACAGAGCCATCTCCCCAGCCTCTCTTGTCAAACCTTTTGATTCTAGCTGTCTTAAGTGAGTGTAAAGCGCTGCTTGTGTGTATATGTGTTTGTGTGGAGGCCAGAGGTCAACCTCAGGTGTCATTCCTTAAGTGCTGTCCATGTTTTAAATTTTTGAGGCAAGGTCTCTCTTTGTGTCTCTTGTCCCTCTCCCCCACCCCAGAGCTCAATTTAGTAGGCTAAGCTAGATGGCCATAGCTCCCTGGGAACCCACTTATCTCTGGTCTTCTTTGCCCTGGGATCACCATGATGCATCAACACACCTGGCTGTTTTACATGGACTCACGAAATCAGACTGGGGTCTTCATGCTTGCATAGCAAGTGTAATCATCTGATAGAGATGTCTTCACAGCCCCATCGTGGTTTGGATATGGATGTTAAGTGTCTTTTCCTATGCTCATTGGTTGTTTGGAGATTCTCTATGATGGGATGGTTATTCATTTTTTGTTCACTTAAAAAATTAATTTGTGCTGGGTGGTGGTGGTGCATGCCTTTAAACCAAGCACTTCGGAGGCAGATCTCTGTGAGTTTGGGGCCAGCCTGGTCAATAGATCGAGTTCCAGGACAGCCAGGATTGCTTCACAGAGAAACTTGGTATCAAAAATAAAACAAACAAACAAAACCCCCCAAAAAACAAAAAAAAAGAAAAAAGTTAAATTGTTTTGTTATTGTTAACTTTTAAGGTTTTCATAGATGTACACATACACATATATACTGAACACAGACCTTTATTTGATTTATAATTTTCAAGTATTCTGTTAGCCCATGGCTTGTACTTTTCATTTTTTCTTAAGAGTGTCTTTGAAGTGCAAAAGATTTAAAACATGATGTCCTCCAGTTTATTAGTTTTTTATTTTTATTTAGTGGGTTGTAATTTGGGTGTCATAATTAAGAACTCTTTGCATAATCCAAAGTCACAAGGATTTTCTTTTTTTTTACAAGGATTTTTTTTATGTTCTCTCTTGAAAATTTTGTAATCTTAGATCTTCTGTTTTGGTTTGTGATTCACTGTGTTAATTTTTTAAAGTAAAGACCTAAATTCATCCTTTTGGATGTGTCCAGCCAGCAGTCCCATTACCCTTGAATAGCTTTGTCACCTTAATTGAAAAAGTCATTCATCATTAACATAATGTTTCTTTTTTCACCCCTGAATACATTGCATGACTCTGAGTATACACATACAATAGTATCACACTATCTTGATGATTACAGTTTTGTAGTAAGTTTTTATAAATAAGATTTATTTATTTTATGTGTATGAGTGCTTTGCCTGCATGTATGTATATATGCCTTGTATGTGCCTGGGTCATGAAGAGGCCAGAAGAGGACATAGAATCCCTTGAAATTGCAGTTACCTATGGTTTGTGAGTCACCATGTGGGTACTGGGAATCGAACCTGGGTCCTCTGCAAGTTCTCTTAACTGCTGAGCTATCTCTTTAGCTCCAGAGTATGTTTTTTGAGACTTATTAAAAAAGAATTCATTTACTTGTGTGTGTATATGTGTGGTGGGTATGTACATGTAAGTGTAAATGCCTGCAGAGAGGGCATTTTAGTATGCACTCTTAACTTCCAAGTCATCTCTCCAGCCCCTTGTAGAACATTTGGAATGATTCTTCTTTTCAACGTTGTTTTGGATATTCTGGACAGGGCAGTTGGTTGTGTGCAGAGCAATTCCAAGTAAAGCCCTAGCTCTGAGTGGTCGGTGATAATCAAGTTGCTGGGATGGCTGTGTTGACCCTTATGCAGAACTCTCCCTGCTTGTGTTGCTGAAATCTATCTGCTTCTTAGGAAAGCTGTCCTCCATTTGGGAAGACCTTCTACAGGATTTTGAACGGTCTCGTGTCTTGGGAGACACACCATGAAAGGGCAAGCAGATAGTGTGACCATTGCTGATTCTTACCCCCTCCCCTGCTTATCCATTGCATTGCAGGTCTTCTACACTCAGCACTAAGCTGGCCCAGCCAGATGTTTTATTTATTTGTTTGGCGTGTGTGTGTGTGTGTGTGTGTGTGTGTGTGTGTGTGTGTGTGTGTGTGTGGCAGTGGTGGGGAGTCCAGTGGGAAACCCTTCATTTCCTGTGATTTGGAGCCTCTAGTTGCCCTCAGGCTATGGTAGCCATATTTGTTAATTTATCATTAGGCTTGTGCCAAGAGGAGATTGTAGCAGAGAGGGCTTCGAGCATGGAGTGTCTAACTTTCTCATCCACCTCAAGATCCTAGGACAGGATGATTGTGAACCTGCTGCATGCCAGGCCTTTCACAGTCTTCCTTCTCCTGCTGCTGGCTGATCTCTCTGCTCCATTTCTGTTCTCACTGCTGAGACAGACTTGGCGAGCTGTGCTCAGTTATCTCCAGTAGGAACACGCACAGAGTTCACACAGAATCTAGAACAATCTTCCTGGATCCAGAGAGTTAGATCAGCTGCAGTTAGTTACACAAGCTAAAATCAAATTAAGCAATAGCCATAACCAAAATTGAACTTTCAGTTTTCAAATGGATCATTGTTCTTAACAAATTGTCTCATACAGGTAAAGTTCTGTCATAGGTCGTAGATGAAAATGAACGAACTCAAAACCTGGGCTTTTTTCATGCCATGTGCTTGTAATCCTGCCACAGATGAGGTGGACACAGGAGGGTTCTGTGGGGCTTGCTGGCCAGCCAGTCTAGCTACTCATTGAGTTCCAGGTTGATAAGAGGCCCTTTCTCAAATAAAGTGGATGATGCCTGGGAAATGATGTCTGAGGTTGCCCTCTGGCTCAACACATATGCAAGCAAGCGCATAGCAGCACACACACACACACCACATACATACATGGGACATGGACGGGAGGGGGAGAGAGAGAGAGAGAGAGAGAGAGAGAGAGAGAGAGAGAGAGAGAGAGAGAGAACTTAAAGACATAGCCTCCACTTTTGAAAGCTATCTACATTGGCAAATTATAAGCCACATGACAAATCTAGCCAGCAGTGGTGAAAGAGACAATATGACCCTCAAAGCTGAAAGGTTACAATGTAGTTGGGAAAACTGCAGTAACTTACCCTTTGAAAACGAATTGATTTAGTTAGCAAGTATCCATGTACTGCTATAGTCTGTGTGTGGAGGCTCAAGTACAATTTGTGGGAGTCAGCTCCTTCCCTTTATCATGTAGGTCTGAGAATTGGAGATGGAACCAGATAATCATCAGGCCCCGTGGGAGGTGCCCCTACCTGCTGAGTCATCCCACCAGGGGTAACTTCTGGTTTAAAAGATTTGTTACTAGTAGCTACTGGAACGAACAAGTCCCAGGTCTAGTGCCTTCACACAATGATTCCTGTTAATGCTTCATAGGCACTTGGGGGCCTACTGTAGATACTATTACATCATTTTTTTTAGTTTTCCTTCTTCAGAATGGTAGGTCCAACATGAAACTGCAATGTTGCCTACCAACTGTCACCATGTTCACAGATACTGGAGAGAATCTGAAAGTGCGAGGGCGGTCCACAGCCAGTGGATTGATCCAGGGCTGCAAATACCTGGTTATTTGATCTCAGCTGGCCTAGTTCCAAGGGAGTTCCCTGGAGTTGGAACCAAATCTCCAAAGGACATCAGAGGCTAAACTTCAACTCAAGCTACCTACTCACTTAGATTCTTCTCTTGTTTCAGCGGCCACTCCTACTCTTTGCCTGTTTCCTTTAGTACTTTCTGTCATTAACAGCCCTTGCAGGAAACCTGCATCTCAAGCTCTGCTGTTTGGGACAATGGTGGGGAGACCTGATAGAGGAGAATTAAGGGAGGAAGGATTTATTTTGGCTCATGGTTTCATAACAAGGAAGGTGTGGAGGAGTTTATATGGAGGCCAATCAGGAAGCAGAGACTGGAACCAGAGGTGGGCTATAGCCCTCAAGTCCCATATGCCTACCTGCTAGACCTGGTGTCTAAAAGTTTCATGACCTTCTGAAATAGCATCAGCAGCCAAGGACCACTGGTGACAACACTGTCATTCTAATGTTCTCATCACTTTTACTCTATGTGGTTGATGAAGGCAATTCTCATCAAGATGAAGAGAAGCTTTGCAATGTGGTTTGATCATACCCTAAGAAAGAAAAATTTGAGACAGTGTCTCACTCTGTAGCCCTGACTGGCCTGGAACTCACTGTGTAGACAAGGCTGCCTTAAAACCCATGGTGTACCTGCTTCGGCTTCTAGGATGCTGGAATTATAGATATCCATCACGGTATCTGGCTTTAAAAGAACCATTTCTTGTATATGTCTACCCATCTTTGCCTTATGATATGTGATTGAAACAATCCCCAGCAGAATCTCAGAGCAATTAGGGTAGTCACCAATCTGATTACAGGGGAAGACCAGTTTAGGCACCCTCTCCACTGTTGCTAGGAGTCTTAGCTTCATCCTTGTGGATGCCTGGGAGTTTCCCTGGCACTAGGTTTCTCCCTAAGCCCAAAACATGCCCCCCAACATCAAGAGTCCTGCTGAAGAAGGGAGGAGGGATTGTAGGAGTCAGGGGGGTCAAGGTCAAGATGGGGGAACCCACAGAGACAGCTGACCTGAGCTCATGGGAGCACGTGGGCTCTGGACCAACAGTTAGGGAGCCTGCATGGGACCAACCTAGTCCCTCTGCATGTGTGTGACAGTTGGGTAGCTTGGTCTGTTCGAAAGGCAGTGAGGTCAGGTCCTGGCACTTAGCTGGCTTTTGGGAACCTGTTCCCCATGCTGGATTACCTTACCCAGCCTTTATGCAGGAGGAGGAGCTTGGTCCTGTCTCAACTTGACACGCCATACCTAGTGCAAGTTCATGGGAGACCTGCCCCTTTCTGAATGGAGATGGAGGAGGAGTGGAGGATGGGGAGGGGTCTATGAGAAGGGGGAGATGGGATGGGATGGGAGGAGAGAGGGGAGGGGAACTTTGATCAGTATGTAAAATAAATGAAAAAATGTTAAGAAAAGAAAAAAATCTCAGAGTTAGGCTGTGTTGGCTTTGCTGGATCTTTCAGGGTGAAGGAGGCTATTGCAGCTTATATCCCAGATGCCTACCCAGTGCATGGGACACAGACGGTGGAGGCGAATGTTTGCTGGGTAAAACCATTGTCGATCGGGAATGGAACCCACTCCAGTCTGAGAACCACCATGAAGATCTGCAGAGCTGTATAAAGGTGAGTGGTATCAACCCCAGATGCAGAATAGTGGTAAAGGCAGAGAGCTGGCTTTCAAACACAGTTCCAGAAAGAAGGACAGCTTCTAGGCCCAAGGCTTCTCCTCTATGGTCTATCCATCCTTTCCCTGTCGGATAAAGCCAGATCTACAAAGCTCCAAATAAACTGCCACCTCTCCTCCTACCATCACTGCAGTCACAAAACTTGCAGAGATGGGTTGACGTGGAGTATTGCTATATTACGCAGGCTGACCTCCAACTAGAGTCATTCCCCTGCCTCAGCTTCTCAGGTTGTGTGCCACCAAGTCTGGCTTGCAAATGTTCTGATGGCATGCAAGTTCCCCTCTGCTCTCCACCTTCCACACCTTCCACCTCTGGTTGCCAAAGTGGCCTCTCTCCTTGCTGCTCTTTTGGCCTTCCTGCCAGTTAATTAGTTTCTGAGGCTGGATGTTGCCTGCCTTGACAATCAGCAGCTCCTCTGGCTGGGGGCCTGCCTGGCTTCCATTAGTCGTTCCAGTCCTCGTGTGGATCACAGGGAACTCCCAAAGAAGTCGTATTCGTATGTATCTGTGGGAAGGATTACGATATGACCACGTAGAAGTGAACAGAGCACAGTAATTCAAAACACTGCCTGGTCACCAATGGTGGCTTGGCCTCCATGAATCATGTCAAGCAACTACCAAAGGAGGGTTCGCCTTGAGAGCTGGGAGGCTGCTAAGGGGCTGGATGGGCTCTTAATGAAAACCAGGTGCTGTGGGGTTAAATCTGCCGCTATCTTCTTCAGCATCTTGTACTTAATTTCATGAAAGCCTCGACAAAGGCTGCCTTATTTGTCAGGGGCAACATGCTATCATTCTCGATGTTGGGCGCTCTGATTTGCATGTTGGAGACTGGCTCACAATTGTGTAACTATTGGCGAAACGCTTTGAACGCCGTTTTTGAAATTCTTGCTGAAAGAGTGTCAGCTGCCCTGGAGATGCCACTTCTGCAGTCTTAGAAACAGAACAGTAAACAAGGACACTTGGGAAGAACGGGCACAGCATTCCCTGATTGCCAAGTGAAACTACAACTTTGTTAGCGAACTCTCCTGCTCTGCCTTTCGGGAAGCTGGGATTACATGCACTTTCCTTCAGTGGATTAAAAAGAAGTAAGATATTGACTTCAAATTCACCTCCAGAACTTTGAACTAAAATGAGCTTTCTTTCTAGAACACTGCACCACAAAACAACAGTGCAGCAGACTGTCAGAGGCCAAAGCAGAAGAAGCCAGTGTGTGTGTGTGTGTGTGTGTGTGTGTGTGTGTGTGTACACGCGTGCGCGCACGCTCATGTGCTCATGGTACACAGAATGGGTGGACAGTGAAGGCATTTTTGGGTCTGGACCCACCAAAGGTGACTTCATCTCAAGTGTCTTCATGGACCTGACCTCATACAGTGCAGTGAGTGTCCTTCTGGGAGCTCTGGAGAACCTGGTCCCAGTGCTCTTGCTTGGCCTTGTCAACCTGCGGATTTCTGAGCTTCATGGCATGAGGCTGAGCTGGGCCTAGCTTTCTAGAATTCTCAATAAAATCATCTGCTAGAGGAGGGTTTGAGGAGAGAATAAAAGAGAGGGTTCTGGAGAGTTGCATGATCATGGATAAAAGCATGTGTTGTTTCAGCCAAGTTCAAATTTGGAGGTTTAAGACCCTTTCCGGGACCAATTGAATAACAGTCCCATAGGGTAGTCAATGGGCTCTTGCTTACCTGAAAGAAGTCCCTGGGAAGTCACCATCCATGAACCTTATTCCATTCCTACAAAAGAAAACAAATCCATAGGTGAATCTCTGTCCTTTGTTCAAGACCATGGGCTCCGGGACTCGAGAGGCTAGGCAGGGAGATTGCCCGTGCCAGCTTTCCAATGATCACTGCCAACTCTGCAGCTGGCTTTGTTCAATGCCTTGTGAATCACTTTGCCAGCCTTTTTTTCTCCCTAGTGATGTCTGTCCGTCACTCTCACCAAGGGAGGAGCTATGTATAAGGACAAAAGTCTCAGGGGACTTGGGAAGCCTGAGAGAATAGAAGTGTGCCAGCCAGCTGCATTGGGATGGCAACTTAGAATTCCATGCTTTCATCTTTTTCCTTCCAGCTCCCTTCCTCCTACCCAGTTCCAGGGTGGCAACATTCTTAATGGTGATTTTTTAAAAAGGTGCCAGGTGTCTACTCATTTGCAAACCATCATGTCTAATTTGCATAGCAGATCCAGGAGGCCCTAACTGTGCATATGGACAGTGGAATACAGTATAAATATGATAAATGGATTAGGTCAGCTGACTGCAAGTGTAGCCACAGCTGACCCACAGGCCCTGTGCACATGAACTACAGAGGTGGTTTGTCAGTCAGGCAATTTATTCCAATCCTGGAAGCAGAGAATCGGGATGTACACGCATGCTCACACACAGACTAGCAGGCAATCCCTTTTGAGAAATAGGCCATCAGACAGTTCATGCACTGAGCCAGTATGGCCTCGAAAACACCAGTGGAGGGGAAGGGACGTTTCTGTAGACCACTTGCATTCAATAATCTCCTGTCAGAGAAGTTTTTGCCTGTGGACTGGGAGTGGTTAATGAACAGCTTGTCTCCTTGAAATTGTTGACTAAGTAGCCAGCAGCTCAATAGCTGAGAACAAGTTGCTAGAAGGAAGGGGTCTGGGAGGCTTTCAGGCCTTCCTACCTGTCCTAGACCTTAGGCACCCTCTTATCCTGGGGCAGTCTGTCATCTAGGGTGGGTAGCCAGGCCTTGGCAGCTGTGTCTCAGAACACAGGAAGTCTGGGCTCCTGCTCAGCAGGGGAAACAATTACCTTGGCAGCTGGCCACTTGTTTTTCTGTCTGCCACTCAACTCTCTCTTTGGCCTGACACATGAGTCCCTCTAGCTGACCCCCACCCCCTCAGGACACAGATCATCCATCATGGCAGTGCCATCTAGGGCAGTAGCAGGTGGCTTGTCATTTTTATCAGCAGAACTCAGGAAGCGAGGCACGAGCAACGGGCCTGCTTCGGTGGATTAATATGATACGATGTGAGCACCTTTTGCAATTAGTTAATGGCTTGGCTTATGTGGGGTAGGCTTCTCTGGCCTTCTGTCTCAGGATTAATGACCTAAGATGACAGATGGGAACCTAAAATCACTTAGGAAAAGAAAACATGTCTGTATGCAGTAGGAGGATGGGTGGAAACAGTCGTCCAAGTTCTGGGGGCTGGGGTCATAATGGAAAGGGGAAAGTAGCAATTGGCTATTGAGCAGGGATGGGGTTGGGCCAGGGATGTGGCTCATGCATGACTGTAGGAACTGAGGTTTTACTAGGAGCTGTACTCACATCGTGTGTGTGTACGTGTGTTTATATGTATGTACAAGTCGGGTGTGCCAGTGTATGGATATATAAGCATGTATCTTTATGCATACTTAACTATATGTTTCTTGGTAACTGTGTATGTGTTTGTG
Organism: Mesocricetus auratus; assembly: GCF_017639785.1. NCBI lineage: Eukaryota > Metazoa > Chordata > Mammalia > Rodentia > Cricetidae > Mesocricetus > Mesocricetus auratus. The sequence continues at coordinate 9,945,822 of NW_024429213.1, forward strand.
CACATAGAAATGAGTGTGGTGCTTATAAATGTGAGAGGTACATATTTTAGATGTGTAGTATGGTGTTCATGGCTATGATATACACATAGTGTTTGCAGTTCATGTTTATGTGTTCTCAATTCTGGGTCTGGACATATAAAAGATAAACAGGTTTCAATTTGTGGTTAAACTTACTAGGCAGGCCATTCTATTGGCTGCTGGGTGGTTTAGAGTTCAGGCTGCCATTGCTGGTTCTAGGGCCACACTGACCATTCTTTCTTTTTCAGTAGTTTTCATTCTATTTCTTGCTGAGTGGCCTTCATTCTGTTGCCGCACACAGATCTATCCATAGAGCATAGAAAGGTGAGTGTCTTCACGGCCTCTCCGTCCAGCAACTTGGAAATGGAGCATCTATTTCTGTGGCTTACAATATTTGCCAGTTTCTCTGAGGCACAAATATTCTCACCATGGTCAACTTCAAGCCACACAGGAATAGCATATATTTGGCTTTCCCAAGCTGGTAGAAGGAGGCCTTCCATAGGCTGCTTCCCTTGTCTGCACAGCCTTACCCTTCCTTGACTTAGACCTCATGCTGGTTAATTTTCTTTTCTCAGCTTGATACAAGTCATCTGCAAAGAGGACCCTCAATTGAAAAAAAATGTTTTCAACAGATTGGCCTTTGGGAATGCCTGTGGGAGCATTCTTTTTTTTTATTGATGATTGATGTGAGAGGGCCACCCTACTGTGTCTGGTGCCACCCTGGGATGGCGGTCCTGGGCGGTATAAGAAAGCAGGCTGAACAAGTCATGAGGAGCAAGCAAGTAATTCGCTCTCCTCTATGGCCTCTGCATCAGTTCCTGCCTTCAGGTTCCTGCCTTGAGTTCCTCTTCTGATTTCCTTGAATGATGGACAACAAGCTGTGAGAGGATATAAGCCTTTCCTTCCTCATGTTGCTTTTGGTCCAGCTATTTATCACAGCATTAGAATCCGTTAGCAGTGAGTAAAACTGGGCAGGGATAAGAAAGGCCAGCTGCAAGCTGCTCTCTTCAAGACCTGGGGTGGTGGTGGGGGTTGCAGGGGATAGGGGAGAGGGTTGGCTGGCATGAGATTTCCAGGGACCCATCAGTGTTCCATGTTCATTTTCCCTAAAACAAAGATGTCATGGAAAACCTCTGAATGCCAATGCCAACTGCAGGGAGTCAGTGCCATGTGACCAGGAATTGGGAACCCCTGACAGGAGTACAGAATGTCGAGGGTCCCAGGAGCAGTGGTTGACTCATTTTCTCCTAAAAAAAAAAAAGACAGGCCAGGCCAAGCATCCAGATGTGGCTAATCAGGGTGTGTGTGTGTGTGTGTGTGTGTGTGTGTGTGTGTGTGTGTGTGTGTGTGTGTGTGCCGGCGGCATCTGCAGAAACAGCTAGGCAGTCTGCCTGGAGCCTTTCTAAGATCAGGCAGAGGAGAAAGCCCGGGGGAGAACAAGGGCAGGGTTGCAAAGGTGAGATGTGAAGACAGCGGATGGCCAGTGTGCTTGGCAGGTTCATGACCCTGCAGCTGCCAGAGAATGGGAGCTGCCCTGGAGAGTTAGAGGGCTGCTGGAGACACAGCTGCCCTGTGGGTGGTGTAGACCTGGTTAAATGTCCAGGGAGGAAGAGAGAGGGCATTCTGTGGGGAAGCTCATGTCAAGTGGTTTTCTGGTATATGCACAGACCAACAGCCTACAGCAGGACTATCTGGGAGCTAGTTAGAAAATACCCTCTCAGGCCCCACCTAGATCTATACGAGGAGCCACTTTGGGCATGTGGCCTGGACATCTATATGTATCAAGCTGTTCAGCAGGTTCTGAGGTTTGACCAAGCATAAGAACCAATGTTGTAAAGGCGTAGTTAGCTGGGCACAGTGGTACATGGCTACAGTCCCAGTTGTGGAGACTTGGGAGGATGCTTGAGCCCACAAATCCGAGGCCAGCAGGAAGTAAAGGAGCAGTAAAGGTCCAGAGTGTCTTCAGAGGCAGTATCACTGTATAGCTGTGAGCTGCTGCTATCTTGCTTGTCCTCTAAGGTCCACTTGTGGCCATTTTAGCTCATATTCTGGTTCCCAGACACCAAGTGCTATGGATCGTCACACTGGGATTCCTTAACAGTTAGCTTTCAATTGGTCTTGGTCAATGTTAGCGCTGACTTTCAGTTGGCTTTAGGTAGTAGGATGTCTGACATTCAGTTGGTTTCAGTGAATGGGTGGGCTTACCTTGGATTTGGTTAACTATAAGTAACAGAGGAGAGGGGAAGAGAATGATTGGGCAAGGTATTTTTTTCTTTGCTCTCTTCCTGCCTACCAACTTGCTAAGAAGAAAGCAGCCCCTTTCCCTCATTACGCCTCCTACTGGATGCCCCCTAAAAGGGCCTACCATTCTTTTTTTGTTTTTTTTTTTATGAGACAGGGTTTCTCTGTATTGTTTTGGAGGCTATCGGTCCAGCCCGGCCTCGAGCTCACAGAGATCCACCTGCCTCTGCCTCTCGAGTGCTGGGATTAAAGGCGTGCACCACCACCGCCCGGCGGGCCTACCATTCTTTGAGTGCCATAATCTTCTCATCTTATCCCCGAGAGTACCAATGATACGCTGCATCCTTAATTTCTGGGTGCCTCATCAGCCTCTCCTCATTTTTCACCTGCTTTGCAGTGCCCAGTGGCTATCAGTTGGGATATAAATAGGAACCACATTCTAATGCAAATGCTGATAAAAGAAAGATTATTTCTTTGTTCTCTTTTGTATTTTGAATGTAAAATAACCCCCTCAGCTCATGTGAGTTTGAGCACTTGGACTCCAGTTTGGTGGTGCCATTTTTGAAGGTTGTTGAATCTTTGTTGGAGCCTAACCAAAGGAAGTGGGCCACTGGTGGCCAGGCCTTGATCTTTCATAGCCCAGTCCCATTTCCTGTCTGCACTCTGTTTCCTGGCTGTAATCTGAGCAGCTGCCTCATGCTGCCATGACTTCTTGGCTATGATGGACTACATCACTTGAAACTGTAAGCCAAAACAAACCCTTCCTGTCAGAAGCTGCTTCTTGCCATGTATTTAATCACAAGAACAAGGAAGATAACTAATACAGTGCCTGTAGGAAAAAAGAAGGACCATAATTGGCCCAGTACTCACTGGAAGCCAGGCCAGCTCAGGGTTGTTTTATGTGGGATTCAAGTCACCATCTCACAAGCCCTGTCAATTCTAGTTTAATAACAGCGGGGCCAATGCTCCAGGCCTATCAGCTTGGTTTGAATTTCTGTCAGTGTAGTTCATATGTCTTTGCATTTCATTGCGTTGTTTATCCATCCAATGTCAAGATTATGTCTCAATTGAAGATACAGACCAGAAGACCAGAGATATTTTGAAATATTGTCAGGAAGAGAATTCTTTGAAATATTGGTCATGTGGCTTTTGCTGGCATTAGCAAGGGAAGTGGGAAGGGCGTATGCACTGTATTCTTTTAGGGACTGTCAGGTACCGGTGACTTCACATAATCATCAACTAGATCCAATGGGGTGGAGAGCATGATCCATTCCACAGATATAGAAGTTGAGACTTACAGAAGTTATGTGTCCAATAGCAGCTTTCCCCTTCACCCCTGTCTCTCGACTCTGCTTTATTTTCCTTCATGCACCAGCTTTTATTGTTTAGTGCCTGCCTGTCCTCATAGAATACCAGTCCCTGAGTGGTGCCCGGCACATGCTCATTTAATAATTATTGGTGGTGCCAATGAAAGTGCATTGCAGATCTAGGAAATTGCAGATCTGGGAAATTGCAGATCTGGGCTGGGATGCAATAGCTTTAGGCTTGTACTTCAGTGCAGTCTCACCTCTCCTCAAATCGATGCCTAGAAATTGATGCTTACTGAGCTCCCGCCATGTTTGCGCTCTGTTATGTGTTTGCCTCAATACCTGGGACAAGTGTTCTTTTGTAATTTCACTTTCCCTCCCAAACATTTTAGGGTTGGATTTCTCCCACCTTTTCCTCATTGCTTTTAATCTGGTTCTTCTTGCTGTGCTTGGTGGCCCTCACAAAGCTCTTGGGCTTCTCCAGGGATCCACAGAAACCACCAGAGTCACTGTGTACCCACTGTCTCAAAGAATCCACCATTTCTCTCTAGGGCTACACAATGTTGGTTGCACAGCTGTATCTAGCAGGGTGGGCAAATGCACACAGAGTGGTAGTAAATATCCCTTGGAACTCGTCTGTGACCACATGGGTCAGGGTTCTTGAGAATCCTTACTGCCCCCATATTACAGAAGTGGTTACTGCCCTTGGTAAGTTATCTGAGGCACTCAGTGATAGGCAGCTTATAGTCCTCAAATATCCCAGAGGGCAGTTGTCTTGGCTGGCTGATATTGTTTTACAGAGAGTGGGTTCTTGATAAATGTTGGTTGAAACCAAATTCATGATTGCTGAACGACATGACAACAACATTAAATTCGTGTCCCATCTCCTCAACTTGTTAGGAGAGGCAACTGAGGCTCAGAGTGGAACCTGCAGAGTTGCTCCCCTCCTGGGTGTCATCTTCAGCTATACACTTCAAATCTCAGTTAGGGGTTTGAGCAGAGACATATCTACATGCACCTAGTGTTGTGGTCCTGGTTTTTGACAGTGCCTTCAAATGTCACCGGGTGGGAACCTCTGATACATGAGGCCCTCAGCTGGAGGGAAGACATCATTTGGCAAGTCATGTTTAGAAATACCCTCTGCCACTCCCCCTGCTCTGACCAAATGCAGGGGCCAGCCTTGGGAATACAGAGTTCCTACTTTGAACTTGATAAATTTTCTGGGACACCCACAGTATGGTCAACCTGCCACATGGCAGCACCAGTCACAAAATGTGTGTCTGCCTGTTAGATTTGTATGTGGGAGATTTGGGCCAAACTTCTGGGGGGCATCTGGATAGCATCCTGTGAGCCAGGAATCAGAAAGCATAGAGCTGAGTGGAAGGCTAAATACTGGCATCTGTTGCAACAATGTATGCCTCCATGTTGCCTCAGTCATTTGAGGAGGAAAGAAACTTCAAGTCACCAACGTTCTCTACTGAGAACACTAAGGAGATCTAATGAGGTGATAGACTTACAGTACAATTCCCCACACTCCATGCTAGAGAGAGACAAAATTCAGACTCCGTTAAATGGCAATGACCCCTCCCCAGCCCTCACAGGGCATTCACAAAATCACCAATTTATCCATTCATCCAGCATTTTCTGAGGTCTTTTCAGGTGACAAATGTGAGTTTAGGTGACAAAATGTAGTTTGTATCAACTAAACAAGATATTTCATTTTATGTGTCAACCCTACTTGGCTCTAGAGTGCCTAAATACTTGGTCAAACATGATTCCGAGTTTTTTCTGTGGGGGGCAGTTTTGGGTGAGATAAACATTTATCTTTTTATGTGTATGTGTTATGTGCATGTGTATGTATGAATGCTTTTATGAATGTGAAGACCCAAGGTTGATGCCGGGAGTCTTCTTAATCACGACCCACCTAATTCATTGTAGTAGGTCTCTCATTACTCTGATTCCTGCACAGATTTCCCTGCCTCCAACTTTGGAGGCTAGGATTACAGGTGATCGTGACACCCACTCAGTATTTCTGGGTTTTGGGGATCTGAACTCAGTTGATATTGTTTTAACCACTGAGCCATTGCCACAGTCCTATTGCAGAGTTCGAACCAGAGACAGGGGCAAGCACTAAGTCGGGTGCCAGAGGCTTTACTAGGTAATGCTCAGAAGCCCTGTTGATCGTCTTTTCTTCCCTGTAGAGAAAATGGGATAGTGAGGAGGAAAACATGAGACTGCAGCCAAGGTTAGGGGCAAGGGTCAAGTAGCTCTTGTGTCAGCTATCCCCTTACCTAACACTTTCATAGGACACTCTAGCATCTTTACCATAATCTCCTAATCTCCTATATTGGTGTCTATCACTTTCAGCCTCCTCTCTCTCTCTCTCTCTCTCTCTCTCTCTCTCTCTCTCTCTCTCTCTCTCTGTCACACACACACACACAGTAGAGGGAAGGCAGAAGCGACAAAATAAAAAATGAAGCTACGGTTAAGGTTGGTGAATGAATTTGAGGCTCTATGAACACATAGAAACGCTAGAACTGGGCCATATGATTATCTTTGAGCTCTCCAGCAACTAGCCCAAAGTTTTACAAATTTCTCAGAGGCAGCATTCATCAGGGTGCAAGGCTGACAGCAGATGGAACCATCTCTATGGGTAGCCTTAGAAAGGGCACTAGGCAATTTGGAAGCCACTCATTTTAAAAATATCTTTTGCACATATGTGTATGTGATATGTGTGAGAGAATTTGTGTGTGTTTGAGTGTGTGTGTATGCCATAATCCACGTATGGACAATGTCAGGTGTAGGTTCTCACTTTCCACCATGTCTTAGGCAGGGTCTCTTAGTCATGGGTCTTTATGCCATGTGAGTTTCCAGGGATTCTCCTGTGTCTGCTTTCCATCTTTCCATAGAAATGTACACATGTACTACCACACTTGGCTTTATGCAGGTTCTGGAGATTTGAACTCAGGTCCTTATGCTTGCATGAAAAACACTTTTATTCTTGAAGCTATCTCCTCATCTCTGGAAATTCAGTTCTTAAAATGTCATTTGAGTCAGTCAGGTGTGGTGTTGCATGCCTTTAATACCAGTATTCAGAAGGCAGAGAGGCAGGCAGGTCTCTATGAGTCCTGGGCTAGCCTGATCTATATAGTGAGTTCCAGGACAGCCAATGCTACTTAGTGAGACCCTATCTCAACAAATAAACAAGCAAACGAAAGAGCATTACTTGGGTCATCACCATCTCCATCTGAGAACCTGGTATAAACAAATATCTTGCATTTATATTCTGGGTGTGTGACCTAGAAATCTACTGAAACAAACCTCCATGATTCCGCAGCAATGCTAACGTTCTAGAAAGAGCACAGTATGAGAGGCAGTGCCCTACAACCTTCCATCTTGGCAGTCAGTATAGCAATAAACATTCAGAAGTCTTCAATAGTGGCAATGATGACAGGTTGGTGTCCCCATCTGCTTTGCAAAGGCAGAAGCCCTCCTTCACCACCTTCTGTGGTCTGGGGGAATTGGCCATGTGGTGCAGGATGGGCCAATCCTGGCCCACAAACTTCTGCAACTATCAAAACTCTGTGTGCATGGCTAATTGCTAACTCACGTGGATCTGTGTCAAAATGGTAACACTTGCTCTGTTTGCCTAGGAGTCTAACCTTGAATGTGCCTCAGTTCTAACATGTTTGTTTTAAAGGGAACACAAACCTGTGGAGAGGCAGAGGGAGAGGGAGAGGGAGAGGGAGAGGGAGAGGGAGAGGGAGAGGGAGAGGGAGAGGGAGAGGGAGAGGGAGAGGGAGAGGGAGAGGGAGAGGGAGAGGGAGAGGGAGAGGGAGAGGGAGAGGAGTTCTTTCCATGGCAAATGAAAGGGCTGTTTGTGGCATTGGAAGATGGAGCCAACATGGAAACAGAAATAGGGACTAGAGTGCTAGAGTGGGAAGAGAGTTGGCGGAGGGGAGGGAAGGGGAGGGGAAGGGACAGGGGAGGAGAGGAGAGGAGAAGGAGAGGAGAGGAGAGGAGAGGAGAGGAGAGGAGAAGGAGGACTTACGTGGTAGATATTTATGTACCTGGTCCAAGCTTTTTTTCTCTTAACTATAACTGACTATATAGCCTCTTGTTGCAGAAAAGCCCTATAACATTTCCAACTAGACTCAGGCCAGAAATGCAACCTTCTGCATCTCTGATTTCCTGTGAAACTGATGTCATCATAGCTGGTGCCCTCTTGTTGCCTGTGGATGGGAGAGGTGGCAGTTGCACCAGACTTCCAGGTATATGTGTACCGTAGGTGGCATGAGACCATAGGAGGGTGGAAAGGCTTCTTCAAAGAAGAACACCCTATTGACTTCACCTTAGCTGGGGTATGCATTGCTACAAGTTGTCTTTGCCAGAAATTGTTTTTTTTCTTTTACTATGTGGGTTCAGAGGATTGAACTCGGGTTTTCAAACTTGGCAGCAAGTACCTTTACCTTCTGAGCTGTCTTATCAGTCCCTCCGCATTTAAAAGGTTTATTCGTCATTACTATTTTTAAATGTATTTATTTATTTTTATTTGTATGTATATGTATAAGCCTGGGTGAGTTTATGTGTATTTTGCAGGCCAGAAGAGGCATAGGAGCTCCTGAAGTTGGGGTTACAGACAGTTGTGGGGTACTGACCTGAGACCTGGGAACCAAACTGGAAGAGCAAAATGTGCTCTTAACCTTTGAGCCATCTCTTTAGCCCCTACTTTTATTTTTATGTGTATGTGTGTCTGCCTGCATGTATGTATGTGTGCCATGTGCGTGCCTGTTACCTGTAGAAGCAGGAAGAGTGTGTTAAATACTCTGGAACTGGACCTACAGATGATTGTGACCTGCTATGTGAGTTCTGGGAATTGAACCCAGGTCTTCTGCAACAGCAGCAAGTGCTCTTAACTGCTGAGCCAGCTACCCAGCCCCCACCTTATTTCTAGAGACAAGGTCTCCTGTTGAACCAGGAGCTCACTGATAAGGCTGGGGTATCCAGGCAAGGAACTTCAGGGATTTCCTAATCTTACTTCACAGTTCCAGGACTGCAGTAAATACCTGACTTTTTATGTGGGTGCTGAGGATCTGAACCCCGTTCTTCATGGTTGCAAAGAAAGTATTTTACTTACTGAGCCATCTTTGCCTTCACTTTGTTTCATGAGCCAGGATTTCTCATTGCCATGGGGCTCAATGATTAGGGTAGTTAGCCCCCGGACTCTGCTTGTCTTTACTGCCTCATCATTGGGATTACAAGTTCATGTCTGGCTTTTTGTCCTGGGTTCTGGAAACTGAACAGAGTTCCTCATGCTCGCAAGACAAGAGGCCCTACCCCAGCTCACTATGAGATCTCTATTGACGTTTGCAGGACCGTAATGGACATCAACATCAAAGACGGACAGTGTAAAATAATGACATCCCCAGCCTATCACAGATGTCGGACTGGGTCACATATGTGTTGGTCGAAACCTCTGTTATATACAGGAAATTCTGGATGATGTGTACACTGTCCTGAATGGATGACCTTTAATTTTCATTAGTTCTCAAAGGATTTGTGGCCTAATGAAAGCTTCAGATAGGGCTGTTGAGATGGCTCAGTGAGGAAAGGTGCTTGCCGTGAAGGCTGATAACCTGAGTTCAATCCCCAGAACCCATGTTAAAGTGGAAAGAGAGAACTGACTCCACAAAACTTGTTCTCTGACCTCCACATTCTTGCTGTGGCACTTGTGCACCCACATACACATATCACGTACACACACACACACACACACACACACACACACACACACACACACACCGTGATGGCTTAAAACTTAGTAGCAACAAAAACTGATGATAGAGATACTGTACACTGTACTGCTCCATGGTAGGAGCTCAGGGATTGCCTTTCCTTTCTGCATTCATAAGGAACACAGCCCTGAGTAAAACTTTGCCTTCGTTGATGGTGCAGCTACAATGGGAGGAAAGAGACCTTCTAATCCGGCCTTGTCCTCACCAGGCCTGTGAGCTTCTCCAAATGTGAAACCCCGCATGCATGGCTAATTGTTAAAGCATGCAGCTCCAGGTCCAAATGGTAACACTTACTCTGTGAACTCCGCCGTCCGGCTAGGAGTCTAACCTTGAATGCACTGTGGCTTACCGCCTGCCAAGGGCTTTGGAAGAAAAGCAATATTTATGGAGGATTTCCTGAGGTGACAGTCCATATATCCCATCCTCTGTGATTTATCTTTGGATTAAGACAGAGTTAAGAAGTGAACTGCTAAGGAGGAGTGGGCAGGAACAGATGGTGTGAGGTCATGCTCTGGAGCCAGCCCCTCCCAGTTCAACCAGCTGAATTGGAGGGGAATACCTATTTCTGTGTGGCAGATTACCTCCCGGTTCATCAGCCCTCCCAGAATCAGTACCCTTTGCCTTGGAGGTTAGAAAAGCCTTCCTACTTTGAGCAAACCTATTTGCTCCACTCCTTAGATTTGGGACTTGGCTATGTGACTCACTTTGGTCACTCGGATGGTAGCAGGTGGGACTCAAGCAGAGGCTTGAAGTGGGATTGTGTGGTGGGCCTCACTGCCTGATGCCTGTGCCATAGCCTTAGAGATACATGGAAGCAGAACCCAGTAGCCAGGCTATGGCCAGCCCACGCCCAGATGCATACATAAGCCCAGGCAAGATCAGCAAGAGCTGCCCAACCCAACTGGCTCAGACAGCAAGCTCCATAGAAACTCTCCAAATAAATGCCACCTATTATGTGCCAATAAGGTTTTGAGATGCTTGGCTCAAAAGCAAAATCTTATAGATATGATCCTGGTGGTGGTATGACAGTCAATGGCCTCTGTCTACCTTGTCGATGCCAGAACAGTGACTGCCCATATGCTTACAAAGTCCTGGGAATGTCGCACTTGTCTGTTTGCATAAACAGAGTATTTCCCCCATGTCTTCTATACATCGTGCTGCAGATGCCCCTAGCTCTGGGAGCTGTGAGATGCTGTGATGATCAGGCTCCACACACCTAGCCCGGAGCTCAGAGCTGTGACCAACCCACCACCTCTCCTTTAGAGGCAGTTCCTCCCCTCCCTCACTCAGGTTCCCTTCTCTTTGGAGCTGACATTATGAGACTGAGCACTCCATGAAACCAGAGACTTTGCCTGTCTTGCTGGCTGCCGAGTCTCTACTGTCTGAAACAGTTGTCGACACAATGAACATTGTTTGGGGAGATGACAAGTTCGCTTTGATCTCATCGATTTTCTCCATTCCATTGAGCTCTGGCTAACTCTTGCGCCTTCATGCCAAGTGAGTTTAAAGCTAATGGGTGCTGAATCCAGAACCTGAGGGGTGACTGACAAAGACCTGTCAAATGGAGGAAGTGTTGGCAGCTACTGCCTTTCCCCACCAGCCATAGACATGGGCAACCACTCTTGTGTCATTGAATGTCGGCTGAGTGTGATCAGGGGAATAGGGGCATGACAGAGTCTTCTTTAAAATGGCCACCCATCAATGATGATTTGAATTCTACCTGGAGCTTCTATTTGTGTTAGCCAGATCCCTTTCCAGCCATTAGTTTAGAAATGCAAATAACCCTGCTGGGCGCACACACCTTTAATCCCAGCACTCCGGAGGCAGGTGGATCTCTGTGAGTTTGAGACCAGCCTGAGCTAATTCCAAGACAGCCTCCAAAGCCACAGAGAAACCCTGTCTCAAAAAAAAGAAGAAATGCAAATATCCCTGTGAGACGTGTTATTTAGATGCTATAACTCATCACTATGGGTGTGTTTCTAGATGTTTTCTTTTCATAGAATTATGTAATTCATTCTGAAATCATGGTTTATGCACCTTCTACCTAGATGGGTATAAAAGTTGCAAAGCCATTCTGGCCCTCAGGGAGCATCAGGTTGGTAAGAAAGGTGTTTCATGTCGACAGCTTTCCCTGAGTTGGACTAAGAGAAATGAGGACTGGGATAATAATAACTCTTGTAGGCAATTGCCAAAGTAGCCACAAATTCTCTCCACCTTGAATCATAGCTTCCAAATGTGGGTTTATGAAGGAGGAGGTAAAGCTTTCTCTACCCCCTGGAGCTTGGTCTCTGCTCTAGCCAGGGTGAACCATTGTTAGCAAATGTGACCCAAATCAAGACTTGAATGACAGATGTGTGTCTTCTGAGGTTTAGCTCCCTTTTGTACTCTAGCAGTCACACCATAATTTCAATTAGTTTCTTGGGCTCTGAGAGACACATGGCCCTGTCATTACAATTACCAGCAACCAACCAGCACCTCGGAGCCTTTCAGGACTAGTCACCCCAAAGGTGAACCTCTGCCTGGCCACAGGTCCCTGGGCCCAGGAGTACTGAGTAAGATTGTCATTGCTTTCTGCCACTAAAGTTTAGAGTGAAAGTTGTCTATACAGCTATACATAACTAAGGTACTAGTGGTCATTCTAACAGCTCCTGTTTCTTAGTGACTGATGATGCCTGGAGCCTGGCATGCACATTCATATGCTTCCATTTACTAATTCAACAGCTCAACTAGGAAGGAAGGGATTCCCTTCTATTCCACAAAGGGAGGCATAGTGCAGTTAAGGTTCTTAACTGAGGTGACATTGCTAGTTACTGGAAGATACCGGACGATGCAGCTCCAAGTTGTACACACTTGTGTGCACATGTGTGAGGAGGCCAAGAGCCAACCTTGGCTTTGTTCCTCAAGAGCCACTCATCTTGTGTTTTTTGTTTGTTTGTTTGTTTGTTTTGTTTTTGAGGCAGTCTCTCTCATTGGCATGGTACTTGCCAAGTAGGCTAATGGGCCAGTGAGGCCCAGGGGATCTGTTTGTCTCTGTTTCCAGGGTACTGACATTGTAAACGTGTATCACCATACTTGGCTTCTTTTTGTGGGTTCTGGGACTTGAACCCTTTACTAGCTGAGCCGTCACCTCAGCCTCATCAGCTCCAAGTTTCTGAAACTCCACAGTGATGTTTAGATGGTGGCACCTGGCCACTCATTGCTGGGTTTCAAGGACAAATGCTTGGAGTGGAGACCCAAGCTCTTTGCTTCTGGGGACCTGTGTCAGAGGGCAGAGGAGGCAGGGGTACTACTCCCTTCGGTTGCTTGTCAGGACAGATGCTCACTGCTGAGACATACCTCTGAGGATTGCCTCTATTCGAAGGAGAGTAAACCATCCATCTCATTTCCTCTCCCAGTGACAAATGTCTTTGCCTCCCCTCACTTGCTACGCATAATCAGCCAGAATGTCACCCAAGTGTTCTCCAGTCCCTGGGCAGTTCCCAGGGTCCAGCAACTCTCAACTGCCAATCCTCTGACAAGCCCCCTTCCCCCAGCCCCCATTGGCTGTTAGGGTGATTTGTCAATAATAAATTCTGAAGCAAATTGAAATATTTTGAGACAGTATAAAAACAAATGGGAGAAAACAGTTCCCATCCTGAAATGCTGATTGAATCAAATATTGCAATATCGATTGTATGATACATTTTCATATTTAATTCAATGAAAACCATGGGGTTCGAATGCTTTCCATTACCCTACAGAATTTTTTAGTTTGCTGGAGAATTTATTATTGGTTTGCCACCCAAATCGGATTACTATTGAATCAAAACCCTGCTATGTTATTCAATCAAAGACCGTGATTCTAACCCCGAGAGTCGATCATTGCCACTTTTCCCAAAGTGTGTTTCCCACAAGAATGGCTATCACCACTGTGTCACCCACCCTCCTCCTCATTCTATTTTGAGTATATCACTGACAAAACCACACACACACACACACACACACACACACAAATCCCTGGCTTTTCAATATCAATATCACTCTAGGCTTTTCTGGGTAGTTTCACCTCCCTCATTTATCATCTTCTCTCTGGGCTCTGGAATGCATGTGTCAGTCACATACGATGGGTAATTCACAAGAGGCAGTGAGTCCCCTCTGGGTGGAAACAGGGCTTGGTACCTTCCCATACTCCTTCAAGAGCCTTTTGTCATATTTATTCATGCCACCTTCCACCTGCTTTCATTGACAACACCCAACACCTTTGTTGGGAGACTGCTGGGAGTCCCTGAGAATTGAGGGTGGCTTCTTTCACTAATACTTCAGCTTCCCTGTCCCCTGCTTGGGAGAACTTTGTAGGTGAATCATCTCCTCTGATGATTCTAGAAATCTCCTGTGGAATTGAGCTCAAGGTCTCCTGTGTGATACTTTATTTGACATTTTATTCAATGGTTAGTGTCTCCTCCCCTCTCTTGTTGCAATTCCCCGCTTCCTGTTGGGGGGGGGATTGTGTACATCCTAAATTCACATAGTGAAATTCTAACTCTTAGTACCACAGAATGGGACTCCATTTGGCATTAAGGTCTTTAAAGGCATAGTCAGTTAAGATGATGCTATTTGGGTGGGCCGTAATTCAATAGGACTGGTGGTCTTGTAAAAGGAGGAATTTGGACACAAGCATTCAGGAAGAAAGTGACACAAAAGACCATCAAAGATGGCCAGAGAACTACCAGGAGCTAGGGACAATGAGTGATCACTGCTCAGGATCCTCAGAAGGAACCAAACTTGCAGACTCCTTGATCTCAGACTTCTAGCCCTGCTTGGAGACAAGACATTTGTGCTGTTTGAGCCTCTCACTTGTTAACAGGCAGCCCTGGAAAATGAATAAATACCATGCCCTCTTGCTGTTTCCTGGCAGAACTTAATAAAATGACTTTCGTGTGAATCCAGTCTCAGGGCCTGCCACGGGAAACCCAGCAAAGTAAGACTCCACTAAGTCCAAGCCGCCCAGAGCCCGGAACTGTAGCGGCATGTTTACATGCCTGATTGGGATTAGATTTCTAAAATGCAATTAAAAAAACTTCCGCCTAGACAAAATCCCCTTGCAGGCTAGCGTCTGTGATGGTAGATGGCGTTTAGTGGGGACATCCTGGTCACGTGGGCCTGACTCTCTGGCCTCCTCCTCACACACATCTTTCTTCTGTGCCCCTCACAGCTGTGGCCCTGGCTGCTTCACTCAAAGTTGAATTGAGTGTCCCTGAAAAATATAGCGTAGCATCCTTTCCCTGCCTCGAGACACTAAACCAATAAATTATAAATCAGCCAGCAGCCCCGTGACATGAGGATGTAATGAGAAATGCAAAATAAGAAAAGACATGGGGAGGAGGACACGTTCCTCCATTTCCCCCAGCTCAGCTTCCTTTGGGTTCAGGGAAAACAATAGTGTGGGTACACACACACACACACACACACACACACACACACACACACACACACACACGCAGTGTCACTATTTACTATTGACCTCAGAGGCTGCTATCAGGGACCTGGGGACAAACCCAGGTAAACATAATGATTTGGTTCCTGGGACTTTTACAAGTGCTGGCCCAAAGGCCCAGATGACCATGTTGGGCCAGTTGCCTTTTGTGAGTGGTCGGCTCAGTTCCACCCCCTTCTAGCCCACCTTGACCGTCACCTCCTGCTGAGGCAGCCCCAGGAGTCCTCCCGCATACCTTGTGGACCGCTCAGTGGAAAGGGGCAACTGTCTCTCTCTGTTCGGGTGCGGAGCCCAGCTGCTCCCCTCTCCCCGCTTGTTTATTTATTCATTGCCTTGCTTCCATTTATTCAGCTGTTCGGTGACGGATAGAGGGGGTCTGGGAATGCATATTTGCTAGGTCTCTGGGGAGCAAAATGATGCTGCTAGAAATGCAGGAACAGCCTGCCTTCTTTCTCACCAGCCTCTGCCTGGTGGCTTTTCATCCACCTCCATCGCAAGGCCTTCTGTCACCTACCCCTTCCTTTCCCCCTTCTACCTCACAGCCAGGAGGCCTGCAGCCTCCAAATAAAGCCATTTGCCTGCGGAGCATAACATCCCCAAACCCCCAAACCAGAGTTTGACCCCAAACTCCTTTGGAAGGCTAAATCTGGCTTGAACTGATGGGAGGCTATTTAAGGCTGGATCCAGCCCCAGTTAATGAGACTGAGCCTTTTGCTGCAGAAATGTGGGTGTGTTTGATTGTTAGATGCTGTCCCAGGGACTGCTGGGATTGCCTGCATTGTGTGGTAAATGCACAGTATTGTCTTCCTAAAATATGAAAAATGCAAAATTCTGAAACTCAACCATCCCCAGTCTAGATAAGCGACTGTGAACACACACTAGCTTCTGTCTCTTGAGTGAATGGCAAGTGCCAGGGCCAGAGCCGACCTCTCTGAAAAACTCAGATGTTAACAACTGCCCTGCTTACAGCATCCGTATCCCCACTTCCAGCCAGATGAAGAGACAGGGGTCCAGAGAATTTGCCCTAGGTAGCCAGTTACTAAATGGCGGAGACAGACATTGACCTTACCTGCGGTTGACCCAGATCCTTGACGTTTTGAATTTTTTGAAAAAATGTATTTTAAGTTATGTGTATGTGTGTATCTATGGGGTGTAGGTGTGTGTGTGTGTGTGTGTGTGTGAGAGAGAGAGAGAGAGAGAGAGAGAGAGAGAGAGAGAGAGAGAGAGAGAGAGAGAGAGAGAGAGAGAGAGTGCAGGAGTCTGCAGAGGCCAGGGGTATTGGATCCTCCAGAGTTGGAGTTAGAAAGTAGCTGTGGGGTTGGAGATGTGGCTTAGAGGTTAAGAGCACTCGGCTGCTCTTCTAGAGGATCTGGGTTCAATTCTGAGCACACACATGGCTGCTCATAAATGCCTGTAACTCCAGTTTCAGGAGATCTTACACCTTCACACAAGCAAAACATGAATACCCATGAAATAAAAATACTTTTTCAAAAAAGAAAGTGGCTGCCGGGTGTTGGTGGCGCACGCCTTTAATCCCAGCACTGGGGAGGCAGAGGCAGGTGGATCTCTGTGGAGTTCGAGGCCAGCCTCTTCTACAGAGTGGGTTCCAGGACAACTTCCAAAGCAATACAGGGAAATCCTGTCTCGAAAAACCAAAAATAAAAAAATAAAAAAATAAAAAAAGAAAGAAAAGAAAAGAAAGAAAGAAAGTGGCTGTGAACCACTTGATGTGGTGCTGGAAACTGAACTTGGGTCCTCTGCTAGACTAGTATGTGCTATTAACCATTGAGCCATCTCTCCAGCTCAAATATTAGCAGTTTTAATTACTGTGCTAGTGACCTCTCCAGCACCCTTAGCATGTACTTGGTCTTGTGAAACACTGTGGAAGTAAGGGTGGATGGGAACGGGGAGGGTGTTCCTATCTAGACCAAGGAGGAAGTGGATAAAGAAAGAGCAAGGCTCTCTCCCTCTACCCCAAGAAGGAAGAATTTTGTTCCCATGGGAACTCACTGCTGTTTCCACTTACTAGGGCCTGTGTGTTGAAAGAGAATGAGCATATTTGGGGTTCTACCATATCAGACATTACTTCTCTTTTCCCATCTGCTCCTCCCTTTTGGCACCCATGCTTTCTTTCTCTGTCTTATGGGAAAAAGATGTTTCTGGAAGACCCCCAGTCCTTCATTCCAGTTACTTTTCACTGGTCAAAACCATATTATCAAAGAAAAATAAAATTGGGTGCATTCTCGAGCCTCTAAACTAATGCCAGAAGAGACTAAAACATCTCCAAATCTTATTAAAATGGATAATATCAGCAGTTATTAATTATCCTAACTACCTAACTCTTCATTAATTACCATCCACTGTGTTTCCTTACTTGAACTTCATCATAGGCAATATGTATTGTGTTCTTGACACTGAATCCCAAGGACAAAATGTGATGCTCAATTAATTCGAAATTTAGTGACAGGAGGGGAAAGGCAACAGAGCTACTAGGAGTGAGATCAGGATCTTGTGAGGTGGCTACCCTCACACCTATAGGCTGGGTGTAAGTTTTCAGAATCTCTCAAGAATAGATTTCTCTGACTTTGAGCGAGGCTGTGTGGTCAGCAGCACATAGGTAGGAATGAGAGAGTGTTAGTTCTGAGCCCAGGTCTCAAGGGCCATCTTATTCCTCCTGCTCAGAGGGTGCCCTGTATGCTATCTGGTCCAGGTGGCACTGGTCTAAGGAGAATGAGAAGGTTATGCAGCCCCCAAACCCACTCAGCAGCTGGAAGCACAGCTGAATCTCATGACTTATGATGTGTATGGCTTTTGATAGGGTTAGACTGATAAGTTTATGATAAGTTGAAAATATCACGAGCTGAAAATGAATTTATGCTTCTGATACCCTCTGTTACTTCTTGAGATTGTGTGGTGACCAGGAGCTGCGACTGCCTAGCATCTCAAGAGCCTGGGGAAGATCAAGATACCCTGCTAATCAATATGCACTGTGTCTGCACCATTGCAATGGGAAAAGATCATTAAGGCAGGGACCATAGGTATAGGGAGATGGCTAAGCGAGTAAGAGCAATTCTTGCACAGGCACAAGCCCCAGAGTTCAAATCTTCAGCACTCTCATAAAGGACTGGGCACAACCACAGGCATCTGTGAACTCAGCCCTGCGGGAGGATTGCTGGAGCTTGCTGGCTGCCAGCCTAGATCCAGATTCTGTGAGAAACCCTGCATCAAGGGAATAAAGTAAAGACTGATGCATGTACCTACAAACAAGTGTGCAAACACAACACACACACACACACACACACACACACACCACTGTACTACTGAGTTTTGAGGTCATTTGTTACTTGGCATGATTGCAGAATTAGCTGACTAATAACACCCAGTAAAGTGGAATTAAACCTGAATGAGCACACATCTAGTACATCTGACATCTCCTTGTAATAGAGTTGGGTAAAGACTGCTAGTGCTGTTTGAGTCACTTAGCCTGCTCAAGCCCAGTTACTCTAGAGAGTCAGAGCCAATCCTTTTTTAAGTCAGTGGTTTGGTTTGAGCCCTGAGTAGGTCCGCTTTGGTCTGATTTACTGCCCACTTCCTAATGCCTTCTGAGTCACTGGAATGTTGCACCTCAGTATTTGAACAGCATCTTTCATTTTTCAAATCCCTTTGATATAAATTGTTTACACTACTAGCAAGGCCAAAGCTTATAATTCTTTCCATGTCCATAGCTCTTTGCTGGGAAATTCCTTCTGAAATATCTCCCAGTCAGTGCCACAGGATGATGCCACCCTTACATGTGTTGACTGGGCCAAGGATGGATGCACACTTGTCCAAGGGCAGTGCACACTTGTCCTAGCCAGTGGCCTAAGAGATGGCTTTTCTCCAAAGCTCACCAAACAAGACTGTAGGTGACAGCTTGCTTTCTTTGCAGTGGAGAGGATGTCACCAGCAGAGTGTGTGGTTTATTAGGATCAATTCATGCAGAGTGAACACAGGCCTTTGCAGTCATTTCTCCTCTCTGCCCTTTAAAGTGGTAGCAGCAGCAGCATTGACCATGTTAGAAAAGCATGCTATCAGGTCCAGTCTCAACCCACAGAATCAGAATTTGCAGTTGAACCTGATTTCCCAGGGGGCTTCGGCTATACAATAGCTTAAGAGATATTGCTCATTGTTCAAAGACATAGGTCAAGTTCTCTCCCTTGATAACTTTTTAAATGATTCCCTTTATGGATTGAACTGTGTTCTTCCCCAAAAGACACCTTGAAGTCAGAATGTGATCTTATTTGGACATAGGTTGTCGTTAATGTAATCAGTTGAGATGAGGTCACGGTGGAGTAGATGCAGGCTTAACTTATATGACTGGTGGCTGTATGGGAAAGGACTAGCTGTCACGTGAGCGTGTACACAGGGGGAGAATGGTCATGTGATGATGGAGGGGGAAGTTTGGGGTCAGTGATGATGGAGGGGGAGGTTTGGAGAATGCCTAGAGGCAGTGGAATCTGGGAGCTTTAGTAAGGAAGCGTCCTCATCAGAGCCTCTAGAGGCAACAGGACCCTAGCTACACTTTGACTTGGTAATTCTGCCCCTCAGAGTTGGGAGAGAACCAGTTTTGACAGAAGTCACCTAGTTAATGATACTCTGTTATGATAGTCCTGGGAAGTCAACACCTCCCCTACCAAATAGTTTGGGGGCGTGGCCTACGTTCTACCCTTAAAACAAGGAACATGTTAAAGAAGGCTCAGGCTGTGGAATGCACAAATGAGAAAATACAGAGATGTAATAAGGAAGAGAGAAAAAGTGGTTGACCAGTAGGCTGTGGCTGTGGGCATCCTTTGAGTAGTATATGTAGAGCCTGCCTCAGAATCACTGCATGGGGGGGCAAGTTTGCATGCACCGACAACTCCTGTCCCAATTCGCTGTTAGACCTGAGGTCCTTTATTGCCTCACACTTTAGGGGCGAACCCTGAACATGACTGAGTAAGCTTCCCTGGTTAGGGTTATGACCTGTGCAGAAGCTGAGTAAGTCACTTACTTCAGGCATATGACTTACAGCTTCCATTTTACTTCGTTCTCCCCTGTGTGTGTATGTGTGTACATTGTATGTTTGTGTGGGCCCTGGGTATTGAACTCGGATCTTCAGATTTGGTAGCAACAGTCTTTACCCACTGAACCATCTTGCCAGTGCTTCATCTTGTTTTTTGAGACAGGGTGCTCTCACTGCCCTTGAACTCACCAAAATAGGCTAGACTAGACTGGCTGGCCACGGAGCTACACAGATCTGGCTGACTTTGCTTTCCTGGTTCTGGAATTACAAACATGTACCACCATGCCTGGCTTTTTAACATGAATTCTGAGGACTGAACTCAGGTCCTCATGTTGAAAGGCTAGCACTCTTCAGACTGAGCTATGTTCCCAGCCATCTTACCATTCTTAATAATTGTATCTTGGAAATTGTGTTTCATAAGTGGATGCTAATGGGATATCGGAGCATGCTCTGGGAGCGTGAAGCCTCTCAGCTTCCCCAGGACAGGTTCTTGGCCATCTGCCCTACCATTCCCACCCTGTCGCTGCTGCTGATCACCCCTGGCAGGGGCCTGGCAGCAGAAATAGGAAGACTGGGCAGATGCCAAGCTGTGGGTGGGGCTCCAAGGAGAGCCCAAGCCTGTCCTGAGATGAACAGCCATCCCACCGGAGGGAGTTTAGTTTCAAATAGCAAAGTAAAATCAGTACTCCCGGCCAAGTGAGAGATCACCGAGAGGGAAAAGCCTTTTCCCTGTTTTTTTTTTTTTTTTTGAATCACGGGTCTGTACTTTTCGTTTTTTACCATGCCCCACAAATTATGTAGTCTGACTTGGCCTGGATTCTGGAGAAAGCTTGCAGATGGAGGAGGGCGAGAGGCAGGCAGTGTACGAGGGAAGTTATTAGGCTACAGGTGAACTCAAGTGTTCCAAAGAGATGCAGGGTAAGGTGTCAGTGGGTGGCTTCAGGGTCTTCCCCTTCTTGAAGCAGTTGCTTACCTTACATTGCCTGTGGTTGTTTTCCGACTATCGGTGTCTCCCAGTGTGATACTGAGCTCTGCCAGCACATTTGATCAGGATTTGAATTACCTGGGAGCTCCCTCGGTACCTGGCCTCGTCACCTGCTCCGGATCACTGAAAGAAACACGAGATGCCTACAAGAAAGATCACTGGGAAGCCCTGGAGACAATGAGCCCCAATGCAAAATAGCTGGTAGAATGTTGTTTTTTTTTTCTTCTGTTAGCCAAGGCGAGAGCTTCCTAAGGCGCGGATCAGGTGGGTGTCTGCCTGCCTGCCAGGTTGTTAGGGTAATATTTGGCATGGGGGTGGCAGAGCCAGGCAGCTCTCAGAGGAGGGTAAGCTGCAGTGTTTAGGCCTCAGGGGGAGGTGCTGAGTACAGCCTCCAGCTGGGACTCCTGTGTGAGTAGGGGATGTGTGGTGGTGATGATGGTGGTGAGAGGAGGATATAGGAGGAAGAGAAGGGATTGTGGGAAAGGTCTGATGGGGAGATTGTGAGCAAGGTGATAGGGTGAAGCTGCTCTTGGCTTTTCCTGGGTCAGCGAAGAAGCTGTTGGTATTCTGGGGGCCACACAGTGATTAGATTCCTGTGCCTTGGTAGGGATCAGAGTTGTTTGGACTTGGCCTGGACTTCTGTCTTAACCCTGACATTCACTGAGGACCAACTGTTGGAGGAAGAGGATGGCATGTTCATGTCTACATTATGGGTGTGTCATGAATGGGTCATGCTTGGTTGGCCCTCTTCCTGACATTGGGAAGGTGCTTTACATAGTCACTCAGCAAGAGGAACACAAAGCCATCAGGCCAATAAAGTGAAGACTTGTGTCCATGACCAAATTCTCTCAGGTCTGTCCACAGTTTTGCCTTTTGGTTCTTGTAGGCACATACAAGATGAACGGCCACCCTGCCGGAGGGAGTTCAGCCAGTACTCCATCCTACAAGATGTGTAAATGGCCAGCAGGAGCCACTGGAGAGTGAATGCAGGCAAAAGGCTTGGCTTGCCAGAGGTCACAGTTGCATGAACTTGCTTTGTCCCGACTGGCCCTGCTTGGGCAGAATCCCTTCCATTAGTCAGGTTTCAGTGTAGTCACCACACAAGCAGGGGGGTCACGATGAACCAGATTATCTGAACATAGCATTTGCTAGCTATGTGACATTGGGAAAATTAACCACCTTCTCTGTGCTTATTCTTCCTTGACTGTAGAAGAATCATCCTATCTTAGGGCAATGGGATAGGGCCTCTATTAGTTAACATAGATGCTTCATTCATTCATTTTTTTTTTGTTCACCAAGGATTCACAGAACAACAGTCTTGTGCCTGCCATGGTTCTAGACCCTGGAGTGGTGAGCCAATAGGCACTCTTAGCCTTTAAAGAGCTGACAGGTTGCATGCTTGGGAGGGCAGGATTAGGAAGTCTGTGAGACACAATAAGCCCCAGCCACGTTGGGGCACAGGCCCTAAACCTGTGCCCAGAGCAGAGCCTCACTTCTGCATCTGGACCTGGTGGAGAAATATCAGCCCCCTGGATTCTTGGAATTTTTCATGTTACCAGAGGTAAAGCCTATACCTTTCATTAGAAGTAGCTTTTATTAGAAAGGCCCACTGGGTGTCCCCTCCACTGGCTACTAACAGCTGCCTGGCATTTTCTCTGTCACTAACCCTAGCCCTAAGTGTTCCTGGTAGTCAGCAACGTACCCAGTGCACTGCCACAAAATGGTCACCAAAGGCCATGGAAAGTGGAAATGTAATGAAGAAATGTCAGTGTTAGGGTAGATTCTCGTGGAAGCAGGTGATGAGATGAACGTACTGATTGTGGGAGATGACTTAGTCCCCACGTGGTCCCCAAGAAGGACTGAATGACATTGGCGGTAGCACGTGGGTGGTGGAAGAGAAAGCAAGATCAGGCAGGGTGACTCCGGCTGCAGTGTGGATGTGAAAAGTTGTCACTGGTCCAGTAGTAGCTGGGAGCAAAGGGTGACAGTCAGAGGAGCCTGCCGTTGGGCAGACATGGCCAGCCCTGAGTAGCATGGCCTTGTTTAGACAGTGGTGGTGGACCACCCTGAGACACATGAAACGACCTCAGCCCAAAAGCCAAAGTCTGCTCTGTTCAAGTCAGCAGCTGCAAGCTGTCAGGCAGCCAAGCTTGGAGCAGCTGGCACAAAGCGCTTTCCTGAGGGGGCTCTGACTGATGCCTCTCCGTGTCTGTCACGGGAGCTGCAAGGTGCTCCTGGCACCCTGTGTGTAATTAAGGCGAGGTGTCTCTGCCTTCAAGGCTCTCACTTCCTTGCAACTTGTAAGTGTTCACAATCCTCCTTGAAGGGAAATCCAGGCGAGAAAAGCCCAGATCCCAGTTTCTAAGAGGCTGAGCTGCTGTGTAGGAGGTGGTTCAATTTGCCTGGTACCCTGGGAATTTCTCCATATAGACCAATGGGAGTGATCCTTTACCAGCGACGAAGAAAACCTTTTCTGTTTTCCTTTTTTTTCCTAATTTGGTGGAGAAGATGCAAATGGATATGGGTCCCATCAAAATGCTCTCACCAATGATAGATAGCCCCTATTTTGTTTCACTCCCGTTTGGGTTGTTAGCATGGCAGCAATTAAACTTGACAAAATAGTGATTAAAAAACAATGAGAGGCAAATGTACCAGCGCACCAGCGCGCATCTAGACCATTCCGAAAATGATCTCTTAAGTGTTTGAAATCTGCTTTATTTTCCTACCGCAGGAATGAGTTTTCAAAAAACAGCACTTAGGAAGGGCAATTTGCCACAAGCATTCCACGGCCCCAACAAACAGTATTTCTTTCTAATGGACTCTCCCCCTCCAAATTTTAGCTATAGTTCCCAAATCAGATTCATTATACAAAAGAAGGAACGAATGCCACAAAATGCCCAGAAACAGAGCCTTTTCCTGCCGACTTTAATAATGCAAAAAGTAAATGAAACTTCTTAACAGAACGAGGCTTGCTGGCTTGCCAGGGCACCAGCTGTTGGACTGCCTTGGTCTGGGAGGTCATGGCCATCAGAGAGCCTGGAGGTCTAGCTGGCATCAGCCCCCAAAGTCAACTGTTGCTCCCTTCTGAGCAGGTCATTATAACACCTGGCTACCCCTTCTAGGACTGAAGCGCGTGACTCACAGGAGACCTTTCAGAGAGCGGAATTAACAGCACAGGGCATTTAGCACCGTGGGCGTTTTGTTTGTTTGTTTTTGAAATCTTGATGTATATCTGACTTGAGTGCAGCAGCCTCGGTCATGTCTTTCTGTTTCTGATGTGCAAGCAGCTTTCTGGGTCTAATTATAGATGTAGTCTGAGCATCCATGATCAATAGTTCTGAGTGTCCTCCCGCCGTAAGAGCTGTTTAGTTCTTGCTGATGGCCTGGCATTTCAACCTCGGGCTCTGAGCAGGATTTTCATTCTCTCGAGCCCCATAGGCAAAGCCCACGTTTCTCCCAGGGAGCCCTTTGAACTTTGCAGAGCTTGGATCAAGCGCTATCTCAGGAGGCCCCATCTGCAGGAGGCTGCAACAAGCCTCAGAGTGTCCAGAAGATCTATAGCGGGAGACTAGGGTTCAGAGGAAGACGACAGGCAGAGCCTGAACTGGCGTCCAAGAACATCCCTAGAGGTGCCCCTCCAAGAAAGGGCCGAGGAAATGGCTGGCAGCAGAAATCAGCCTGGAGAGCAAGGCGACAAGCCGCATGCTCATTCCCAATGCTCTCCAGTAGAGTTGTAAGGCGCTCACTGTGGAGCCCCAGAAAGCCTCTGTTTAATGTTTCTGTTTAATGAGTGATGCACAGCACAGGGGTAGCAGGGAAATGAAGAGGCAGAGCACAATTTGACCTACAGGGCACAGGAAACCGTGAAGCCAAGAGGTACTTAATCACAGGATTTTCGTGGATGAGAACGAGTGGCTGCCCCTGGTGGCTCAGTGCCTCCTCCGAGCCCGACCCCACCTGGGCTCTCCGGATGGGCTCTAGGTCCTCTGCCAGGCTGGTGAGCACTATGGGAAAGCTAAACTGTGCACAGAGTACTTAGTGAAGGAAGGAGGGGACACTGGAGGTTAATAACTGCTCCAAGCAAGGTGCTATCTCACATGCACGGTCGCCCCGGAATTCAGTGTTGGGAGAAGCCCTCATCTCCCTTCTGCAGACATGGCAGGGTGGGGTGGGGGCCGAATACCATGGGAGCATTTGAACAGCTTCCATGGCCACGGATCCGGCCCGCCTGTTTCTATGGAAACAGGCGCCAAGCTAAGAGCCTGCTGCTGGGAGCCAAGTCCCTGGCGACTGTCAGGCTCAGCTGCTGGCTGCCCGCTGGGACCTGGAAGTGCCCTTTTCCAAAACTCATTCCTTGCTGGCTCTGAGTCAGGGGGTCTCCTGGCATTCACTGTGCTTGGAGCCTGGATGGAAGGGGAGAGGGAGGAGAAGAGAGGAGCGAATAAAAATATTTCTGCTTAACAAACACTTTGATGTTTGAAGACTGTGTGTGCAAATGAGAGCTAGGAACATCTTTGGTGAGGGGTTGCTGTTCCCAAGCAAATCTCTCCAAGCATACGTGTGCCCATGAAGTATCCACCACCCCCAAAGCTCCCTTTCTGTCTTGGTGGGTTTACCTTACTTGTACCACAGCAGAAAGTATTGGCTGGTTTTGGGCAAAGTACGGATAGTGATGGGGGAATATGCAGGGGCCACCTCTGTATACCTTGGTTGGTTCCCTTGTCAGCCCCAAAGTTTGCTGGGCTGGCTGTTTGGAGGGTGCAGGAAGCAGTTGGAGCTTCCTGGGCACATTGGGCATGTTGGGAAAACATCCTGCTGCAGCTGTTGTGCGTCCAGGGCCTAAGCAGGCTTGCATATTCTGTGACTGTGATGGGACAACCCTTACACTTAGTGTTCTACCCTTTCATGTGAGCAGAAAAGGCAAAATGGTTTGAAACTCTTGACTGGGTTGACTTTTATCGAATGGTTCCTGAACATTGGATGGGTGTGTGCCAACACCTTGTATGGAGTTCAGAGAGGGGTGATGGTGATGAGGAATTCGGACTTTGGAGTCAGACAGCACTGACTGGGAAGCCTTGGGGAAATGACTTAACTTGACTCATCCTCAGTTTCTTAAGTTAGAGGCAGAAATGACTAAGTATTTTATGATGTTATGGAATACAGTCAAATGCACAGAAATAGAATTTACACAGCTCCCCCCGCCATAGAACTAGCCAGTAGTGTTGGTGATGATTGAGTCTGTATGCAGGGAGCCATGCTAAGTTGTGAAAGATACCCAGTGACTCAGGAATGTTATTTGCCCTAAGGAACTTTATAGTCTAGTGAAGAAGTTAAGAGAGAAACATTAATAATTTTAAATATAGGCAGAAGATAAAAGGAGAAAGATCAACAGTGTTCTCCCTGCCCACCCCCTTATAGTTCTCCAGAGATGAAAATATGAATTACTTAGGGAAGGCAAGCTGCTGTAACAAATAGCCCTTAAATATCGGTGGCCAGATATTGACATATTATTGTTGTTTTATGATGTGATTCAGGAGATTATGCTCCTTCTATCTTCTAGAATCTAAGAATCCTCCACTGTCCTTTTGTTTGTTTGTTTTTGAGATGAGGTTTCACTGTGCAGTTTTGACCAGCCTGGGACTGGCTATGTAGATCAGGCTGGCTTCGTAGAAAGCTTTGGAGATCATATCTCAGTCTGTCTAGATTATATTGTCCAGAACCCAGTGACTTGGACCTCCTGACTCAAAAGCTGCTGGGAAATGTAGTCTTCCTGTGAGCCCAGAGAGGAAGTGAACTAGGGATCAGCAAATACGGGGTCATCTCTGCCACAGTTGGAGCTAGCTTGGAGAATTCATCAAGCATACAATTTTCAGGGGTGAAGGTGGTTGTTCTGGTTACTTATCCCCATGCTATAAATCACCACAAAATCAATAGCTTAAGAAAACCTTCATTTTTTCTTATGAATATACAATTTGGGCAAAGCTCTGTGGGGACAGACCTCTGTTTCCCTCGGAGTTAGTGGGACTAGCACAGAAACTGAAGGCTGAATTATCTGGATGCTTGTTTGTTCACATTTTTGGTGAGTGATTCTGACTGTTGCTTATATATCACAGTCTGGAAAAACTGGGACTCCTTTGGGATATTTTTATTTTTATCTGTTTTAATTAGACTATTTATTTTTAATTACTAAGTGGAAATTAGGTATATTTATGATATACAATATACTGTCTTGATATATTCACATGTTATTGTCTTCATTTGTTTGGTGTTGCTGTAATAGAATGCCTGAGACTCACTTATTTATAAATGATAGGGATTTATTTCTCCTAGTTTTGGAGAGTGGGAAGTCCAAAAATGAAGAATTTGCATTTGACAAGGACTTCCTTGCTGTGTTATCTCATGATGAAAAGCAAAAAAACAAAACAAAACAAAACAAAACTCTGTGTGTGTGTGTGTGTATGTGTGTGTGTGTGTGTGTGTGTGTGTGTGTGTAAAGCTTGCTCTTGTACTAATGAGCCCATTCTATAAATAACAACATTAATCCAGTCATGACATCTAATTTCTCAACACTGTTTCATTGGTGATTAAGTTTTGAATGGTGAACTTTGAGAGGCATATTCCAACCATAGCAATTATAGAATGACTAAGTCAAGCTATTTAATTACTTCACATATTTATCATTTTTTGTGGTGTGAACAATTAATATCTACCTTCCTAGAAAATTTCAAATATACAGCATAATGTCTTAGCTATAGTCATCTTAATATACAACAGATCTCTTGAACTTACTGTCTAACTGGTTTTGTGTCCTTTGACCTACAGGCTCACATCCCTCTCTCTATTTCATTGTGGTCTTTCCATGTGGTATGTGCAGCATGGATACCTTACTGGTTAGCATTACTTCTGCATGCAGCCTCACACCTCCAAAGTTAATGTTTGAAAACAGCGCAAGTTACATGGCCTTTTCCAGCTTATCCTTAGAAGTCAATCCCACCAATGGCATCAAGAGTTAAGTTCAGACAAGTGTTTGGTTTTCACATCTCTTGAAGGTAAGAAATTTCATAAGACTTTACTGGATTGGCTTGGAAGCCCCATTTGCTAGGGTCAGGGATCTCTGGGATATTTCTTTACTTCTCCATGAGCTGTATGATGAGTCCCTGGGACTCCCCTCTCTTTCTCTCTCTCTCAGGCAGAGGTCAATTTCAAGTGTCTTCCTCAATCATTTTATACATTATTTTTGAGTTCATGTCTCTTACTGAATCTGGAGCTCATAATTTTGGTGATTGACTGGCCCTCTGGATCTGTCTGTCTCTACCTGACCCCTCAGTACCGGGGTTACTAGTACATCCTGTCTTATGTGGATGTGGGAATCCAAACTCAGGTCTTTGTGCTTCCACAGCAGGCATTTTACCCACTGAGCCATCTATCAAGCCCACTTCTTGGGACTTCTGAAGACTAGAAGCTGGAGGGGAGGGAAGAGGCATGGATATGACTAGTGGATGGTTCATTGTCCAAGATTCTTGCTTAAGATGTCCATTATCTCAAGATATGTGATGGCTCCTGACATCTTCATTGACAGCCCTCAGGATGTGGATCTTGGAGTCCAGACTCTAGTAGATAAGTGGTACTCCAAAGAGAACTTCTATTATCTCCCAGGCCTATGTGGAAGCTTGAGACTGGTCACTTGGCACACCCAATACCACCACGTCAGTCTTGGACTCTCGCTCTATTCCTCATCCTTCCTAGTCCCTTCTAACTGGACCCTTAGGTATTCTCCACTCAGATCCTGTGGAAACAAAGCTTTTTGATGCAGGTGTCTACTTTTGGCCAGTCAGCATGAGGCATCTATATAGTGATTCATAAAAAGGCTCTCTGAAGAGGGGACAGTCTGTACTGAAGGAACGCTGAAGCATGGCCCAGTCAGATTCAATACACCAATTTGAAGTGATTCTGGCCTCCATTCCTCCCAGCTCTGCTGTTAATTTCTTTGCCATGTTGCATCTGGCTATCCTTCCAACCATTTCTGAGGAGCTTATCCTGAATCTTCCAGAGTCCGGTTGATGTGCTCTGGAGACTCAGGGAAGGAAGACTTCACTTCTAGGTGTGGTCTCCCTGATAGTAGTGCCCAAGACTGGTGCACTGAAGAGAGGATTTGTGTGTAAGAGTTTCATTTGAGGGGAGACTCCTACAGCACAGTAGGGAAGTGGAGAGCCAGGAGAGGGACAAGGACAACTTCATAGCTTTGTTGGTATAGAACATGCCAGAGGTCTACCAAGTCTCCGCAGGTCCAACCTTAGTCAATAATGATCCATACTCTTCCCTTTGGTTTCATCGATACCTCTAAAATGGTTTTTATAGGCTAGAGGAAACATGATTAAGAAAAGGAGGGTGGGACTACAGGCCAAAGAGACACCAAAGTCACATTCATTCAAAACTAGGAAGACATCAGTAGAGCTCCATGACTTCTGTCACATGCATGATAGAGAAGGGAAGTTCTAGTGGCAGAGTGGACTGGAAGCAGCCTTGGAAAGCCTTGGATATCAGGCTGAGGAGGGTTTGGGGAAATATTCCCTGACCAGTTGTTATGTAGATATGTAAACCAGTAGCCTGAGCCCATGTCTCCTAAAGTAGATCCAAAAGATGGACTCAGGCTTGGAAGTTTTCTTGGACAATGGTGCTGGGAGCTAGTGGAGCAGGGATGGGTGGGTGGAGAAGCAAGACAGGGAAGGCAGATGCAAAGGGTGTTACAGAACCTGCCACTGCTGTGGGCCACAGGAACTCAATCCTATGGAAAGTTCTGGGAGACCATGTCTAGTGTCTAACTCAGTTGTCTCAATGAAGCAACAAGGAGTGGGGGCATTGACCCCCCTCCCCCATCATTGTTGGGGGTTATTTTCTGAGGGCACTATTTCCTTAACACATCCAGTTTGTGATTCTGAAAAAAAAAACCCTTCACGAGAAAAGATACGAATGCTGGTAACTGAAAGTCTGCCAGAGCACAATGAACGAAGGTATGGATGAGCATGGATGGGGCTCTAACAACCGATCCCATAATGGTCTCAGCTGGAGTTCCTTAGGAAGCAGGATGTCCAGTGCATGAAGGGACACTCAGGACATAGGGACAATACAAACTGGGAGCTGATGGAGCTAAGAGTTAGGAAAGAAGGAAAAAGAGGCGACAGATGGGGGAGTGAGAGATTGGGGAGGAATGATCAACAGGATTTGGCAACGGATCTCACATGTACACACGTAGGAGGCAAATTACCAGAGATAGATTATAAACAATGCTCAGCCACAGTAGCTACATTTTTAAACTTCTGGGAAAGCAATCGAATTCATCAACAGTCCTGCTGGGCCCTTCTCCATTCCAGCAGCTCAGCCAGGCACTCCAAGGCACAGAGGTAGATTATATGACGGAGAGACTGGCATCTCCTCACGTGTGGCCACAGGCCTGGCTCATTCCAAACTGTTCCAAGCTGTGCTGTAGCTAGTGGGAGGGGCAGGGGATGGCAGCCCTTGGTAATGCATTAGAGAGGAGATTCAAGAGCAAGTCTTCGCTACTCCATTGTGTGACAGAGGGCAGCTTACTAGCCTGTTTCCTAGGCTATGAAGTGGAAACAACCGTACACACTCTCCCTATCATGCACTAGCTCCCTCAAGGATGCAGTCTGTTTAGGAGCTGATTTTTCTTACACACGGATTCCCCTTGCTCTGATTTCTGAGGCCTCTGGCCATGCCACATGCTCTGCCAGGTCAGAGTCCTGTGCACTTCCGCATTTATGTGCTGTCGCCAATAGCTCTGCTTCCCAGCATCACTCCCCTGCTCATACTCAGCCACTCTTTCCATGCACTGGAGTTTGGCTCAGAGAGCTTCTCCCAGCCTAGAAGACATTCTTCTTGTGTGGACTGGGTCTGAGGGTCTGCTGAGGTAGACCAAATAATAGTCCCCAAGAATATGCATGTCTTAGTCTTGAGACCTGTGATTTTGGTACTTGATGGTAGAAGAGATTTGCAAAAGTGACTAAATAAGGCTCTTGATACAGGGAAGCTCATACCAGATTAACCAAGTAGGAATTTGTTTAAAACAAAATTTAAACACAGGATCTTATGTAACCCAGGCTGGTCTTGAACTCACTAGTAGCCAAGATGACTTGAGTTTCTGATTCCTCCTGTGGGCTCCTCCTGAGTGCTTGGATTACACGCATGTACAGCCATGTCTGATTTTATAAGATGCTGCGGATCGAACCCAGGGCTTCGTGCATACTACACAGGCACTCTACCAACAGAGCTACAGCCTCAGCTAGGAGTAGACTCATAAGAAGGAGACAGGAGAGCCAGACTCAGCATACATTGTGATTATGGAAGCAAAAACTGACCTGTGACGATTGTACCACAGATCAGAGTGATGTGGGCCTGCTCTGGGTAGCACGTGTCACCTGCCCAAAGGCTCTCATGTTAACAGTTTGCTCCCGAGCACAGCACTCTTGGGAGGTGAAGCACGTGCCTTTGAGAAGTGAGACCCAGTGCAAACTCGTTTGGGATTCCAGGACTCTGCTCTTTTCTCTTCCTTTTCCTTTCTGCTTCCTGCCTACGAGGTGGACTCTGTTTTGCCGCAAACTCCTTGCCATCACCATCTGGGACACTCACTGGAGGCTCAAAGCAATGGTTCATCGGATCTTTGACAGAAACATTGCAAGCCAAGATAAATCCTTTTTTCTTTATAAGCAAATTATCTCAGATATGTTGTCATAGTGATGGAAAGCTGAGTAACACATAGGCCAAAGTATGTGGGTGACCTTTGGAAGCAGGGAAAGGTAAGGAAACGGGTTCTCCCCTGGAGCCCCCGGAAGGAACACAGCCTTGCTGATTTACTTTGCTCTTCTGACATCTAGGAGCTAACATGTTTGTGTTATTTTAAGCCTTAAAGTTCAGGGGGAGCATATTCCAAGAGCAGGAGGGATTCTACAATGCTTCAAGAGCAGCCTGCAGCTGATGCCTGCTGGGTACAGGTTGGTAATTATCCAACTCCTAGTCACTCATCTCTACCCTTGTTCTGTTTCCTTATGGGATTCAACTCTTGTCATTGCTCTAAGGGGCTTCATAATGTGCCCCCTTTCACCCTTTCTTACCTTGTGTCACTTTTATATTTTCTTTCTTTATTATATATGCTCTGTGTGTGTGTGTGTGCACGTGCGCTCGTGCATGTGTGCATGTGAGTACATGCGTGTGTATAGATGTGTATGTATAGATGTGTATGTATGAAGGACAGAGATATATGTCAGGTGTCTTCCTCAACCACTCTACTTTTCCTTTTACCTTTTGAGACTTAATCTGGAGCTCATTGATTTTGCTATCCTGTGGCCAGTGAGTTCTAGGAATCATACTGTCCATTTCCCAAGCATTGGGGTTATAAGTGCCTGGCTTTTTATGTGGGTGCTGGGGGTATGAACTCAGGTCTCTAAGCTTGCATGCCAAGCATTTTACTGACTAAGCCATCCCCAGCCCTTGTACCACTTAAATGATTACCTGATGAACGCTCCTGCAGTCCTTTCCCAAAGAAATTACTTGCTCTCAGATCCTTCTTTAGGATCTGATTCTGGGGGAGTCCATCCCAAGAAAATCCACAGAGGGTACGTCCTGTGACCTAGGCCTGGGTCAGCTGCATTTTATCCTCTCAACCTTTTGAAGCATGTTGTGCTTCCTTTTTTCAAGGGAGGAAGCTCAGAATCTAGGTTGAATCCTATAGCTGCCAAGTTGAGCAGCCCAGATGTGTAACCAGGTATGCCAGAATCTCAGGCTGGGCGCTGTCTACTGAGGGAGTTTGCAAACACATGATGCTCAGGAGAGCCCGCTTCAGAGATCCCTGGCTTCTGTTTCGATTTTTTTTTGTTGGTGTCGCTCTCACCCTCCCACCCCCCACCTCCGGGGAACAGAGGTCCCTTTAGTCTCATTACCACAACCAACAATCACAACATATTTGTCTGCTAAAACTGCTGTAACAAAATATACCACAGCTTGGGTATATTCCATTGTTCTGGAAGCCAGAGGTACAAAATTGGGACTTTGGTGGGGTTGAATCCTTTTTGGTTGTGAGAGTCTGTTCTAGGCCTTTCTCATTGGCTTGGAGATGGATATGATTGTATTTTTCTCATCATCTCTCCTCTACAAATGTATCTGTGAACATTTTCCTGTTTTAAAAGAGTAGTAGCTATGCTGGCTGAGGACCCACTTCATCTTCACTTGAGCATTGTCTTAGAGTTCCTATTGTTATGATGAAACACCACAGCCACAAGCAACTTGGGGAGGAAAGGGTTTGTTTCACTCACAGTTCATAAAACAGTTCATCATCAAAAGCAGTGAGGGCAGGGACTCACACAGGGCAGGAACCTGGAGGCAGGAGCTGATGCAGAGATGATGGAAGGATGCTGCTTACTGACTTGCTCCCCATGGCTTGCTCAGTCTGCTTTCTTATAGAACCCAGGACCACCAGTCCAGGGATGGAGCCACCCACAATGGACTGGGCCCTTCCCCATTAATCACTAATTAAGAAAATCCCTACAGCTCCATCTGATGGAGTCATTTCTCAGTTGAGGTACTCTACTTTCATATGACTCTAGCTTCTATCAAGTTGATATAAAACTAGCTAGAACAATCATCATCAATGTGATTTTCACATGTGGTCACACCCTGAGGTTCTGAGGGGCCAGCACTTTAACAGAAGAAATTGAGAAGGCACGATTCACCCGAACACCTTTTTAGAATATCCTTTTGGAATTCCATGTACTTTATAGGATCCCGATTTTATTTGGGGAGGAGGGTCTAGAATTCACAATTACTTAAAACATTGTTTATTTTTATGTGTATTGCCTATGTGCACCACGTGCATGCCTGGTGCTCTCAGAGACCAGAAGAGGGAGATGGGTCCACTAGAACTATAGTCACACACAGTTAGAAGTTGCCACATAGATGCTGGGAGCTGAAACTGGGTGCTGGGAAAAAGCAGTAAGTGCTCTCAGTGACTGAGCTGTTGATCTAGCCCTGAATGTACTTTTTTTTTAAAACAAAAGAA